>NC_024325.1:3224992-3236738 GCF_000523025.1 Cynoglossus semilaevis | reverse complement strand
TCGCTGTAAAATAACCAAAACATCTACATGATTAATGCTGCTCCACCTATCACCTGCCAAAGAAATGTTCAAAAAACTGCAGCTGCTACAGGCTCAGTGTGTGTACTTCCTGTAAAAAAAAAACAAAACAAACACAGACAGTTGATCTGAATATTACTCATTTTATCCTCACCCAGGCGAGTAAACCCTGTGAAGGGGACTTCACATTTACGCCCACTGTCCGCTAACTATAAAGTCATTAAAATATTATTTAAAAATAAAAAAATAAATATATTGAGTGTAATGGCATAAGTATACAAACAGTTTCCCTGTTATTTCCGTATTTTATTATTCCTTCTGAATTCAAATCACTCTCCTTTAAGACAAAAAATATTAAATTACAACTCAGGCCACTTCCTCTTCATAGGACTAATAACAAATATTTATCAATGACATCATAATCTGTCTCTACAACCTGGCGACACAACCACTCCTACCCTTAAGTACTCTTTCCTTGCCTACCTAGGTGCAGGTGCCCCCCTCCCGACCCTCCACCCCCCACTTTGGATCCCACCTCTCCAATCCACAGTGATTTTTTAAGAAATTACTTTGTTCATTTAATTTTCCACATTAATCCAGATGAGCCACAGAGTGTCCATCCATGATGACAGGGAAGAGGAAGTACAGTAAGAAATACGAGTTACTGATTGACCCAAAAAACAAACATGGTCACACACACACACACACACACACAGAAACACAGTGGTGATGACTAACCAACCACACACACTGGAAGTCTGATGACAAACGCAGACAGAGAAATCAAATGGGTGAACAAATTATTATTTTCCTTTGCAGACACACACACACGCGCACATCAGAATTTTTTTTTTTCTTCAAACAGTCCAGACCAGTGCAGTTAAGTTTATGAGTCGACTCCAAACATCAGTGGATGGTAAGTTATATTTCATGTTAAAGGCCACAAAACCCATTCCCAAAATTTACAACAGCCTATGAACACGCGGTTTATGGATTTCTCCCTCAAACACAAGTAAAAACTCTCACACGTTAAGAACGTATCTCTTGAAGATAGATATAAAAAAGATTGTTTTTTTTCAAAATAAGATGCTCTCCTGCAAACTACACACATGCAACACAAGCCCAGGTGGAGTAACTTGGACCAACTTCTCCCATCTATCACCTGCTGCCGTCCCCATCCCTGCAATGACCTCTTTGTCTCTCATTCTATGGCTCATCAGCTTCTCTTCCAGTCCTTGAATCCGTCATTCGTTCCAGTCTCTGCTCCGTCTCTCTTTGTACCCCGCGCTGCCATATGTAACCACCTGGCAGGTGAGCACGAGCAGCAGCCCTGGCTGTTTAATGAAAAATTGTTGAGCGCGTGTGCGTGTGTTCCCCCGTGCGCGCGCTCAAACATCGAGCTGTTTGCATCTCGTTGCCATGGAGCTTCACAGCTGTTTCTCACAGAAACTAATGAGCTACAGCAGCTGCAAGCCTGCTAGGAGACACACACACACACTCACATCCACACATAAACAAATAAATACAGTGCATGTGCTTATAGTCGTACAGATGATTACCTTAACACTAACAGTTGTGGGTTTGAAGGACGCGGCGTCTTCTTAGAGAATCAGAGCTCGTAATTAGCTGCAAAGACGCGGGGGTTCGCACACAGAGAAGGGTATCGTCGGTCTGACACTGATCCGTCATCAACATCTGCACATCTGGACGCATATACAGCCGTCACGGAACAATGACTCCCCTCCCCGCGTAAAAAAAAAAAAAAGTTGTTTCAAAACAGTTTGAGAATGGTTCACAGAGCCCGTCATTGCCCCGAGGAAATTTTCCACTGTCTTAATTTGATTGCAATATTCCCTCCACAACTGCAGCCAATAAGGCAGAAAATGATCAGCGGCCGTTCCGCAGATTCCCATTAGTAGGATGTTCGGCTCGGAATTCTGCCGTTAGAAAACGAAGCACGACCTCACTCGGTTTCCACATTACATTTTTTGCGATGATCATTTTGATTTACATTTGTCAAACTTCAAGTGAACAAAAAGATTATTTCCACAAAACTCAACATCTGTTTCTAGAGACTCTTTTTACTCATCAAGTAAAGATCACAGTGACACTACGGTGTTTTTTTGCTGTTAGCAAGCAAGCTTGACTGTAAGCTTGCTTGCTAACAGCAAAAAAACACCATAGCCCCTTTTCGTACATTGTACCACAGAAATTCAATAAAGCGGTGCTTAAAAAGTTATTGAATTTGTGAAAACAGAATATACTTGTTAAATAGTTATACTTCTGTACTCGCTTTCTCGTGAAGGGTTTAATGAATTAAAAAGTACTTTCAGCACCTTCTGCTGAACAACCTCCCGAGTGAACTGAACATAAGGAAGTCATCTCACTTTACATCTGTTAAAACATCAAGTCAGTAATCGCTGAATACATACAGATGGTGAGAAACAACTTGGTAACTACTCTGTTTTTCTACTGCCCCTCTCTTTAACATTTGTGTTGGTTTAATGTTTTTTTTTATGTTTTTAGTGCTTTTCTGGTGTTTTATTACATATTTGATTTCATATTTATTTTTTAAGTACCTGCTAATCTATTCTAAGAAAACACCTTCTTCTCACTTGGCCACTGTTCCCTGACCTTTGCAAGAAAAAAGAAAGAAAAAAAAATCCAACACACTTTTCTGCCTCACTTTTGTTTCTCCCTGCAAAGACAGAAAGTGCTGCTGCGGCTGCAGCCACCTCTCTAACACTTTTTTTTTTTTGCACATAAACACTTGACTTGCACCTTCGCCCGCATGTACACACACTTCTGCTCTGTATATGCACAAATAAACAATGATGCAACAGCGCTCCACACCTGCTGCACCGTCGGGTTTTTCGCCGAACATGACTTCCTTCCTCCCACGCTGCACCCTGAGTGGCTCCATATATCACCTCCACTCTGACAACCAACTTCCAGTCGGCATCACACGGTAAAGTTTCTCACACGATAAAATGAATTTGCCCTGAATGAAAAGTTCCAGCATCTATCTGTCTGATCCCAGGACTGAAAATGACATTTAAATAGTGACGAATGCTATTGTTTTAAGGCAGTCTGGATGTAATTACACAGTTATTTTAGCAAATAAAGCGCAGAGAGACAGAACAATAAAAAGAGTTGAAAGATTGACTGAAGTGTGATTGTAAAAAGAAATGTGGAGAAGTGAAAAAAGAAGCAGCCGTAAATCTTTTTTTTTTTTATCCAATTATTTACTCATGATACTCAAACATGAATGGTTTGAGTACTGAACTGGTACTACGTTTAAATCATCTTGTCCAAGTAGAGACTGTCACCAAATGTGACCTCATGTCTGACACGATCCAAAGACTACAAAAGAGATCCATCACAAAGACAGACAATGGGTTGATTTTTGTTTTCGTCTTCTATGTCGTACATTAATGGAATTGTCAATTTCCAGTGAGAAAATTCGTGTTTGAACACTGGGTTTATTAAGCACTGAAGCCTCAGTGATCAACACATTAGAATATACGTATGTCTAAATCTTATCTATTCAAATGGTGGTCCGAGGGCCGAACACAGCCCGGACACAACTTCAAAAAAAGAAAAGAAAAGAAAAGAATAATAATCTGTCGCTTTAACTAATGTTCATCAGCACCAAAGCATTCAAATATTTCACCTTGAAGAAGAAGAAGAAGAGGAAGAGGAAGAAAAGGAAGAAGAAGAGAAAGAAGGAGGAGAAGAAGAAGGAAGAAGAAGAAGGAAGAAGGAAGAAAGAAGAAGAAGAGGGAAGAAGAAGGAAGAAGGAAGAAAGAAGAAGAAGAGGGAAGAAGAAGGAAGAAGGAAGAAAGAAGAAGAAGAGGGAAGAAGAAGGAAGAAGGAAGAAGGAAGAAGAAGAAGGAAGAAGGAAGAAAGAAGAAGAAGAGGGAAGAAGAAGGAAGAAGGAAGAAGAAGAAGGAAGAAGGAAGAAAGAAGAAGAAGAGGGAAGAAGAAGGAAGAAGGAAGAAGGAAGAAGAAGAAGAAGAAGGAAGAAGTAGGAAGAAAAAGATTTATTATTATTATTATTATTATTATTATTAAGTCCTTCTCACCAACTAGGTACCGACACTTCTTAAAAGTGGATTTATATCAAAACATTAAAATGAAGTCTATCAGTCAGGTTTGAAATAAAAAGAAGTGAACTTTGAAAACAGGACTATGATTAACACACACCTGCGGACTCTAGCTGTCTGACTTTAGTTCCACACAAATGTCACATGTAAATGTGACCTTTAACATTGGTATTAGTTGGTCTGCTGTAATCTCTGCCTCATGTACTGTATCTGCTGCTGGGGATTAGGACCAGGGAAAACAAGGAACGTTTTTTTTCCTCTTTTATTGTTAAACAAATAAAGTAAATGTTGAGGGTGATTTTTCTCTCTCCTTTTTTCCACTGGGACAATTACTCAAGAAGTGCTGCTTAAACTGCAGCAGAAAGAAAATGTGTTGTTTAGGGTATATTTATTTATTAATTATTATTATTAGACTAGAGTAATAGTTAAGAATCACGATAACTACAAGCAGCTCTCGTCCCAGTGACACTCAGTAAAATAAAAGGATGAACAGAGGGTCGTGATCTCTGTCCCGCTGCCGCCTCAGGGCATGTCACTCACTGACAGCAGACACACTTCTGGGTAAAGACTACTGATGTGCAAAACCCTCAAAGGTCAGTTCCTCTGTCGGACTTGTCATTACACTGACGGGAGATAAGTCACCCGTGTAAAACACTATTGGTTCACAAATACTAAATAGAGGAAGAGTGTCCTGTCTCCTGGACGTCCACAGTCCATCACGGGCTGCATTTACTTTAATAATTCTAGATTGCATTTTTGAGATAAAGGCAATTTATAAAGTGTTTTGACACTTCTGTTACAAAACCATTTAATCCTCTCAGAGGAGGCAGGGTGGAACCAATCCTTTACATATTTAATGAAATCTAATTTTATTAATCATATTCCGAACATGAGGTTTTTGAGTATTTTCGTTATTTTTAAAATTCTTCAAACGGGCCAGTTTGAACCCTCTAACGGGCCGGTTTTTGCCCACGGGCCTTATGTTTGACAGACCATTTAAAACATAACTGAATGAAATAATAAAGCCAGACTCAGATTCTGCATCGAATAAGAAAACCTACTCAACGTAAGGCGCCGTCCTGCACTGCGATGACGCCGCCGCCGTGAATAATCGAGGTCGGGAGGAGGTTAAGCAGAGAACGGGGTGAGAGACAGACAGCGTGAGCTGTGAGTAAACTTGTGTATCTCGGAGAGTCCCACTTTTGAAAAAAACGCTTCCCATTTTTCACTCAAGCTCAGTCGGTTGTCACCCTCATTTTTCAGTAAGTTCACGCTTTTCCATCAATCACTTTCTAGCCATAAATTCAAAAAATCAAAACACAGGAAAATCGCGGCGAAGCATCATCCCGTCACAGACGAGGAGGGAGTTTTGGCGAGAAGGCTGCGTTATGAAAGGGAACGTGGCCCCTGGCTTTTCAGCTGAGGACCGGGTCAGAGCTGAGAGCTACAGTAGTAATTACTGCCAGACTGATTGTTGACAGGACCTTCCAACAGCCTGTGGTTAAGTGGATGGAGCTGAGGGGGAGGAAGCTTCAACTGCACAGGAATGACAGATGCTCTGCTGATGACTCGTACTTCAGGGTGGTTCGGGGGCATGCATGCATGCCATTTTGCTTTGCTCTCCTCCTTCCAGAATGTGCAATAAGACAAACATATTTTTGCCCGTTGAGTTTTTGACATCTCTCTGGAGGTGAGACGTCACGGGATGAGAGATTGGAGCAAATTACGCACTTATTTTAATAATAATCTTCTGTGAAATCGTCTGTGTTTTTGGACGTCGCACTGAAGCGGCTATTAGGTTACCACATGTCTTTTATTAAGAATAATTATCTCTCCTTATTTTCTGAGACTAGATATAATTCATTCCAAATGGCAGAAAGTTATATTTGGAGTGAAGGGCTTATAAGGAGATGTCCTTAAACAGATTTTGAACCCACTTCAGTGACAGGGTGGGAGGAATGTGTGATTGCTGCAGGAAAGGCATCGCCACAACTGGGACAGTGACTATTTTCCGAATGCCTTAGGCCAGTTTTTCCCTCAGGGTGGTCATTTGAGAGCCCATGGGAACGCTCATCATGACCATATGGATGTTCTAACCTGGTATTTTAGCAAACCCATCTGTGCCATCCATTTGCCCGGTTGATTTAGCTGTGGTGACAGAGATGGCTGTATTCACGTTGGGTGCTGTTCGTTCTCGTTAGGAACCGATGGATCCAGCAGTCGAAGCCGGAGAGTTACTATTATCAATAAATCAATAAATCAATAATAAAAGTTACTTTTTTTTATGATATTCAACCAACACGCAGCAGCAGTGCAGAAATTAGCTTCGGAGACAAAAAGAAAACAAACCCAAAAACACCCGTGCTGGCCTTGCACTTTTTCAACATTACAAGAACAAGGCTCATAAAAGTTGCAGACCACGCTGGAGTTCAGCAAAATGACAAAAACAGAAGTGATGTTGGCGAGTGACCAGCAGCCACCACAAACATCTTTCACAGGCAGCAGTGAAATGAAGCAAAAACTGTCGAAGTCGAAACCAAACACACACTGTTTCACTGTGTGCAGTGAAACAGTCACTGCGACCGACTCACCTCCGACGGTTTCTTGTGCTGGTGGCGGACCCATGTGCTGCTGGTGCCCGTATTTTTGGACGACCTGGACCATGAGGTCACCTGACCTGGAGAGGAAGAAGAACGAAAGAGAATGAGAGCAAGTAATGCTAAAAATAGTTTCAAACCTTCCAAGAAAAAAAAAGAAAAAAAGTGACCAACCTAAACAAATATTTTTGAACTGATGATGCAACAACTAGTTGGACTGGAATTTGTCTTTTTAACTTTTGTCTTGTTGGCATGATGATCTCGTTCGTCGTTTTTTTGAATAAGGAACAGTGGAAGATGAGGTTAGATGAGGTGATCTGATCTGAACTCTCTGTTAGATTCAGCTATATCGTTAGCAATGCTAAGTCTTTGGCATTGTTAAAGCATTGTCAAAGACCAGGCTTGGACACAGCAGACTGCTGATCAGAACCCAGACCTGCGTAGGTCTATGGTGGGTGGACGAGAGTTGAATTTCAATGGCATTGACTTTGTCAATGACGAAATGGATTGATGCATTCAACCAATAGAAACGAGACTGGATGAAGTGCAATTAGCACTAATTGTTACCAATAATAATAATAATGACATTCAAACAGATTCCATTCCAGATTCCCATTAGAACGCCATAAAGGCCCAACATGAAAACATCCCTTAATGCATTTGTCAACTGTTTGGACATGTCATCAAAATAAAAACAAACGACATTAAGATTAAACTATTGACTAAGTTGAGAGTACAACTTAGTCAAAAGACTAAAACTAAGACTCGGTCAAAATCGGCATTGATCAAGCACCAAAATCAACCAGGGTTAAAGAGAGAGGACACATTTCATAGTGTGTGTATAATTATAAATAAAGGTACTTATAGCTATAGATTAGATGCTAATGCTAATGAAATGTCTCTTAAACACACTTTAATGTCCCGTTGGAGCAACTTGCATCACGGAGCATGTTTACAGAGCGACTGTTAAAAATAAACAACTGTAGCAGCAATATGTAAAAGCCAAACAAAGCTGTTCCAGGGAGAGGTGACTGGTGGAATTCACCGCCGATGGAGGCGAACGAGAGGAAACCCGTTAGCACCAGCCTCCGTCTAAGTCGGGCTCTTAATTGAGACTGACTGATGATGATCCATCTAAGGCGTGTAATACGTAATGACAGCATAAATAGCACCTAGTTAAGCACCGAGGTCCTCTGTGGTCCTCTACAACCTCATTAATACTGAACCTAATGGCAATTAAACAGACAATGGAGCCAATAGCCCACCCACCGCTTTAATCAGCCCATGTGTAGGTACACAGCGTCCGCGCTGATATGGGGGAGAAAAGGAAAGTGGTAATGGGGGTGAATTCATTCAAGCGGGGCCATGGTCTTAAACTCACAGAGGCCGGGTCTCATTAAATGAATTGATTATCATTATTATTAAATTATTAATTATCAAAAATGTACAATGGAAAACAAATACGGCAACAACGTGGAACATTGTAGCCATGGCGCTCTCACTCACTCGCAGTGTATATGTGTGTGTGTGTGTCTCTGTGTGTGCGTGTGCACATGCTACCTCCCACTCAACATATTTCCCTGGCCGCTACAGCAGCACCACCGCTGCGCTAATTTTACTAGTGACATCTGAACGACTAACAGCGCCGAGGGCTGAACTGCTGTCACTCTCACAAATTACTGACTTTCCCACTAACACACTCTCACACACACCATATACACATACTGTATATTTGTCCACACAGTCACACACACATGCAGTACAATCACCCTGCACAGATTGAATGCCAAAACACAAGAGGAAATAAGAACGGACAGCCATGAGTGGGTAATGATTTCAAACGATTCTTCTCTCAGTTGTATGGACTGAGTTCCACTAACTGTAAGAGAAGGCGTGTCAAACTCATTTTGGTTCAGGGGCCACATTCAGCCTGATTAATGAAGTGGGCCGGACCAGAACAATCATAACATAATTACCTATAAATAATAATAACTCACTTCACTTCATAAGGGCCAGATTGAACCCCCCAGCGGACCAGTTTTGGCCCACAGACCATATGTTTGACATCCCTGTTTAAGAGCCTGGGATTGTTATAAATGTTCATTATACCAGACGAAAAAAAGGCTCACAACAATGGAATTAACTAATGTAAAAATTCTAATGCAATATAAAAAACATTTTATATTAGTGTATACAGTAAACCCTTGTTTTTCGCGGGGGTTACGTTCCACAAAGAACCCGTGATAGGCAAAATCCGTGGTAGAAATCTTTACAATTAAATACTCAGAAAAAGAAGAGAAAGAACGAACAAACCATTTTACAATCTCAACCATTTGTTTCACAAATAAAGTAAAATAAAAGTACTTTAGAAACGTTTCAACAAATAACTTCTGTAATGTACTGTCAAATAATAATTTTAATCATCAACGTGAACAGAAGGCTTCAAATTGCGGAGATTAGCACCGCCCACCGTGAACGGGAGAAAATTAAAAATGATTATGAAAAAAATACAAATTACCTGGTCTTGTTGCGGGCAGTTGCAACCCTTTTTGAATCCTTATTAAAACTTATTGCTGCTGTCTTCCTTATGTTTTTTTCTTCCTTCTTTATGGAACGAACGGAAGATTCATTAATTCCATAATGCCGACCTACAGCCGCATAGCTTTTAGCTTCATTTAGCATGTCCAATAGTTTTACCTTATCACCGATAGACAGCATCTTCCGCTGCCTTTTGGTCCCTACCGCAGGTACTCTTGCCGGTCCAGAGCGTTTTGTCGACATTATGGGGTTTGATAAACTCGAAATTGCAAGAGAATTTGCACGTACGTAATGTCAATTTGGCAAGCTGTTTTACGTACGTGTACATATTAAACCGCAACGTTATTGGCGCACAGGTAGAGAAGAAGCGGAGGGACTTTTTAGCCAATCAGAATGCAGAACACAATGCACGATGCAAATCCGTGAAGTAGCGAAACCGTGAAAAGTAAACCGCGTTATAGCAAGGGATCACTGTATAGTGTTTTGAGTAGAGTGTGTGGTTTAAAGAGCAATTATTTTGGGATGTTTGTTGAATTAATATTAAGTAGGGGCTAACAATGTAACGATAAGTGTCGCTTATTATCTACATCAACACTCTGTGAGTGATGGCTGATGGGCAACTAGGGGTGCAGTGTTTCCCCAGGGAGCCACAGGTTAGATCTGAGGTTGAGGTCCAACTCTCTCCACTAAATGTACAGCATGCAGTCCCAACAGCATAAGTTCTACTGGAACCCCCCCCCCCGGAAACTCCATCATCTACTACAACATGATCCCAGATATCCTTCTTCTCCATGTAGAAGTGCAGAAATTAAAGGACTATCCCAAAAAGTTTCACTAAGATTGTGCATAGTAGGACACAGTAACGGTGGTCAACACCAAATCCGCACAAACGAGCCAAATCCAAATCTCGACTAGCTCGCTTTGAAAGCCGTGTTTGCTCGCTTGTGTGCAGCACTGCTGCTTAAGAGATCATTTTTCCAGCGAACGCTGCCAGTGACAGTGACATGTTAAGACTGTCCAGATGTTGCCTCTATCATGTGGTCTGAAAAGCTAACGTCTGTCTGTGGCTCTCTGGAAGTCTGTGTCACAAACCGAGGATGCAACTGTATCTGCTGATCCACCAGATCTCTCATAACAAAAGTGAAGGACATGAATGAAAAGTTAAAGCTCTTTTACTTTTCAATGGTGAACGGTGAAGGCCAGATGTGTGTGTTTTGGAGAATCCGCAGCCTCATTCTGTGCGAATTAGGGCACCTGATTTAAAGGCAGCAGCTCATTTGGCAGTCACCTTGTAACGCCGGCCGTCTGGCCACATTCTCAAAGTTCAGCGAGTTCAGTAAATAATATAATGGAATGAGTTCTTCCTCGAGATTACATTGGCCGTGGGGCAACTCTTCCCGAGCGGGGCTGTTATGAATAAAATAAATCTTTAGGTGCAATTATTTTTTTCAATACTGACAGATGGAAGCACTTTATAGGAAGTGATGTGTAATGAAACACAGTCAATCACAGTAATTTACAGCGGCCGGGAGAGACACGGCGGCTGAAGGCTGGTGATTCACTGGAGTTAATGAAGTCAAACAAACACTAAAAATGTCGGATCACAAGAAAGTGGTGAGCAGTCAGCGTCTGTGAAGATTCCACTCACACTCGCTGTCGAGTTAATCACACCACCTGCTCATTTGTTACTAAACAAATGCGTTGTTTTTAGACTCTCTGTTGATACGGCACTCGTTCGGTTTTCCCCACTGTATGTGTTAAAGTGCACTGTTAATTTGACAGCAGCACAGGATAAAAAAGAAAATACCAAGCAGAGCTGCTGCTTCACACTTAAAATATAATAAAATACAATATAAAATACAATAAGCCTAAGGGTCAGATCTAAGTTCTAGGTCAGGGGGTTGGTTTAAGGGCCACATATAGATGTCAAGTGAACCAGACCAGTACAATCATAACATAATTACCTATAAATAACAATAAGTCCATGTTTTTCTCTTTTGTTTTCTGTGCAAATAAGGTCAAATTTATTGGAGAACATTCATATTTAATGAAATATAATTTGACAAAACATCATGAACAAGTGTTTGTGCATTTTTTCACTTTCAAAATTCATCAACAACTGCTGCTCCACAGAGCTTTGTATCCAATGACGACAAAGTTCTTCTCCCGTATCGTGATCTTTGTGTCCTTGTGCGTGTCCAGCTCTACTTTATGCAATTTTATTATCCTAATTCCACTCTCGTTATGGTTTTACTATGCAGATGTCCATGAAAGTACAACAAGGGGGTCGTGAAATATTTGGCCGAATAAACTTTTTTTTCCTTTTCCTTCATTTTTTTTATCCCCCAAACTGAGGTGTCGTTAAATATATCTCTACACAACTACAGCAAATTACAACACGAAGGCAGAAGAATTGTATCCTCCACCTGAACAATGTTGATGTCAGTGTAACACAAATAGTGAAGCGGGGCCCCTATGGGGGGGCGC
>NC_024325.1:3224187-3224909 GCF_000523025.1 Cynoglossus semilaevis | reverse complement strand
ACATAAGTGTACCACTGCTGTAATGCTTGAATGATAACAAGCCTCCAGTCACTAGGTGGCAGCAACTCATACAGTGGTTTGATGTAAAAATATACATGTTGTCAGATTCTCAATAGTATTTCAATTCAGGGGGTCATGGCAGAAAATAATTGTCGTCACAATAACAGGTAGCCCTTAAAACCTACTGACAACATATATCCCACACATATATATTTACAGTGATACTGTGTACACATTCACCTGTATGGAGTCTCTTCATGTCACATGTCAAAAACAGGATTTGTAATATTTCTCTCCTTGGGTCCCATTTATTTTTTTGCTAAATCGAGATTGATTTTTAAGTGTAATCCAAACTTGGATCACTGTGTTGAGTTTAGATTCCAATACTGTGGAGTTTCTTCAGTGAACAGCGGAGAAAACTTCCGTGACACATCTGCAGAGTCTATATGTAAAGTGACTATAAGAAAAGGAACCACAGTCTATCAGGCAGAGTACTGCGGTACTAGTGGAACTCACTTTTCTGACACTTAAGTTTTCTACTTCTGCACTCTCTGTGTCTCCACATATAGGCATATACACACACATACACACACACACACACCCACAAGCACACGGAGAAACTCTCCTACTTACTGTCTGTGGTGTCGGAGTCATTGCTGCTTGTCGAGTATTTTCTCCTCTTCTTTTCGCTCTCCATCTGTCAGAGGATGGAGAGAAACAGG
>NC_024325.1:3124227-3224152 GCF_000523025.1 Cynoglossus semilaevis | reverse complement strand
AGGATGGGGGGAGACGGGGGGAGGGTGGGGAGGAGGGGAGAGAAAAGTGACGAGTAAGAAGATGTTCACCATGAAAACACAAGTGTTAATGAAATAATGTGCTGATGGCACCCATCTGTCAAAGCCTTCAGCAGGCGCGCTGCCAGAGTGAGCCCACTCCGTAACCATTATATATTAGTGACGCTGACACACTGAGAGCCCTGCAATGATACAATGCTACTTCTTCACGTACAGTAGGAGTCACTGTTGTCGTCCCATGGTACAGCTGTATTCACTAGTCTTGAGTTTCTTGGCTAAAAGTTGTCTTTCAGCCATCTGGTGTGAAATTCTTGAGACTTTGTACAAGCATGAGTAGCAGACAAAAGAATTCTGGGTAAATATTAAGGAAGCCACACCATGGATGGGGGTAAGTTCTCTTGCCCCTCACTCTAACTGATGGTCTTTTTGTATGGAGTTTGCACCTTATGTGTTTTTTTTCCCCAGGTACTTCTGTTTCCTAAGTCCAAAAACAGGTTAAAGGTCAGAGGAGTACACTGACCATCAGTGTAAATGCAAGTCTGAATGATGTTTGTCTTTACATGTGGTTCATGGACGGACTGGTAAACCTACACTCACAGAATGAATGGATTGGACTTAATGATTTTAAAGCATGGGTGCCAAGCATACGGCCCGCAGGCCAAAACTGGCCCACTGGTGGATTTAATCTGGCCCGCTTATTGAATTTTGAAAGTGAAAAAATGCACAAACACTTCATATTTTCTAATAAAGTTGTACTTATTTGCATGAAAACAAAGGAGAAAAACATGGATTTATGATTATGTTATGATTGTACATATTTTGGCAGCATATTTTGGCATCTAGAATTCTACAGAATTGAGAGCAAACTGGATAACTCAATATTTTGACACCCCTGGTGAGAACATGCCAAGTATTATTATAATCTGAAGTGTTGAAAAGGAAAGAAAATGCCACTGGAAAAGAAAAAAAAGGGAAGAGTCTTTAGTTGGTTTAATCTTTGGCCCTTAGGACTCTGGGGAAACGGGGAGGTCAAAGGTTAAACAAGAGAGTCTTAACAAGAGATAAATGGATCTATAAAGGATGCCGAGGCACATATAGGCTTCTTACTGTTGACTAGTAAGTCAGGGAACTCAAGGAGGAGGAGGTAAAAATAAAAAAGAATAAGGAGAGGCAGGGAAAGGAGGAAGGAGGGAGGAAGAGGAAGAGGAGGTGAGGGGATCACCATGCGGAAGGGAGATTTATGCAACCGTAAAACTTGACTATTCCCTGTTCTATGTGACTCGTCCAGTACCGGGGCCTTCACTGTCACTCTGCACACACTCCACTACACTGACGTTTATGCCGACGGAAGAACAAAGCAGCGCTTCGCTGCCTCTGACAATATTCTACCATCAACGCCGTCATCCCTCCCTTACAAAAACATGGGAGCAGGGCGTCTGTTAGTAAGGTTAAGTACATTATTGACTTTTTCAGCACCGTTTTTATTCTCTCCCACCGTTTTTCCCACCTCTTCCCATCTGTCTGGCTGCACCTCGTCGCCGTTTCTTCCAGGGGTTTTTGGTTAAGTACATCATTGACTTCCTCTCAGCTCAGTCTCACTGACATTCACTCTCACTCGGATCCATCGCCAGGTTTCTCCTCACCCACTGCACTCTGAAGTGACCCACTTTAACCACACTTGGTTTTTCCTTCCTTCCTCTTAAGCAGCCCACGCTGACTCAGCGATTACATCTGACCAGGCATAGAAAAGTTATGAAATGGAATCCTATTTCTGTAGCAAAATCTGCAGCGAGCTTGTTAATAGAAATCTAAATGCCTTTATAGTATAGTATAGGAAAGGAAAGTGACCTACTTGTGACACAGAACACAACCAAATGTGACCTCTGTTTTTAACCCATCACCAAACAGTGGGCAGCTTTAAGCGCCCGGGGAGCAGTTTGTGGGGCTCAGAGCACCTCAGTGGCAGCTAGTGGACTCGTTTCCCCAGGTACTTCTGTTTCCTTAGTCCAAAAACAGGTTAAAGGTCAGAGGAGTACACTGACCATCAGTGTAAATGCAAGTCTGAATGATGTTTGTCTTTACATGTGGTTCATGGACGGACTGGTAAACCTACACTCACAGAATGAATGGATTGGACTTAATGATTTTAAAGCATGGGTGCCAAGCATACGGCCCGCAGGCCAAAACTGGCCCACTGGTGGATTTAATCTGGCCCGCTTATTGAATTTTGAAAGTGAAAAAATGCACAAACACTTCATATTTTCTAATAAAGTTGTACTTATTTGCATGAAAACAAAGGAGAAAAACATGGATTTATGATTATGTTATGATTGTACATATTTTGGCAGCATATTTTGGCATCTAGAATTCTACAGAATTGAGAGCAAACTGGATAACTCAATATTTTGACACCCCTGGTGAGAACATGCCAAGTATTATTATAATCTGAAGTGTTGAAAAGGAAAGAAAATGCCACTGGAAAAGAAAAAAAAGGGAAGAGTCTTTAGTTGGTTTAATCTTTGGCCCTTAGGACTCTGGGGAAACGGGGAGGTCAAAGGTTAAACAAGAGAGTCTTAACAAGAGATAAATGGATCTATAAAGGATGCCGAGGCACATATAGGCTTCTTACTGTTGACTAGTAAGTCAGGGAACTCAAGGAGGAGGAGGTAAAAATAAAAAAGAATAAGGAGAGGCAGGAGAAGGAGGAAGGAGGGAGGGAGAGGAAGAGGAGGGGAGGGGATCACCATGCGGGAGGGGGGTTTATGCAACCGTAAAACTTGACTATTCCCTGTTCTATGTGACTCGTCCAGTACCGGGGCCTTCACTGTCACTCTGCACACACTCCACTACACTGACGTTTATGCCGACGGAAGAACAAAGCAGCGCTTCGCTGCCTCTGACAATATTCTACCATCAACGCCGTCATCCCTCCCTTACAAAAACATGGGAGCAGGGCGTCTGTTAGTAAGGTTAAGTACATTATTGACTTTTTCAGCACCGTTTTTATTCTCTCCCACCGTTTTTCCCACCTCTTCCCATCTGTCTGGCTGCACCTCGTCGCCGTTTCTTCCAGGGGTTTTTGGTTAAGTACATCATTGACTTCCTCTCAGCTCAGTCTCACTGACATTCACTCTCACTCGGATCCATCGCCAGGTTTCTCCTCACCCACTGCACTCTGAAGTGACCCACTTTAACCACACTTGGTTTTTCCTTCCTTCCTCTTAAGCAGCCCACGCTGACTCAGCGATTACATCTGACCAGGCATAGAAAAGTTATGAAATGGAATCCTATTTCTGTAGCAAAATCTGCAGTGAGCTTGTTAATAGAAATCTAAATGCCTTTATAGTATAGTATAGGAAAGGAAAGTGACCTACTTGTGACACAGAACACAACCAAATGTGACCTCTGTTTTTAACCCATCACCAAACAGTGGGCAGCTTTAAGCGCCCGGGGAGCAGTTTGTGGGGCTCAGAGCACCTCAGTGGCAGCTAGTGGACTCGAACCTTCTGGACCCAAGCCCGCTTCCTTAACCACTAAGCCACCACTGCCCATTCCCCATGTGGGAATGTTTTAAAAGTAATATTGACACAAATTAAATGTTGCCCAGGCGTGGGCGAACTTTTTGACTTATGTGCCGCAGTGGGTCATGACACTTATGTAAGAGTCATGCATAAAGGCTAAAATGCTTTAGCCATTCTAAGTCAGCGATCGGGGAAATACGAGCACTGCAGAAAAAGGCAAACATATAAAGATAATATAAACTAATTACATTGTCCAACATTGGACATGTTTGGCAGGCCGGATTAAAAAGCCAAATGGGCCACATCTGGCCCCTGGGCCATAGTTTTCCCATGCCTGCTCTAGCCTTTACAGCTCATAACGCATTAAAAAGCTAGTAGTTGTGCAAGTTTTGGCTCTTGGACAGGATTCCCTTCCTTTGTAAGACAGTAGTACAGCTACTGCGCTACTTTGTCATTGCTGTAACAGTAAACATGTCAGGTATGATCTCTGATCTCTTTACTTACATGACAAGCATAAAAAACCTGTACATGTATGACGTGAAAACACCTGTAGAGGTCAACGGTTGGGTTTTTCTCCAAGGGAGAATATCAGTAACAATAAAAACTATGGATGTTATTCATTAGTATCTTAGGGGTCAAATATCCCATAGTATGTAAAGAAGCATACATATGCATTTTGATGTACATATACTTGCCAGTATGTATTAATGTATTGAATATGTTGGAGCAGTATCTCAGACTAAATTCAGTTTCTACAATCCAGCACTACTTTCAATTTAAAAATCCCTCTGTTTAAAACCGACACATTTGACTGAATTCAAATGGCCCAGAGTTCAGGGTCTCCGTCGCACATTTGTTACATGTCACTATCATGAGGCCTGTGCCTGTAATTATGGACTGACAGAGAAGCGCCTACGACTCCTTGCCCGTGTGGAAGCGCCACATTTCAGGCCTGAACCACTGGGTCTAGTTTACAGTGAAAGAACTGATGGTAATTGGAAATGTCACTGGGTCTCCCTAAAATCTCTCCCGCTCCCGCTCTCTTTTGGAGCCGGATCACCTCAGGCATGAGGCCGACTAACAGCTCCGCAACTGCCAAGAAAATTCTCTGAGTTCATTCTCTCCATCTCTTCACCACTCCGCCTCACTTCTTCCCTCCTTCCACCTGATATCTTTCTTCTTTTTCCCTTCCAATTCACCCTGATCCATAGTTTCCAGGTCGACTGCAGGTCGCCGCAACGCTTTTAGTCTCAGGCAACTCTGTTTCAATCAGCCGGTGAACGAGAGCGCTGACGAGAAATTGAGATGTTTCACGTTCTCTGGGGAGACAGTGGGTGTGAAGAAGACAAAAAAAAAAAGATCAGATGGGGAAAAGACCCCTAAATGTTCAGCTCCATCTCGATCGTTCATCTGTTCTCAAGTATGTCAGATCGAGAATTTGGGAAAAGGACAAAAAAGGAAGAAATCTAGCTCCACCTCCAGGCTCCTGGCTGGGAATTTACACAAAAGACACAGTACATTTTCACAACTCATTTCAATGGAAAACTAATTCATCCTTAAACAATGCTTTGCTGTCGCACACATGACGTGATAGCCTCTAGTTTTTTCGGTTTAGCTGTGGCAATGGCAACGTTGTTTCGCATTGTTTGGGATTATCGGCTATTGTTGAATTACGATATCATGTTGTACCAACACTGTCTGAACCTGCACTCTGTCAGAGTGAAGTAGGACAACAGCTGGAGGCTACCTGCTGTCACCGTCAATGAAAAAACACGCCGCACAAATGAGAGAACACAAGCGCTGCTGTTGACACGCGTGTAATGGAGCTGCGGGCTAATTGGGAGGAAAAAATAATGAAGTTGAGAAATGAGCACAGACCTGGGAGCAATTTGTAGAGTCAACAGAAAGTGTGTGACGTCTCGGGAAATGTGAATGCGAATGGAGAGACAGAAATACCCAAACGCAACTCAAGCAAATATACAGTGTACGAAAACAGACTGATGTTCAACACAAACGTGTGAACAACCTCAGCATAGGCCTCCTGCACTTGGCCGCAGTTAGCTTTGCTAACAAGGCCATTCATTTAAATATTAAGCTAATGGAGCAAACGTGACCTCTGGTTGGAAATTTAATAAGAAGACAGCGATTGGACAAAGTACCCTTTCCTTCATAATAACCTAATTTAATTTGAGAGACGCGTAACGCAAATTCAAGAATGCTTAATGATATTAAGCCGTCCTGCCAGAGGGACGCCACGACTAGGACAGGACATTTTGTTTATCGTGACATCACTGACAAAGGGCCATCAAAACAGAGCAGACACTTTTCTGGTAAACAAATACACAAATCCAACGCACGTTCAAACACACCTCACCGTATCATACGGGTGTCACTTCTGTAAAGTTTCAAAGCTAATTATATGTGACACAGTCAGAGCATATGTCTAATACTGCTGACATGCTGCACACACAACAAAGCTCTGCATATGAACCCTAAACTAAAAGGATTAAGGCAATCAAGGTTTTTGGCAGCGCCCCCTTTTGGAGATTAGGACTACTGCCAAGCTTAAAAAAAAAAAACAGCTTTTCTTCAGTGCGAGATTAGGACTACTGCCAAGCTTAAAAGAACAGCTTTTCTTCAGTGTGGGACAAAGAAAGAACATATTAAAATTGAACATATTTTAGAAACACCTTCTTCAACTACTGGCTAACAGTAGTTCAGTAAGCTAACTGAAACAACGTGAGGTAGAGTATTAGCAGTGAGAACTGCGTCCTGTGAAAAAGGTCCGGGGTGCTGGCTCTGTATTGTCCATTTTGTGATTTTATCAAAACTGACTTTAATAGTTATGTCCAGATGACACGCCCACCACCAGCTCTTGTTTGAATGCTGCCGTAATCCACGCGTCCTGCAAACGCTTCATTATCAGCACAAAACATTTACAAAGGGGACAAACTGTGAGAATGATGACTAATGCATGCTGGGAAAGCCGAGCCCCCCGGGGAGCTAATTAATTGGCTGACTATGACACTGTCAAGAGCACTGTGTCTGACTGAGCATTTAAAAGGGGAGTGTTCCCTGAAACGCTCGGCAGATCGGCGCTGCGGAAACAGCTGCATGTGGACCCAACTGCAGGTGGGAAAGAAATCATGTGTCAGGCACTTTCTGCAGGATCTGGGTCCACAGCTAAGACACGAAAGTAGGTTAAGCTTCAACACAGAAACCCAGTTTGCAATTTACAGAGGGGGGAAAAAAAATGTCTGACGAGAGCAGCTGGAAGGAATAACACAAACTTAATTTGTGGCTGCAGTGTGTATTTGCACTCCCAGCAAGTTTGCAAAGCTTTTTACCAACTGGAGGCTGTTTCCTTAAATTTGGGTTGGTTCGTTTGTGGAGGTGATTAATGAAAGACAGGGTGTACTGGACACAGCGGTTCTACACCTATAATAGTCGTGTTTCTAACAGCAGCAGGAAAACTACTCCGTAATCAATCTGGCCAGTTTTGCGGTACAGCGGAACCTCGAGATACGAGCATCTCAATATGCGAGTGTTTCGAGATACGAGCAAGTCTTGGAGCAAATTTTTGCTTCGAGATACGAATAAAGATTTGAGATACGAGCACGCTTACAGACACCGACGCTAGGTGGCCGAGCACTCGGAGCAGCCCACGCTGCTTCACTTGTTCACTTCAGTACAAATCTCCCGCGAGTCTTCCATATTGTGTTTCGTTATCTACGTGATTTTTTCTCTATTTTGTGGATTATTATTTTTATTATTATAAAAATGATTTGAGATACGAGCACCTCGAGTTACGAGCTCGGTCCTGGAACAAATTGGGCTCGTATCTCGAGGTTCTATTGTATACAGTCTGTAGATCGGCCTGGTGTTTTCTTTGACACTCCTGAAAACTTCAATCAAATGTAATTAAGAGTGTTCTTTGGGTTATGGACTCTTGTGCGTTTTAAAAAGGCTGACAGCAGCATCTCCACACAGTTCTGGGAACAGTTTGTACCAGGATACAGTAAATGCATCTGCCTGTGGTTCCACTTGGGAAAAGATGAGTGTCAAACACAGTCAGTGTCTACTGGTCTGACTGGCTGTCATTTTTACCAAAAGTGCAAAGAAATCACCTGGACTTCCTTGGGTTTGAGGAAAGGGAATTTACCAAAATATTTACTGTTTCTTACAAGTCGAGAAGTACTTCTCAAATCAGTCCACGTAGTTCAATCCAGTGTGTGCCGTGAGAAATCATTAGGTGTGCCGTAGGAAATTATCACACTTCAATTAATTAGGCTTGATTTTTTTTTTTTAATTGCATATAATTTTTTGTTGCTCATAAAAGCATGAAAGGCAGAACAATGAAATACTCATCTGCTAGGTGGCAGCAGAAAGCTATGAAAACTTAGAAAAACTTCAACTAAACAGGCCAAATTTGTAGTGAAACTTCAACTAAACAGGCCAAATTTGTTGTGAATTATGAGGTAATTTAGACTAGAAGATTATTATATTTCATTAAATATATTTTTATGAGATTTCTGTTTGGTGGTGTGCTGTGGCTCAAAAAAGGTTGGGAAACACTGGTCTAATTGACCTACATAGTCCTCTTTATCTTGTTGCCATGGATACAATGACTCAATCAATACCTCCTCACATTACCTCTAATCACCTTTGTTGACCAGAGATGTTGCTCCACAAAAATACGAAATGAAAACGGCGTCAAGACATTTGTAAATATCACACGGACCTGGAATAACATCCGCGTGCGTCCACGCAAACAAACAAACAAACACATCAACAATCATAATGTAGGTGTCAATCATTTCGTATGTACAAGCCGGACACGTCCATCTGTCCGTCCGCGTGGGGTCCAAACTGGCTCCACCAATTGGTCATCCTGACCAAGTGTTTATCATTCCGTCTGCCTATGAGCTCGCCATCTGTCTTCCTGTCCGTCCACTCTAATCTGTCTACCCTGACACCTGTTTGTCTATGCCACGACATCTCATTGTCCCTCCGTCCCTGCGTCCGTCTGCCTGTCTGTCTGTCTGTCTGCCTGGAGATGACGGTGCATTTACCTCAGCAGGTCCACTGCTGTGGCTCCGTCTCTTTACACAGCACTTTGTAGCACTCAACACCAGCACATAACAACAATTTCCACCAAATCTATTATTAAGAGACTGAAGGGTTCGAGTGGGTAACGGACGGACACACACACACACAGACACACACAGACATAACGCATTCCCCGCTTCTTAATCCTAAAATTAGCTATTGGACAATTCTTTGGAAATGTGTGAGAAAAAAAAAAACTGACCACAACGCCACAGCCCAGCATGAGGATGTGTTCACACACACACACATATACACACACATACATAAACACACAGAGACACAAAAGCAGCTGCAGTGCTCTCTGGAGATGAGTGGGCAGTCTGGCTGTTAGGAGTAGCAGACAGATACATCAACAATAAACAGGCTTCAAGTGGCTGCGGGAACTAGACACACAAACACACACACACACACACCATATACACAAACACAATCACAAATATACGTGTTCACGGTATACATTACATACTGTATGTGTTAAGCATCTGCGAAGATAAAAAAAAAAAAAAAAAAATCAAAAACACATATGACCGGAGCGTCAGGTTTAATCAGAGAGACCGAAACAGGCACACACACACACACAAACAAAACGACTGCTGCTCTGAGCTCCTGGGGGGCAGAGGTCAGTCAGTTTGATGAAGACTCCTTGCATATAAATTGCTTCATAACAAACGTCTCTCTCTGTGTTCAAGTGTGTGTGCAACATTCTATTCTCCTTTTCTTTGCTGGTCAAAAAAAACAAAACAAAAAAAAAACCCAGACGTGCTACACCAACGTTGTGTGCGTACGTGTGTGTCTGCGCACGTGTGCACAGTGTTAGACAACAACAACAACAACAAAGATGGTTTGAAGAAGGAGGGAACACTGCACCACAGAGACACAGACACACACAGCCGAGAGTCTATTTTCACACTTCCCCTTACTTTCCTCCTCCTACACACCCGCACACACACACTCTATTTTTGGACAGGGTTGCTACAGAGAAGGTGGGCAAAAGAGAAAGGCTTGCACAGACGAGTCTGACAGGTGAGAGAGTAGGAGAGAGAGAGAGAGAGAGAGAGAGAAGGGAGGCTCAGACAGAAAGAGGGGGAGCACGAAAGAAAAAAAAAATAACTCAAAGATTTATAGAGTCGAGTTCAAAGACCAAGAACGCCAAAAGAGAAAACAGAGAAAAGACGAAAGTGGAAAGTGATTAGAAGAATGAGTGACAGTGGCAGAGAGAGGGAGAGAGTGAGGGGGAGAGAGAGGGTGAGGGTTACTTTTATGAATGAGCTGAAAGAATAAAAATGTCACAGCGTGGGTGGATATTTGAATTTGTGTGCACAGCAGTCTGTAATGTCAGCTATCAAGTACATGTTAGGTAGTTAATGTCAAACACACACTCACTCATCCTGACTGCCCCCCCGCCCACCTCCAAACACACACACACATGTAGAGTGAAGATGAATGCTCCTAATGTTTATTTGGACACACATTTCACATCCATCACCTACAAAAACACACACGTTTGGAACCAATCGGCTGCGTCGGTTACGTCACTAAACCGCCTCATATTTAAACATCAGATGTTTCTGACGTTTCACGAGGATGAAGCCTCATGTTTCGGTGCAGTGTTCAAACAAAACAGTCTCCCCGGGGTGATTTATCTGACACTAAACTGTTAATGCACACCACACGGAGCTTCAGTTTTGTAAAACAGGGGAAACTCATCTCCAGCACAGGAGGGAAACATTTGGCATCAGTTTGGCATCAGTCAAACCTGCAGGATTGTTGATGGTAGCACCGAGGACAGGAACGGATATTAATCCAACCACTGTGATTCCATTATTCATACGATTTATCTTTTTCAGTCCTTATCAGTTATTTTATCACTTCCCACTATCGTGTTCAAATAAACATAAACAATAAAACATATTGCATATGCTGTGTGAATCAGGGATCCCCAATCCCTGGTTTGCAGACTGGTACCAGCCCATAGATAACTAAGTGCTGGGCCACTAAAAAAATATTTTATTTTTACTAAATTACACTCTAAAAAGTCCACTCATACCTATTTACTTTCTTTATTTAAAATAAATCTGCCAATATTAAAAAAAAGTTGTTGTTTTTTTTTACATACCTATTTACTTTCTTTATTTAAAAAAAACTGCCAATATTAAAAAAATGTTTTTTTTTAATTTATTTAATGATCCTTAATGATCAACAATCAGTCCGCAGTAGAGGTCCATACCGGCCGACCAGTCCTTGGTGTAAAAAACATGAGGAAATGCTATCAAGATTCCACCTCACCCAACAAACTATTTGATTTTCATTAGTAGACGATCTTGGTCTCTATCTTTCTGAGTGTAACTAATTTGACCAAGGCACCTTGAACGCCCCATACCTGGTCTGGGTGAACCACTCGTGGAGTCCCTCTAATCTGACTACTGAAGAAAACTCCACCTATGTTTACCAGACTGGACCTGTTTGCTCAAGGCTGTGACGAACGGTATTATTTTTCTTTCAGTTTACCATCAATAGATGACGTCTAAAGTGACAACGCAGTAGACCAGCTGTCATACATTTACACACTTGGATCATATTGATGTTACCCATAAATTCAGAACTACATTATAATTAACTTTGTTATTGTTATCGGTCTGAAACGCAGCCCTAAAACATGACAGAGCCTTCCTGGGGTTCGATCTAAAAATCGACCTCGGGTATTTTCCCTTGTCACATTACTGCCGTGCTGACAACAAATCATCCATTCTAAAACGCTATCTTTGCACACTTTGCAAACCATCTTTGGTTTGTTTTTCCCCCCTCTTTAGAAATGTTTTGGTCTGCAATTTTCATTCGGGACATATTTGACACTTTGGCAAACAGATGACAAATGAGGAACTGAAGGCCCAGATGCCCTTTCTTAGATCCTGTGCTTGAGATTTGCTTTATTGTCTTTCAATGCTGTGAGGCAGTTATTTTGTTCCTCTTTCTTTAAATCAGTCATTACATTGGTTTACCTTACTTCCTACATGCTAACGCCTCACAGCATCAAGTAACTTTGGTTCAGACGGTGATAACTTCCCGAACAAAAGATGCAGGACGACATAAGATCTACTAAGTTACCAGCTGATGATGCATTCATTTTCATTGTTCTGTCAAAGCTGTGTCACAACGTCAAATAAATCCCTTAGATTCACCTTACATGGATGTCCTGAGTAGACAGCCCATTAGCATCTTTGCTCAACAGCATCGATTACAAAAACTCTGCAGAAATATAAAATACATGCTCAGACTAAACTCCTTGAGGAGTATACAAATTAATATGTCAAAAATTCACCATGTCAACCAGATTTCCTCGGTTGACTTTGGCAGCTAATCCCTGAACAAATAAAAAAGTAGAAATTCATTTTTAGATTAGGCTGCAAGAACACACTGATGAATATTAATATATCCATGACACACACACACACACACACACACACACACAGATCTCCTCTCTGACTGGAAGGCAAAAAGCCATTAAAGACTAATCATGAGTCACCCTCCGGTGCTGACATCACCATCAACATTCCCATCAACCCTCTCCCTGGTGGTACCCCTCCTCACCCACCCTTACTGAACCTTCCACGGGGAACGGCTGAAGAGAAAAAAGGCTAGCTCTTCATGTCAAACACAGAAGACAGTGAAAAAGAAGGAGTGTATTCATTCTTTCCTGGTATTTGCTCAGGGGAGCAGAGCTGAACTAACTGAATGGCTGCTGCACGCTCTGCTTCTGTTGGAATAAGGAACACTAATGATGCTAAGAACCTAGCATGGTCCTTAAGGGAAACATAATAAAACCAAAGGGTTTGAAAAATAGGATAAAAGCAACAAACAATGGTAGCGGTAAATCGTGGCCCAACCCTCTTATTACCCACTTACTGCCATTTTTAGGCTTTCAGTTTGGAGATTCAGAAGTTGTACTTTCTGCAGCCAGCACTTCGCTCTGCCTCTGACTCTGAATCTGTCTCAGCACCAGACGTCAATCAAATGATCCTCAGCACTAAGTGCAGCCTTTATTATCTTTAATATCTTACGAATGTGACACTTCTGTTATGTGGGCCATAAGAGTAGAGATAGAAGGTGAAAAATCTGATACCTTCACTGATAATAATTCCACCCTTGAACACAGCACTATCTGTTCCTAACCCAAATGACCAGTGTCTTAACACCTTGGGTGTTACATCATACAATACTATTAACTATATTATTAAAAAACACGTTTTGAAATGTTGGAATGCGAAATTGCATTGCATTGCATTGCAATTGGAATGCGCTAATGTTTAAAATCAATTAGATCAGCCAGACCAGGCGGCCAGTAGGGGGCTGTACTGCGGACCAGTAGCCCCGTGCTGATTTCTGGAGGATCTTAAAATGTTCAAAATAAAACATCTTTTAGACTTTATTCTGTGAGTATCAGAGTCTGGAAGAAATATTCCTTTGAAATATTGCCAGATCATCTTTGACCGAGGAAAGTAAATGGATATAAATGGAACAGAAAACAACATATGACCCACCGGTCCGCAGACCTGGGGTTGGGAACCCCTGATTTAAATTAATGTTTTTTATTTATTGTTCTATAGTACTCTGAGAGTACTGCATGAGGAAGTCAGGAGTGGTCAAAGAGTAGAAACGAGTGGTGCAGGACATGTACAGGTACACAGACACTTGTGAGATGTGCAGTCAGAGGGGCTGATTGGTTCACAGTGGTGTCGGGGTCCCACAGGGATCAGCTGAGTCTGCATAGTTGGACAGGTTGACATGAAGGCAGGATTCCCTGTGGCAATCTTTATAAAACCAGGTTAAAAAAAAGGAACAGGTTTGACCAACAACCAATTATTTAATCTCTTACTGATCATTAGTCGATTAGCTAAATACAGCAGCACCGGGCATCGGATATAAAACAACAAGGGGATTTAAGCAAGCAGAATTTATTTCAACCCCCATGCCGTATATTCAAACACAAAATTCTTCTGCACACGGAGCAAATAAACGAGCTACAGAAATCAAATAGGTTTTCTTTATCACCCTGCTGGTCGCAGCCACCGGAACATTTACACAATATTTATTGATGCTGCCACCGCTCCTGCTGCTGCCGCTGCATTACACAAGCAGGACTAAATAAATAAATAAGAAATAACAGAAAATAGAAGGAATGACTAAGAGGGTAAAGAAAGAAGAAAAAAAGGCAGAGTTCCAAATTATTTCCTACTTCTTCACTTCCAAAAAAAAAAAAAAAAAAAAAAACTGCTGACAAACAAACAAGCAGGTGAGTCACAGCCAAAGAGGATGTGAGGACCAAATAACACACAAGGGAGCAAGAAGGGGGAGGACAGATGGGAGGAGAGTGGGGGAGAGCGTGTTGATCCATTGGTGCCCTTTACACTGCCATCAGGAGTTCATTAGCTCCTGGAAGGTAGTGGAGAGGGGGATGAGGAAGGATGCACCGATAGAGGATGAGCACTCCGTCCTTGACTCCTTATGACCCCAACTATCACTTCATCTACCTGCTCAACCCTTCCTTTATTGCCCCCTGTCATCTTTTATTCCCTCATAACATCTCCCTCTCTCCCCCATGCTCCTCCCTCTGACCTGTCCCGGCTGGCATCACCTTTCTTGTTTTCTCCTTTGTTACCTTTCACCCCACTCCTTCTGCCTCTCTGCTCCACTTCGTCCCTCGCCTCACATCACTGCACCTTTTCCTTTCACTCTGCTTTGGTTCATAATTACTTATATTTTCAAAAGTTGCCTTAAATTCAGCTGAATGACACCTGATAGCACCTACTACCCCAACGAAACCAAATGAAAACTCACTATCTTCTTTCCTGAATGTTTGGCATGCTGTCACTTCCTATTTATAATACACACTGTGCACAAATACTATTTTGGAAAGATGGCTTGGTGAATCAGCAGCTTATTTCCATAGTGGATCAGAAGTGGAGGCTCAGACATACTGTTACTCTCCGTTGTTTACACACTTGCTGGAAGTCTACAAACAACATCTTTCCATCCGCAGCTCAGGCAGCATCTGTCAGCCAGTCCATCAGTGTTACCACAGCCGTCGGATTTCATACGTATTTCAAAGCAAGAGGAGTAGGAAGTGAAAACTGTCATGCAAAAAAAAAAGGTGAAACTGGAATAGGTAAAAACACAACTTTAGCTTGTGAAGTAACACAAGAAGCGCTGATCTAGGCAACTAGACTCACTTCAACACTCTTTTCACAAAAACATACCAGAAACCTTAGTTCTAACAACTTGAAAAGGTCTCTTAAGAATAAAGAAGCTTATTGAGACCTGATTTCCAGAGACATGAAGAAGACCTTAAAACCCCAAGTTCTATGGATCTCAAGAAACCTCTAGAAATATACCTATATACCTTTAAAAAAGACTCTTGAAACCTAAGTTCAATAGACCTTAAGAAGCAACCTAGAAAATCAACAGATCATTTTAAGATCTGAATTTTAGAAAGTCGAGGTCAACAGACCTGAAAAGGTCTGCTGCATGAGAGGTAAAATATCTGAACCTTATTGTGGTTGGATTTTCTAGATCAGTCATGTTTCCTTGGGTGGTTACCACAAGCATCCAACATGATTTACAAAGTGTTGGGGCTGTCCCCTGCAAGTCATGCAGAGGCTAACAGTTCCCTTTGTCCTTTACCGAGGGTAAATGAAAACATAGATTTTTTTAAAGCAACATTATCAAAGAGCTCACTAGTGTAACCTTTAAACATCTGCGGCGTTTGCTAGAAGCACCCAAGCATGGGCCAAAACACAGCTTGTAAAACTCTGTCGACTAAATATGTGAAACATTTCCTTCCGCGCCAGTGGTTAAAGCAGGTGTGGAAGATTTATGGGTATCCATACCTAACGAGTCTGAGTCACAGTGGAAATAAAATTAAAACACCTCCACCCTTTAACCACAAGTCTGACGTCAGCGCTTGCCCACTGAACAGCAGGTTATCACACACATATGCACACAAGGAGCCAGTAATGAGGTCGGAGGCCCCAGTGGAGCTGTCTGTCAGGAGTCGGCCTTCAACACCGTACATACATTATGGCACGAAGCAGCTCTTCATTCAAATATTTTGGTGTGAGGAAATGCTTTTAAAAAAGACAAAAGGTCAACATGAGCTGCAATTATTTTTTTAATGACAATTCATCTAATGTTTATTCCCTTTAATAGTCCATGTGTCCTTCTTCCCAAAAAGTCAAGTTTTATTTAATTAAGTTTCGTACAGTACACTTAACCTGGTAACCTGTTTAATTGATTAATTCAACTGTATCGCTTCAGCAAGGACACTTCAACAAATGTGATAAATGTCAAATCTCCACTAAAGTCCACTCACCTGTAACAACTCTACAATCAAGCACTCGTGCATCAGATCGACTTTAGCTGCATCGGTCGCGCACTTTTATCCCTTATCGACTAATTCCCCGAAACAAAAGGCTGAAGGGGGAATCGAACCCCAAACCTTTTAGTCAGAAACAGACCTCACTCTACCCACTGATGCACAGCATATACTGACATGACTGTAAACCAGTCTGCCTTGAGGCGGTAACACACGTGAAAAAAAAAAAAAAAACGCTGCTCGCTCTGTTCACATGCTTCTTATATGACTGTTTTTCTGAGTCACACACACACACACTACCGTGTGCGCGCGGGTGTGACAGTGTACAGTATGGGTGACGTCAGCGCACCATTCATGAACACCCCCCCCCTCCTCTTCCTCTACCTCTTCACTACGTACTGTAGCTGCCAATGATACAACACACCACGTGGGGGTCCTTACCCCCTTTTGCAGCCAATCGGAGTGCAGCGCTTAACACAGCAGAAATGTACACACACACACACACACACACACACACCACGCTACACCACACCCCCACCTGCACACGTGCGCTCATGTACACATGTAAGGCTGTGGAGGTCTGCGTGCTCGGGTTTCACATGACACAGTTAGAGATGATACGTGGTAACACACACACACACACACACACACACACACGCACACGCACACGTACATCTGACGTGTGTGAGCAAAAATAAGAAAGAAAACAAAAGTCTGTCGTCAGGATGTGAGGAAGGAGATGACGAGAGATGAATTAGGTGGAATAAAGGGTTTTTGTGGATGTAAAATTGTACCGACTGAGGATTGTGGGAAAAGGAGCGATGGATGGGACGCAGGGGGGGGGCGGGAGGTAATGGGTGATGGAGAGAAGAAGAAAAAAAAAAAAAATCATCCCCGCTCGCTTGTAAACAACCACTGTCTCTGGGCAGGAGACGAGAAGGGAAAGCCTCAGAGAGAGACAGAGGGGGGAGGGGGGGGGGGGCCAGAGGTAAAGGGTGAAGGAGAAAAGAAAAAAAAAAAATCCTCGCGGCTCTCTTGTAAACACCCACTGTCTCTGGGCAGGAGACGAGAAGGGAAAGCCTCATAGAGAGACAGAGGGAGAGAGAGGGAGAGGGAGAAAGAAAAGGAAGGGGGGGGGAGGAGGGGGGGAGAGGGGGGGGGGGGGGAAAGAAAAGGAAGGGGGGGGGAGGAGGGGGGGAGAGGGGGGGGATGTGTGTTTGTGTAAGAGTAAAGAGAGAGAGAGAGAGTCGAAAGAGCACGGTGCATTCACACTCCCCTTTGCTTCAATCTGGGTTTAAGTTGAAGATGTTGGCTTTGTGCACTGACAGCGATGGTGATGGTGATTGATTTGGGAGTGTGTGTGTGTGTGTGTGTGTGTATACACAGGAGTGTGTCGTGGAGGGTGTGCTGTGACACCCGGGAACGCTTCACAAGCCCCTGGATGATTCCTGGTTAATTGATTCAAGACTACCACCGGTTCAGTTTCAGTTTCAGTCTCTGTCACACACACACACACACACACACACACTCTACCATAAATACATAAATGAACAACCATCCGACTGTCAGCATACGCAGCAGCAGCAGCAGCAGCAGCAGCAGCCGCAGCAGCTCCTCCGTCCACATGTTCCCTCCCTGTGTGGCCGTAGTCATTTTTAGTTAAGGATGAACGCAGCCGAGCCCCCATCCCAACACCAACACCAACACCAACCCAGGAATTTAGATAGGGCTCTGGCTTTGACTGAGGTAAACAACAGCCCACACACCCACCCTGCTTCGACGTCTACTGGAACCAAGTTGTAGCTGCACGGCACGGAGGATGTGGAGATGGAGGGAGGAGGAGGGAGAAGGGCTCGGGGAGGCAGGAGGAGTAGTTGGTCTACTTCTGAGCGCAAGTGTCAGTGTGTGTGTTTACACGTTGCGTGCTCAGACTTCCTAAATACACTGCTATCAACTCTGGGTTATATATAAAAGCGGCAAAGTAGCTGTTGACATTATACTGTGCGCCGACAGCGTGGACCTGCCAGTTACATCGATGTCAACAGTTTGTGATCCTAGATCAGATTTATGTCTGATGTGCCATCAGTCATTCATATGACAAGTCTGAAGCTTTCAGTCTTTACACATGAACCCCAGCACAATTGAGCCGAATGGAGCAGGATCTGAGATCTGACACTTTAGCTTTAGTCCAAAGACTCCGTTAGCTAGTCATTTTTCCAAAGAAATTACATAATGACATCTTCAAAAATTATTACAGGTCTTAGTCAGTATGGTGAAAAATTATCTCATGTACATAATGACATCTTCAAAAATTATTATTATTATTATCTCATTCCAAAAATGCACAACTTGTTTTTCTATTGTTAATACCACCCAAACAAACAGTTCGCCCCCTGCTGGAGACTACAAGTATCAATAGTGAAGTGTAAAACAGGAGAGCTCATTACTTTGTTTATATAAAATGTGCTCTCTGATTTAAAGTACATCAGCAAGCACACAATACACTGGCACATTTGACACAGTGAATCCACAGTGCTGTAAATTCAGCTTCAGGTCAGATGCCAGGTTTGCATCAGAGCAGCCTCACTGAGCTCAGGCCAGTAAGGCAGTCTACAGCTGACAGGATGACTGACTCAACTGTCAAATGGACTGGGAGGAACTGTAAATCGAAAATTGTTTTGGAGGACATTGGCTCGACCAAAGTTTTGACATGTTCTACAAGCCACGAAAAAAAGATGCACAGTAACGACTTCAGTTTACCAACTCCTGAAGCTAAACTAATAACGCCATCATTTGGATATGTTACAAAAAAAAACAAAAAAACACAAACACCTACTGATAATGTTTGTCTGTACAGAAATACGTACAATTTAAACATCAATTAATCACGATTAATCGTGATTACGCACGATCACGATTAATGGGTTATCAGATTAAACATTCGAATCGTTTCACAGCCTTAATACATTTGTATTTAAACATGTGTTTAATTCTAATGAAACCCCATCCTATGCCCTCCGTGCGCGTCCGTGCGCGCATGCACGTGCAGCAGTGTTTTCCTGTTCTCACGTGCAAGTTCAGCCTTCACCTAAGCAGCAACAAAAATTCACTTTGAAAAATAAATTCACCTAAGCAGCAACAAAAATTCACTTTAAAAAATAAATTTAAAAAAAAAACTATAAATAATAATAATAATAATGATGATGATGATGATGATGACGATTCCACTTGAACACTCCTCCCCTCCCTCCTCCTCCCCTTGATTCCCACTGGGGGGCGCGTAGATCAGGCGATATTTGCAACACAACACGGCCAAGTTTACGTGGTTCGTTTCCCCTCGGCGTGTGAAACGGTGCGGACATTCAAACGCTGCATCAGTCGTGCGCGCACGCAGAGACAAAAACTGCACAGCCCTCCTTTCCTCACAGTTCGAGCCGCTGAGTGTCAATGACAAGCCCGCTGCAAAAGTGCGATGGTGCCAGGCTGCTGCTGCTGCTGCTGCTGCTAGTGCTACAGCGGTGCTAGGCTAACAGCAGCGCTGGGTGCACTTCTGTGCAACACTCCCACTTTCACATTTACGCACATTAGTGGCATTTACCTTGATGGCGGTCAGCTTCGCAGATGCAGGGACGTCCTCCTCGGTGCAGATTATGAGGAGATCATTGGAAGCCGGAGACAGGCACATGTAGTTTCATGGTGGAAGAGGAGGGTTTATAGCACTCGCTCACTTTACTTCACTTTGCCAACTCGCTGTTGCCCTGCTGCTAGCCGTGCTGCTAAAACAGCCCCGACTCCGGTGTATAATCCAGGCTGGGTGACAGACAGGGGCACGGTCGCTTCCTCTCTCACGGTGCGCGGTGACAGCACGTCAGCTCCAAGTCCAAGATCCGAAATAATCCCCTCCTTTTCCCACAACCCACCTCCGAGAAAAAAAAAAGAAAAGTGTCTGCAGCCACACCAACTTAAACAGCCTTCAAAAGTCAACAACAAACACAGCGGGGATGGTTCTACAGCAGCTGGTACTGATGAGGGTACTGATGAGGGTACTGATGGTGACCGTGTGTGCGCGCAGCATGTCGCATTTTGCAAAAGCAGCCCCCCGATCGCGGTGGCGGTGGTGGTTTCCTCTCCGGTGCCAGTGGTACACGAGAGGAGGAGGAGAAGAATAAGAAAGTGGAGGAAAAAAAAATAAAGAGATGCTTTCGTTCCAAACGATGAGTCAGAAAAGATCGCACTCCAGTTTCGTAACGTGCCTCCGTCCAGAACCAAACATTTGTGTGTGCTCGTCTTCACTTCAGCCTCTGACTCTGACTCTCAGTGCGCTCTGCTGCTCCGCACAGGCGGGTCCTGTCTTGCAACCTCTCCTCCCACCTGCAGAAAAAAACAGACAACACACGGAGGGAGAGAGGAGGAAGAGGAATCAGCTTCTATCATCAGCTTGAAAACTCTTTTGGCGCCATATTTATGGCGTACTTTCAATTCGGTGCTACCGCAGGCTGCACTTCCTCCTTTGAGGAAAGGCTGGGAGAGTGCGCCGCGGAGAGGAGAGGACGCGCATTGACGCTCCATCCACCTGCTCTGCTGTCATCATCAGCCCCACACTTTCTGGTGACTCAGGCAAAAACAAAACGCGCAGATTGTCGTCTCCACCTTTTCCTTTTTCTTTTTTTTCTTTTAACTTGGCACTTAATAGGTTTTTTTTCTAAAATATATTTCGTATTATTTATACGTAATATTTATATTTCTTGTTTTTGCGCAAAACTTTGCCCAATAATTCTAAGAGAAAAGTCGAGAGCAGTTAAGAAATAGTGTGAGTCTGTCTGACGTGGCGACCCCTACAGGCAACATTCTCAGGATTGATTCGATCGGAACTTATCAAATAAAGTTTCCCCGACTTTTTTTCTGGGGACCCATATTTTAAAAGTCAGTAGTCATTATTCGTAAACTCCTGGGAAACGATGCAAAACGACCGCAAAAAAATCTCTTGGGACCCACCTGAGGGTCACGACCCAGTCTTTGAGAAACAATGAAATAAAGTGTTCAATTCTCACTGCTAATTGCCGTCACACTGATCGGCAGCTGGAGACTTCTTTGCAGCTGAGGGACTGCAATGGTACTTTACTGTAAGAGATAATGTCTCTCCGGCAGCGATCGGTTCCCTTTAAAGCCATCCAACGGAAATGGCAGGGAAGTAAATTACCTTCCTTGACATTTTCCCTTAAAAAATCCATACTTAAATGGGAAGAGGGTGTTTGATCAATGCATAATCTAGTGCCATCCACTGGCACTCTGTCACCGCCTCTGGAAGATCTGACGTTGGAACAGTCGAACCTCCCCTGACCTATCAGTCTGCCCATCCATCACACTGAGTGACTCCGCGGTGACAGACGCTGGCTGATCTTCACGTCTCTGTTTCATATCTGATAAAACCTGAGGTCAATTTGTCAAAATGCGGCGATATGGATAAATAAAATACAGACACGCAGAATATCAGGGTGCATCATGGGAAACACTGGGGTGGCTGGGAGGTGAGCGGTGTTCGGCACAAACCAGCTGGTGAAGGACACGGGGAGGGGATTTTCATGGCCCACATTCAACACCCAACAGCAGCGTCCCACCGTTCGTCCTCCCCTCCACCTCACGCAGGTACACACCAGGCAGCGTCCCCCGACCCCCCCCCCCCACCGCCCGTGACCCTCTCCATGCTCCTCCTAATGGGCACTAATGCATTATCCTGCCTGCTGATACTCACACACACATTGTGTTTCTTCCTCTGTGGACGGCGGAGTCGCACAGGCTCCGGGGTCAAATGCTGTCTTTAGTGGTGGCGGTGGTAGGTTTTATTGGCAGCCTGCAGCAGCTGGGTGACTTGTACTGTAGCGCATCGTTCAATCATCAGTCACGTCAATTCAAAAAGATAGGCGTGAGCTGCTAATGAGTGCAGCGCTGCTGTGGGATGGAGGTACGGAGAAGGTCGAGGGAAGTTCAAGGACACAGGGGTCGCAGCGCTGTTGACGTAATGGTTTTAATGCTGCAAAATGATGACGCCAGTGTTTTTATTTTTACGTAATATTTCCGTTTTTTAAAGCACATCTAGCCTCTTAATATCTATGACTGCAGTGAAATTAAATGATTTGGAAAATAATATAAAATAATGTTCAGCTGCTTCAGGAGTATTTCTGTGCCATTTACTCAATAACAACCTGCAGTACTGTACTGTATTATATCATATCCTATACTATATTAACTATATTATATATTTTATGTTGTATTGTATTCCACGGGTGTCAAACTCATTTTGGTTCACAGCCCGCATACAACCTACTTAGCTGTCAAGTGGGCCGGACCAGTACAATCATAACAAAATTAACTATAAATAACAATAAGTCCATGCAAATAAGTACACAAATATTACAGCACTTAATTATATTTAATTATTATTTTTTTGATTAATTATAATGAAATGTATTTTTACAAAACATTTCCTGAAAATAAGTTGTATTTTAGTCAATTTAGTCAAAGTTCATCAAGTGGGCCGGATTGAAACCCCGAGCGGGCTGCTTTTGGCCCACGGGCCGTATGTTTAACACCCTTGCTGTATTCGATAAGTATGGACTACTTTTGAGCGAGCAGTAGCCATGAACTTGTTTGTTTTTTTATTTTACACTACTCAAAGTTCAATCCTCCGTACAGGAGTATTTAAGTATTTTTTGACATAATTAAACTAGTTTAAAAAAAAAAGAAAGAGGTGAAATTTATTTAAGTATTTTTTGACATAATTAAATTTAAAACTAGTTTAAAAAAAAAGAAAGAGGTGAAATGAATGCAAATGTGACATCAACAGAGGGGAAAGTGTTGCAGCACGATGTGGATATCAAGTTCCTCCGACTGCTGTTCTAACAATAAGGGACAGGAAAGCCTCTCTCCTCAGCAGTCCCTCAGGTCTGAGCCTCCTTCAGGACCGCCTGTGGTCTCCGTGTGTTCTCCGGTTTGACTTTACTCTTCAGCGAGTGTACATTAGGTGACTCATCAAAACCAGCCATCTGCCAGAGCGCAGTGTAATACTCAGTCTGATGCTGATCAGACTGAGTCAGAGGGGCAGAGCCGAGCCATAAACTTAATGGGTTAGTTCACTCGCTAAGGCCTCGACTTGTATGATTTGGAAGTCGACCAAAATGTAGAATATTCCGGGGAGGCGCTGGTGGTTCCTGCTGGTGTAATATGAGAGGAGGTGAAAGTGCAGGTTTTATGAGTGTGTGTTTTTTCTGCTCACTTTCCAGGACTCAAAACACGGAGGGGGAAATGACAGAGGGGGAACATTTCAAGGACCACCTTTAGAGGAATCTAGCCTCGGATCGGTGTCAGGTGTTAATGTGAATGTGGTGTTAATGTGTGTAAGTCTGTGTCATTTTGGAACCTACTGTATCTGAGACCATTTTTCAGGGCCGCTCGTTCTAATGGGGAAACAAAAATCACGCTAAAAACAGCAGAGCATCAAATTTTTGCAAATTAAAAGTTAAGACTTAGTCAAAAGATAAAACATTAACCAAAATAACGTAACAGGGAAAAAAATGTAGAAATGACATCCAAATTGTTTGTGGTCAAAGGCTAGGTTTAAAATCGGTTCTGACTTAAGGACATGTTGTGTAAAAGACCAATAATTGAATTTATGAATGAATTCATTGGTTCACTGGCTGCATACGACCTAATTAGATGTCAAGTGGCTGCAGCACTACAATGATCAAATTAGCATAAGTCCATGTTTTGCCACCTTTTTTAATGCAAAAAAGTATATTATAACGACTGACGATTTAATTTGTACCTGTCCGCATTAGCACGATCGTATAGTTAGCTTCGTCTTAGCTTCACGTGTGAAAAATGACTTCATAACCTTCCTACAGGTGAGGCCACCCTGTCATCAGATCGCACCAACACTGTCAGGGTGCACATTCAAATATCTCCTGTCTGGATCTGCACAGACGTTACTTCACACCTGCAAGTCTGACTGTTGTTTCAACCTGCTGTGACCGAGTTGCTCCTGCTGGGAAATTCACACCAGGATTTCTGGAGAAAAATGACACCATGAAAAAGACGTGACAGAAGCCCTCATGCTGTATATGACCAGGAAAAACTGTTGACATTGTAGTGTCATAAAATATACATACAGTAGTGCAGTATTCTCCAGGTGCTTTAATGAAGGGGTCCCCAACCCCTGGTTCGGGGACCGGTGTTGGTCCATAGGTCATTTAGTACGGGGCCGCTGTGGAACACAGGTTTTTCATTAAAAGACAATGTTTCAAAATATTAAGCCATTCCGACTCTGATACTAACAGAATAAAGTCTAATTTAGAAAATTTAGTGATCCGGTCCGCAGTAACGGCTGATACCAACTGACCCGTCCTTGGTACAAAAAAGATTTATGACTGCTGCTTTAATGCATTAAATATTTAATGCAGTATTTGAACTTGCTATCTTTATTAAAAACTGCTCAACTTTGTGAATATCTTTAAATTGTCGATCAAAAATATAAAGATCTTATAAAAATAGAAGAAATAAAATGAAACGCTGTATTGTATTTTGTATTTCTTTTTGCCTTTATTTTCAGTGTATTTTTCAAGATAAAAAAAACGATACCGGTCTCTACAGTATTTAAAATTAATGTGTACCAGGTGTTTTTGTGTATAGAAGAGCAGTGTGGGTATTTTATGCTGCAGGAAATATGATCTGCTGATCTTATAAAAATAGAAGAAATAAAATATTTATTATATATATATACTGTATTTCTTTTTGCCTTTATTTTCAGTGTATTTTTCAAGATAAAAAAAACGATACCGGTCTCTACAGTATTTAAAATGAATGTGTACCAGGTGTTTTTGTGTATAGAAGAGCAGTGTGGGTATTTTATGCTGCAGGAAATATGATCTGCTCCTTATTTTAGGAATATTATCCTGGTGAATATTTCACGAATATTCCTTATTTTAGGAATATTATCCTGGTGGATATTTCACGAATATTTTGTCACGTCATACTGTTTATATTTATATTTACCTTATAGTTTATCTCAACGCACTTTTGTACTAAACTATTCACATAGTATATTTATCATTAGTTTATATTTAGCACAATGTCTGTTCTGTTCTGCACTACCTATATACATATGTATGTAGACATACTTCAAGTTATTACTCATGGCCTACAAGCTGTGTACTTTGTACTGTGTACTCCGGTTGCCAAGCAACGACATTTCGTTGCCAGACTGAGTGTTTTCCTGTGTTTCTGTGCAATGACAGTAAAGAAAGTTTAAGCCTAAGTCTAAATCTGCCTGCGAGGCATTTACGTATTAAGTCTAAGTCTAAATCTGCCTGCGAGGGATTTACGTGTGTGCTGGAAAACCCTGAGCTTGCAGTTTTGCCATTAAACCACTAGGTGGGATACGTGCTATTTATATTAATACTATATACTGTATTATGTAATACATCACGTTTCAATTGAAGTGTAAAATGTTTCGGTTGACGTTGAATGACGTCAGGTTGATATAGTATATTATACTATCGGAGAATAGACCGGAAGTCAGTTTCAAATGTTCATAATGTCGTCATAATAAATGTTATTTTAACGACCCATAACACCGTCCACAATTTATCCTAATTATTGGTTTGGTTTAAAACGCAGTGGAAGACAAAAACATGTCCACGTCCCTGCCACCTGTAACCCCTGAAGCCCCTGTGGTTTTGTTTGTAATTTGTAATAAAAAGGTTTGTAATTGGTTCTCAAATAATAAAAGCAATTAATGTCTCGACTCTTCCTCAAATGCTCATTCTTTCTATAATATTAATTGTTATGGTTATATTTGTTGATATTTTGGCCATTTTAGCCTCTATTATTTTCTGTAGAACAACATAGATTTACATTTACCAGAGCAAGCTCAAACAGGGTTCCCTGGTCGACTTTAAGGAACCGCTGGTCCCACACAGGAATGTCATCCGTCCTTGTCTCTTTGTTCTCGTCTTCCTCGGAAACAGGAGGGTCGTCTTGGTGATGAAAACAAATATGTTTGCAATCACAAAATCCGCTCTGCAACAACACAGCCATAACAACAAGACGGGTTAATGTGGTTGCTTCACTGTTCCGTTCCACAGAAACAACTTTAATTAACTTAGAACTAAACAGCAACATGTAACAGAATATTCATTAGCTTTGATTAAAGTTCTTTGAAAACAAATCAGCAATAAAGTAGATGGGAATCAAAATGACCAGATTTAGTCAAGCGTGTCCAAGTTAAACTTCAATGCAGAAAAACAAAGATAGAATTTTCTGAAGAAAAACTTTAAATGACCAACAACTTTAAACAGCAAATTATTTATATTATGTAGGTTAATAATAATAATACATTTATACAGTTATACAAACCGTAAAAAAAAAGTCAAATTGTCCAACCAAAACAAACAAAAACTTTAAATGATAAATGATATTAAATGATCAGAAACACTGATAAGAAAAAAAAATGGAGGGACCATGCGGTCGGGCCTCACGGCAGTGAAAAGTGATCTCATCAGAGTACTTGTGTGTATTCTGTCTTTGATCATCCTTCCCTATTCAATCATCAAATACCTTAGGTGTCTGGATATAACATGTAACGTATGGTAAGAAGAGACAGACGATGACTTTTGAATGTGGAAAACCTAGAGGGAAAGAACAGTAATTCAACCCAAACAACACTGACCTCACTGTGAACCACAGGGCTAGAAGTGCTGTGTAATAATACTGCAGTACCCCTACTTTGATGAACTGATGAGGTTTAGTACAATAGTATATTTACTCAATACAAAGTAATTATATTGTCCTCAATCTAGTAAGTAAGTTCGGAAATGATGTGTAAAATACATGGATGTCTATAGAAGAACTAAAGAAGAGGATTAGTTTAAATAAAATAAGATAAATTTGTTAAAAGAAACTATAAGAAAAGAAACAACCACTGCTCTATTGAATGTATCGTTTCGACTCTAATCCAGAAGAGGGCGGTGTTTCAACCTACCCTTGTTATCAATGAACCGGAAATTAACCCAAAGTAGAAAAAAGCCGGAACTAGTGTGCCTCCGGTTCAAATCAAGATGTCTAACCAGGACGTAGAGGATTTTATTCAGCAGAACCGAGCCTTAGTGGATCAAGTGGAGACCTACCGGGGATACTGGGAGAGTGAAAAGCACTGGGAGGCCCGGAGAGAGTTCATCATGAGGAACTTTAACGAGTTTACCTCAGAGCAGCTGGATCATCTGCTCTCTCTGTCCATGGTGTGGGCCAACAATGTCTTCTTAGGCTGTCGGTGCGTAAACAAAACCTCGTTTTATGAACTCGTGTTCGCTGAGGGTTTCTGCCTTAATATTATCATTAATATTGTAATAATTATTATTATTATGGTTTTTAAGCTCACCTGACTTGACTAAAGTGACCAAAACTGGTTCTTTTTCCAGAGTAACGAATCTTCTTCTTCATCTGTTTTCACACTTGTTAAGCTCACTGTTGCCCCCTATGGCCATAAATTCAATGCATGGCTTTCCTTCTGGAGTTTTTACACCAAAGATGCAAATATCAAAACAGTGACTTTTTTTTTTTGACGTTTAAGGATGCTAGAATTAAAAAATGATTGTAAATGTTCATGCCGCTTGTTGAAATAATAATTTGGAAGAAATGTTTAAATTATTTTTCCATGTCAGTACATATATTGTAATAGTATTTACCTTGTGCTTGAAAGCATCATTTGGAAGATGACCTTTGAAATTCCAGAGATAAAGATTCCCAGTGCCTCTATGCATTATTGCACTTAACTGTGCTAAAAAACATTGTAAATGCCTCACACTTGCCGTGATGACTCCTGGTCGTGGTAGCTGAAAATGAATTAGCCTTTTCCATCCTTCGTAGGTACAGTGAAGAGCTGCTAGAGAAAGTGAAGGAAATGGCTGAAGGTATTGTGGTGGTGGACGCACCAGTCTTCAAGACGAGAGATGAAATTATGAAGAAGCAACAGGTGAGTTTATGGAGACACACACACACACACACACAGATGTCCAGTACTAGTAACAATTGTGAACTTACTCCTCTCTTTCAGGGTTTGTGACCAACCTGGCTGTCTTCTCATCTGCTCGTTCTGGTTCTGAGCTGATGAACTCGGCTGTAAATTATTTGCAGGCTGTGCTTGCAACACGTCAGATCTACATTTCACTGACTTTTAGTGTTTTGGTTTTTTTAACCGTCTTGCATTCTTGTAAACGTCGTGTTTTTAAAATGCAGAAAGACTGTTTTTAAAGTTTGGATCTAATGGTGTTTTAGCAGTGTTGTTGTTTTAGAAATCACTTTTAAACGAGTGTTGTCTTTTTAAGTCGGTTCAGATTCAGTGTGATAAGTCTTCGGTTTGGTCTACAGAATAAAAGATTTTTGTCATTACGTTGGTGAGTTGCCTTTTTTATGTCTCATTAGTAGGAACTGATGCTTTCCTTTTGGTGTTTTGTCACATCTCTTTATTTTTCAATTCAACCTGAATGAAGGAAAAACAGGAGGAACGTGTGGAAAAAAAAACCCCACCACGGTAAAAATAAGAGCAAAACTTGATTCAAAGTCTGAAAAATGTGTTTTATTATGTTTATACAGCATATTGTTATAAGTATACATATTTTTTGCTTAATTCACAAAATTTTTTAACATATCCCATCTGCTTACTAGGTGATTGAAGTCACTAACCACAATATGACATTGACTGTCTCAGAAGAGAGGTTGTTGAATGGTGACTGTGTTTCGTGGATTATTAATCTGTGGTCTGGTAAAATCACAAATTCACTGTAAACGTGGGTCGTTTCATTGTCATTGGACTCCAGGAGTGGACTGGATTTTACTGCATTAACTTTGACTTGGACTTTCAGTAAACTTCGCGCCAACTCCTCTAGGTTTCACAAATTTCAACGTTCTTTTTTCGACTGCTCGGTCTCCAGCTGTCAGTACAGTACTCCATGAGCGAACTTAAAGGGATAGACCGAGTTTTACCTGTTTGAATAACTGACATGGCCAAGTCCAAAAACCAACAGAGACCCAAAGCATAAACTTGTCAATAAAATTCTATACTTGTCTTTTTTATATACCAGCGGTTCCCAAAGTAGGGGCCAGGCCCCTCATAGGGGTCATGGAGCTCTTTGTGTTCTTTGTCACACAGCAAGTAAAAAGCACTGATTGGTTATCTTCTTCTATCTAAAAGAGATGTCAGTTTCTCTTTACCACACTTGGAAAAAAACGCACACTATCCCTTTAAGGAGGATTCAATGATTTTAACACTTTGTTCTCAAATGGATTTCCTCTCTCTCTCGGGACTTGCAGATAAAGATTTTCCTGCCACATTCTACTGTTAACATGTGCTTTCTTCCAACATCCCTCTCTCCAATCTATCGCCTTCTCCCACTGAGAAAAGAAATATTTAAATAAAAACTCGGCGCACACAGACTTGGCGCTGTTGCATCATGTGACGTCTGCCAACCTTCAGTGACTGAAAATAATGAAGATGTTGCAACAGGCCCAGTTCTTTATCAGCTGCATCGGTAAAACTTGATCATCAACGACGACAACTACGAAAAAGGCATTTCCTGGGTTTTCCCATGATTCATTGTATGCTGCTTTGTCATCAACCTGTCCTTTTCCTCACAGAAAAACTCACCAGCAGACACGAGAACTAAAGGAGCCTTCTTTTTTTTTTCAAATGTGGAAAAACAAATCTATAAAAGTCAAAATAACAACATGAAACTACTATTCAAGCAACAAAGAAAAAAACAACCCAAAAGATATATTACAAATTCTGTTAGAAATAACTTATTTCACATCAGGCAATACAAAAAGTAAAATTAATAACAAGAAGGCCTAATAAAAAAAAAATCCAATTTCCCTCAGTTGTTTTCCTCACGTGTTGGCAAAGTTAATGTCCAGTCCGGTTTGGTTGCTCTCTGTGCGGTCGTTATTCCTGGTTTCTCTGGGTGGTGTGTGAGTTCTTCAAATATAGCTGTTTTTTTTTCCTTGTTTTGTTGAGGATAAGGTAAAAAAAAGACTGTTGTAATGACATGATGAGGGGATGATGGATAGTAAACAGCGGAGAGTGAGGGAAGCTCAGACGTCCACCCAGCTCTGCTCCACGATGGCTGTCACTCTCTTCTCATACTCCCTCTTGTTTTCCTGATAAAGCTGTGCAGCCTGGCTGTTGGCAGGACTGTTGGGGTTTGGCTCATCCAGCAATGACTGCGAGTAAAGAACACACTTAATACAAAATAATAAACACAATTTTACATGAATGCCTTATTGAGAAAAGTATTTTTCTTAATAAGGCATCATTAATAATCCTTTTAAGGGATGATGTAAACGACTGTAAACTGAACCCTGATGTCGCTGTATCTTATTTTCCTTGTTTGAACATTTAGTAACTTACTCTGGATGCCTGCTTTAGAGATTTATTAATATAATATCCTCTGTTAAAGGTTAGTTCTGTTCTTTTAACATAAGGTAAGAGTCTCTCGCTGTATATTATCTGAGAGTGAACATGCTGCCCTCCAGTGGAGAAATTAAAACAGAACACTGGCTGTAGCGTTCTCTGTCTAAGCCTACATTATTGTTTTTTTTTTTACTCCAAACGGGAGAAAACACATTTATTTGTAAAACAGACCTGGATGGAGGTGAGAATGGACGACACGTCGTATGTCGGACTCCAGCGATTCTGAAGGATGTCTAAACAAATACTGCCATCTGCGTAAACTAAAAAACAAACACAGACATCAAGAATAAACACTTCATATTGTTTCAAAATGAAAAACCCCATTTAGTATTTACTAAATTTGTTTGCATTTGATATTTGACACATTACACATATAACATTTAACCTTTAACTCCATTGTCAGGGATTACACAAATGCAAATACAACCATAAGTACAGGTACAGCAACAAATATGGCAAAATAAAACATACATAAAAACAAAAAGTGTAAAAACTCATGAGAAAACTATTTAAATAGTAATATAATTTAGATAGTAGAATAGCTTTTAAAAGAGTCATTTAAGAAACTTTTTTTTTCTATTTCAAACTCGATATCTGAATCAGTGAAAATGTAGGTTGGTTTGCTTTACTACTCACCATTTGGGTGAAACATTCTGGAGACAAATCGAACTGTGGGAGGTTTGTTAGGGTACTCCTCAGAAAACTCTATCAGAAGCTTAAATGTTCCTGTGGAAGCACAGATGGAGAGGGCATGAGGAGGAGAGGCAGAGATGAAGAAACGCAGAAAGAGAGACGCTGTTTGTTTGGTCGTTGCACTCAAATGAAATTTGGTGACAACACAGACTCGGAAAACGGAGGACAAACAATTAGGTTGCTAAAAATAACGCTGTTTTGGAGAGAATAAAGGGAATTGCTCACTGAAGTGCAGACAATGGCTGCCTGAGAAGAAGATAAAAAGGAGAAAATAACAGGTGGAAAGACAGCACTCATCTCAAATAAACACAGGAGAGGTAGTTTTATGTGAGTTTGTATTTATTCAATAAGTGGTCACTGTCAGGTGGAGAGAATCAGAAACTTTAGAAAAAAACAATGTGTTATGTTAGGGTAACACAAACCATGAAGTAAATCGAAGTTATAAACACTGACTTTCAAAGCACTCAGGTAAAAGTGTCAATAAAAACAATAACTTGTCAACAGTCCTTGAAACAATATATGCATGATTTCTGCAGGTGCTGACATGACGTGTGCTGTATGTTTGGAGTACTGATTCCCTGAGTGTATAACCCACATAATCAACCAAATAAAGAAGAACTCACCATCTTCGAATGGCGTTCCCACAGGCCTGTCAAAAAGGACAAGCAGAAAGAAAAAGAAAAAAAAAGAAGAAGAAGGAAGGTTTATCTACACAGTTTGAATTGTATTAGCTACTACAAACATATATGCAGAGAACAACTAGTACTTTGATTTGCTTTTTCCTGGTTGTTACTTACATTTGTGATGAATATGTATATGTATATATATATATATATACATATATACACACATATACATATATATACATACAGTATATATATACACATATATACACATATGCATATATATACATATATATATATATTACATTGCATTTTATACCTGATATTTCACGTATGATGTTTTTATTTTCAGTATTTTCACTGTCATACCACTAGCATGAAGATCCATTAACATCCTGTGTTTCTAATCGGCTCTTTGTCATAAGTGTGGTGGGTATTATAAGGAATTGTTACAACGTACATGGAGCATGTACGAGCATGTACGTATAAAACATGGAGCATGTGACCATGACGCAGCAGGTTAAGAAAGGAACAGACACATTACAATGACAGTGACGCTGTGAAGGGAGTTGGGTGGAGTTGGATTTAGAGTATGACTCACCCAAAAATAACTGCGTTCCAAAGCATGATGTTGTTCTCTGATGGTGCTCCACTCACACCGGTGGGTGGATCTTCCTGAAGTCTGTAGAGAAAAAAAAACAAAAATGAATCACAAAGAATTAAAGGCCAGAGACGAGGTGAAAATAACAATACAAACATTAAAGATGAAGAGCAATAAAAGTCAAAGTGACAGACAAAAAAAAACAGATGGGGAAGGAAGAGACAGAGCTGAGAGGTGATAGTGTGAGGTTTTAATTATCGTCTTGACAGCAGGATAATTATCAGTCAAAACACAAACTGCTGTGTGGACGTGACTGCAGTTGGCAGCCAGGCTCGCAGGATTAAGAGCATCGTGTCCATCCTGCTGTTAGGCATGTGTCCGTTCACATTAGCTATACCATTAGCACTCATTTGAACTGATGCTGTGCCACCAGCTTTTAGGATAACACATAAAATACACATTAGGATTGAAGGAAAAGCAAGCAAGCAAGTTACTCAATCACTTTCTATAAATCACAGAGCTACATGAAATAGGTTTAGGGTTTGGAAAAAATAAAAAGGTGAAGGGACTTAGGATGCAAAGTCAAGGTGTGGAAGTAAACCAAGCCACTCTGCAGATTTTCTTACATGGAATAAAAACTTTGTAATCCATTTGTACCAACTGGGTTTCTTAAAAAGTTTGGTCTCAATTATGTACAGGTTTCCATTGATAAAATAATCTGTAAATCTTCATTCTCCATAGAGGAAATTTGATTGTAAATATCCTGCTGTGCATTACCCTTTCTATCACACTATTCTACTCTGTCTTGACTTAATCCAATGGCCAACTCCAGTTTCTATGTCTTGACTTAATCCAATGGCCAACTCATTGACATTCATAAAAAAAGTTTTTTTTTAAAAAGATTGACATTATGTTTAGAAATTGTGGTTTTATACAGTTGTTATCACTGAATATGGACATTAGCAAAATAAAAATGACAATCAGACACAGAGATGTGTCTTATCATTGGGATAAATATTGCTCAACAGTTGGAATGAAAAGGATTGGACTATGTTGATGTTATATAACCTTTCTCTGGTCAAAAACGAAAGGCGAAGAAACAGCACATTTGAGAACTTCCTGTTGGACAGACTATTTCTTTTATATATATAATCATTATATATCACCCCAAGGAAAGACCATTTGGAAACAGAGCATGCTGTTTATCTTTATGTTGACATTTGTCACCAAAAATAAATCATAAAACATATTGTAAATACATTTTTGCTCCGACTCCACAATGAAAACTGCCCAGAGCTGTTTTTGACAGACAGAGTAAGTGCTGAGCAAAAATGCCACTGCAGCAACTGCCTAGCAACAAGAACGTCAACAAGTCAGAGCATAGGCTGCAGGTCAACACTGTAAATGTTCTGACATTGGTTAGTTAAGCTTTGGATAGTGCAAAATATAAAACTGAAATCAGTTTCCCACGACACAGATTTAACCTGTAGCTCTCTGTCTGCTTTAAAATCTTGTTGAATGAGATCATATAGCTGTAAAGGCAGGCCAATGTGTGTGTGTGTGTGTATGTGTGCCAGTGCAAAAGGCTAGATCCATGTCCTTTGCTCCAGACAGACCCAGAACAATTAACCTAATTTACAGTAATCTGTCTTAGCTGCCTGCTGCTGGACCGGCTCTTCACTACACTTGCCAATTAAACAGACTGATAGTCAGTTTGGACTCGGGACATGGAAGGGATTATTTTCAAATCTGCAGAGGTCATCTTAGAAAAGTACCAGACCACACTCATTAGCTTAAATCATGCCATCAAAGTTTGTGGCTTATACATCTGTTTATAATTTGTTTTAAACTGTTTCTTTTTGTAAAAAAATACTATTTTAGCATCTGTCTATAAAGCCCTTTTTAATATATATATATATATATATATATATATATATATATATATATATTGGTTCCCAGTTTTGTTTCTGTTTATGCTGCTATTTTTAGACGGCTTATTCGAGTATCACTTTAACACCAGTGTTCAAACGTACTGAGACAAAAATATCACAGTGTATTGTTGCCATCCAAATAACAACGTAGCTCATTTTCTTGAAACGTACTGTGCAAATAACCCGAATTAAAGGATCAAACACTCAGGTCTCAAAGGAGTTAGACAGCTTTGGTGCAGACATACATGCTGATCCAGGAATGTGTCTTTTTCTTCTGCACTACTCTGTGTGTTACAGTTTTACACCTGGGACATGGGACAGCAGATTCAAGTTACAGTGACATCTTATCCCCTGGTTCCATTGCCCTTCTCTTGGACAGATTAGCTGAGTATCATGGCTCCAGAACTGACAGATGTGTGTAAATGGTGAACACAAGACACTACCTCGAGACTGGGCTACAAAACAAAGGGGTAACAGATTGGGAATAGCAGGTATGTAAAGCCACTCTCTGTCAGGTGAGAGTCAAGGAGGGGACACCAACCTTTTGTTATGATCTTTGCGTAAACAAACATTATTTACATATAAGGACTCCGTGCAAGCTATTTCTAAACAGATGCCTAATTTAGGAAAGACAGCACGAAGACATGGTAAACACCTAAGATTCTGGGGTTGTGCAACACCTGAAAGCCACGTTGCTGTCGGGGGGGGAGGGGGGGGAGAGGGGACTGAAACCAAACTATTTGCAGGCTGCTGGGATGTTGCTGAAAGTAAAACCCCAGAGCCTGCAGCAGCTACAGCTAAGGCCGGTTGTACCAAGACATATAGTGTGGGCACGAAGAAATGAAGCCATCTTCACATAATGCAACACAATCAACCTTGTTTAAGTTATGACCCTAAAAAGCACCATACAACAGACTTAAGCAAGAGCAGAGTGGTGAGAGAAATAAAGACAAAAGGAACATAACGTTATCCCCTGGGTATAAACAGCACTGCAGAACGCTAAACTGCCACCGACAAATAACACAAAGAGCTAAACAAAAACTGTGTCAATCATGCAAACGTCAAACACTGCGACAAAACATATCAATTTTTACATTATCATTATAAAAATTCCCTTCCATATTTATATACACACCTTAACACCGGCAGCTAATGCTAAGCTAAGCTAGCCACCGACAGCTAACAAAGCTAACAACACACAAATAACAAAAATGAAAAGGCAGTAAATACGTAGCTGTACCTTTTAAAATCTCTCATTAGCCGTCTCCGTGCCGGAGTGGACATTATTCTAATTCTGTTTATAAAAACAGGATATTAAAGCGAAAACTATCCGAAACCAAATACGGTGTTTCTTCCGCTTGTACCTCTTTTCTTCTCTCAAAACAACTGGCTACTGAGCTTTCTATGGTGACGTCAGAGGCTGCCGCCTCACAGGTACAGCCCCCTAACATGCTGTCATAACACAGGACGGAATCTGGACTTATTTGGTGAACTCTAATGCATTTGAAGCGAAAATAAACATTAATTTCAGGCCCATTAGTAATTGGCTCAAAGTATTTTGCTCGTAATCAGGCGCATTTACGTATTCATTTCGAATTATTCCGTATCAATGTAATCAATGCTTTGAAGTTTAGGTGTGTAATCATATAATAATATAAAATAGCCCTTTTTCAGGAGTTCCATTTATTTGATCAATTAAAAACCTCTAAGACGCTAATATTATTTGCTCTTTTGATGACATTCAAGAGATGAAGAGATGAGAGACTGTGGAAGGAATAGATGTAATGGAACATTTTGTTGGCAATTAAATCCCATTGAAACTTTTCACCATAGGCACAGCGTTCAAACAAAGTCAAGTTTGTGGCCATATTGTTTCATTAATGTCTTATCTAACCAAATTATATGATTTCAACAAACATCACCCATCGTGTAAGGTCACATTTTAAATATCCAAAACATACGATTTATATCTTAGAGGGTAAACATTGTGTCCTCTGGTGTATATTTATCAGTATTTGTTGTTTAAACTTTGTCTGTATTCTCGGTAATGATGTCATTTATTCCTAAAGATTGTGGACCCGGGGAGACGCAAGGCTGTGTGAGTGTTAATGCAAGATCAACAAAAATAAATGCTTTGTACATTTATTATCTCACCTTTTCCTGCTTCGGTGTCATTTTTAGAGTTGCTCTCTTGCAAAATAGGTGCAAACATTTGCTTAAGTAAAAGATGTTAGTAGACAAAACTGGGTGTTTTATCACATTACACCCTGCATTTAATGCCTGCTAACAAGGGTGCGGGTAATCAAACATTTTAGCTAACAGTTGTGTCAAATTTGTTATCCTATGACATTGTTCTGTCAAGTGACATGAACGTGTGTTATTTGATCAAATGAGACAAAAAGAGAGGAGAGGCATCATAAGCACTCAACACATTAATGTTTTAAATGTCCAAATACTCTCTTGTGCACCCATACATCAATTCACACTGCTGGAGCACATAATGAAAAACTTCATTGCAGTATACTTGCCAAATATCTTGCATAACTGTTGAAAATATATGTATTTACATATGTTTCATTGTCGTCACCCCATTTACTGTGGTAGATATTCAGCTGTAGCTGTTTAGCGCTGAGTACTTTTTATTTTGTTGCCTTAGAACACAGATAAACTCCTGGCCTTGTTAGCATTTCACTATTGTTAGAATGTAGGTCATTCATACACTCAGAAGTTCAGCAAAACAGCCTTGGCCTTTGGTGTGTTCCCTGAGGCCAGGGAATGGAAACCATGCTTCTTTATGTGATATAAAACACATTGACATGGTGTAGAATTTCATTATCAGAAAAACAAGGTTTCCATGAAAAAAAAAAACAACAACAAAGAAGTCCACTGAGATTGATAAAAAAGTACATTTGCAACATGTAGCGGAAACACAGAGCTCCTTAACAAAGAAGGTTTGATACACATCACTTTTCTCCTCCTCTCACAGATATACTACGGTTGCTTTCAGACATCAGACGCTCCTTCTCTAATGGTCCATTAGTCTCCACAAAAACCTGCTCCAGTCTGAGTGTAGGAGAAGTGATGGAGCCAACAGAACTAACAACACCCACGTGCATTAAAAAGTAGCAAAGTTTTAGGATGGTGCAGACTGATTGTCTAATTAGAGCTCCAATGTCCCGTTACACTGTGTTATCTGAACACGCAATGGCAATAATAATGAGAATTTAATTAAAGACCAGAATGAAGTAATGCCGATTATAAAAGACTATTTTAATTTTTCTGTAGCAGCAACAACGAGACTGAAGTGGTTTGGTAAACACTAGCATGTTAAAATATTCATTGTGACCACATTATTTTACCATTTGATTTCTTAAGAGGGAATGGTTTACATAAGTCTCTCACAAGCTCTGTACCGTAACCAACAATCAAATCAAACTGAAGCATAAGAGATGCAGGGAAATCATCTTATACCAGTTCTTTACCGATACCGTCGCAAGATTTCTCAACTAAATCTGGGGTAAATAATAATAATAATAATAATAATAATAATAAAACAACCTGAGAAAAAAAATTAGACAAGTTTAATTTAGCATTCAGTTCATTTAAAACAAGCAACCCCCCACTGGCCCTAACACATGCTCTCTTACACAATGAGCCATAGTGCTGCTCAGTTTTTATTATGAAGCATTTGCACCTGCATCTAAAATAAGTGTGGGGATGGAGCCAGATGACAATCAAATCCACACGATCAGATCTTTAGTGTCTATTTTAAAATATATGTGAAATCTCAGTGGGAAAGTATTTGGCTGTTACTGACCAGAGCAAATTGATTACAGACGAGATAAGCAGCCTATAGGCAGCCAAAACATTTACAAGGCATTAAAGAGACAATAGCTATGGGTTAGGCAAATATAGCCTGAATGGACCACAAGATCACTGAAACCTACCATACCAACAACAAAACATGCATTGTAAATAGCTACGCCATTAACACAAACAGTAGTTAAAATATAATGATGCTCAAAATTTAGGCTGTGACAAAATTATGTGACGTCATCTCCAAGTAAAAAAAATATAGGTCATTGATCACATAGAAACAAAATACTCAAAAGTTTTGTTTTTTTATGATCACATAGAAACAAAATACTCAAAATACTCTTGTTCTCATTCTACCAGCCTGACCTCATAACTGGGGCTGCACTTCTCCCATTTGGCCAGCAGGTGAGGCTGAAGACTTCAGATGAGAAAGAGTAACCTGCTGTTGTCATGGTTTCAACTATCCTGGAGACACAATCGTGGAAGCTAATTGGTGGAAAAGAGAGTGAGGTGGAAATTGGCGCTCTCTCGTCTTACAATGTTTGTTTTTTTTGTATCTCTCTATTTTTAGTGTAACATGATGCAAACCAACGCAGAGAGGCGAAACAGTGAAAGTAACAGCCGTATCCATTGAGAAAACAATACTAAATGAGTGCTTAGCATCATTGAGGAAAAAAAATAGGCAAATTATTTATGACACCTGCTTTATGATGATTCACGCCATCTGTCAACAGCCTTTTCTGGGGCTACATAATGAAGTAGTGGTGTGTTGTGATGTTGCCTTACAGCAAGAACAGCACCAGTTCGATCCCCATCGGTATCCAGGTTCCCACCCCACTGTCTGAAAACATGCAATTTTAAGTTAATAGGACACTTGAAATTCAACATGGAAAGTGTGTGTGGATATTATATTTAGCCCTGTTATGGACTGTCAAAGTGTCACATCAATCTAATCAAACCAATTATATGCAGAGAACAGTTTCACATGACAATTTTACAATAGAGAGGTGATGTAATGTGTGCCTGACAAGCTATGGTACAACCACAAAGAGAGTCATTTCACCACTGCATTTTATATGAAAATCCCCATAATCTCCCTGCGCCTCCTCCTCCTCCTCCTCAATATCAGCAACATTGCAAACTTTCCTAAACAAACAATTCATCACATGCTGTTCCGCCAACCCCTCTTCTCGTTGATTACATCGTTCATAAGAGGCTACAGTCATTTCCCTCTGAGAGCTTTGGCGTCAACATCAAACACACCCTCTGCATCTGCCGGCCTGGAATTAAAAGAGCTTTTACACAAACCTTCTTGGCACACAAGGGGAATTTTAATTTTGGCATCGGTCATCATCAGCAGGTGTATGGATAACCTTTTTTTTACAACTGAACGGTCACAACGGACCCTGTCGACGTTTGCTGCCATTTGATTGGTGCTGACATCAGAGTCCTGTATCCAGGTGTCGTTAACAGGTTACTGCAGCTCAGTGTGTGCGTGCCCTGCAGTTATACACAGGAGACATGTGGTGTTTTGGATTAACCTCGCATACTCCGGTGTTTGTGTGCTCTTTATACATTAATGTGAAAACAAGTGAAACAATAATAAATATGAATAAAAAGTCCACTTCCTGTTCACCAAAGATTCACTTGTGTCCCTGATTGAGCTGCAAACTACAAACTCTAAATAAAAAATGTAAAAAGAAAATTATTTTAGTTGGTAATGCACTGAGTTTAATTACTAAGAATTTGCAATATATTCTCAAACCCTTAGAAATAGGAAAAATTCACCATTAGGTCACATGTTTGTTTCCTTCATTTGCATTTTTTAATCATCTGGAAACTGATCATCTTTTAGTGTTTTTTACTCAGAGCAGAGGAGGGTAGCCTTTAGTTTTTTAATTTTTGTTAAGTAAAGTCTGGCGTCCAGAACTTGATTCATTTATGTATATTTAATAACGCTCTCAGCATAGTGAACGGGCACAACCTCTGAGGATTCAATTTAAATGAAGGGGTTTTGTATTTAAAATACAAGACTAATAAAAACACACAGCATGAGTCACAGAGAGATAAATAATATGGACAGGCCAGACAACATGATGCAGTCAGCAAAGGGCTGGAGAGCTGCCAGGGAGCCAGAGCTACAACAATAGGACAACCAGGCCGAGTTGTTTCCAAAGTTGTAAAATGTTATTGTGGAAAACAAATGTCGAAATGAATCACGACCTAAAATAAACCATAGGTTCAACCACTGGAAGAGATTTACAACCAGTAAATAAAACAGTAAGTTATCTAAACACTGATAAATGTTCAGATAACTGAACTGTTTTGAGCAAGTACTTTGACAACAACAACAAACCACCAACAAAAACATTTGACCATATTATAATGGCTAACACTAGCATGAATCCTTATGTTTACAGTTGCAGTGAATGTTACTTTGCATTTGTCACGACATTTTGAGCACTTTAGGGGCTAGATGCACATTTTAAAAGCTGGTCCCCAGAGCTCTGACAGTATGTTTAGGACATGATGACTCCAATCAACAAGGATTCATAAGAAAGCTTCTTCAGAAGGGACAAACAGGTTGAGAGTGATTACTGAAGACCGAGACTCAAACCATGGTAATGGAAGACAAGAGCACTTTTCCTGTAAAAAGCTGCTGTTGTCAACACACTAAAAGTGACTTGTCTGTGTTTGCCTCTGTGCCTCGCGATGAAACAAAACAAAGGGACCTTTCAAGCGTTTCATTCGAGCATCTCCCTGCGCTGCCTCCGTCATTTGTCGCCCTTTTCATCCTGCCTTTTGCTTAATTGTGTTTACAAAGAAACCTAGCGTGTTTAATTTAAGATATGAAGGTTATTAATTAAGGCAATATGTTTGTTCATCAGAGAGCAGCGCTGAATGGAAGAGCAGACCGATTCTTTGATCACGACGTGCGTTTGATGTGTGGGGACAGAGACTGTCTGCTCAAATATGGACTGAGGAAACACACACATAAACACACTGTAACAGAAACATATTCTTTGGTGTGGGTGCAAAGTCGGACTACAATTTAGTTTAAGAAATTGCTGAGAAAAGGGCAGTGTGTTAAGAAACAAGTACAGAGGGTCCCGGTTGGATAACTCTTGGTTAGACGAGAAAGTCCCTTTGGAGACAGACTTCGTGCTTAGTCAGCCCTCTAAGGAACACTACTCCAGGCTATACAAGTCCAAAACATAATAACTGACATCATCAACCACATGACTCAACAGCTACTCTGTTTGAGACTCAAGTCAGCGTACATCCAAACCACGGTCACATGTCGGAGCAGAAGAAGAGGACAAAACAACAACCAAAGTTCAAGTGCAGTCTGCTAACATCAGTGATCCACAGATAGTTTCTGTTGATTCTACGAAGGCATGACAGACAGATCTTATCCAGCATCCGCCACATTCAGGTCAGACATTGTTCTGACATTGCTGCCGGAATGGAAGAGTGACAGACAAAGCACAGGGACATGAAAAATGAATGCAAATACTTAAATCTAGTTGAGTTGAGGCAAGGGCATAATAGGATGTAAAGGCCAGAGTCCATAACTCTGTGTATACAGTAGATGTATATTACTTACTGTAATATACTGAAATACTTTTGATTTGTCCATTTAATATGTAAAGACAATCCTAAATGTTTGTGAGGCACTGTGGTGAATAATAACAGTGGTATCTATGGTGTTAATGTTGTTTCTTTTATGTTTGACATTTATAAAGTCGGCAACACTGTTTTGACCTTTGTACCAAGGGTCAAATGAGAAAGTCACTTTTAGTGTTAACCAGTGTGAACAAAGAGTGCTAAAAGCTAAAGCTGCTGTAGACACCACAGGTTTTACTGACTAAATCTGGTTTATTAACAAATCTGAAAAATAAAGGCGACTATTTACCACTACTACTATTTCAACTTTATGAAGTGTCAGAAAGTCACTGTTTTATCCGTTTGAACGGCTGAAATAAACAAGTTGTTTTTACATTCCATCTCAACATCTCTGTTTGGACAATTTCACAGCTTCCAAGAACAAACAAATAACCACATCATGGGAATCGCTAACTAAAGACTTGTAAGGTCAGAGTACAAGCCACAGTACCACAGTGTACTGAGGGAGAGAACAGAACATTTTTCAAAGTACTTTAGTTACTCCCTCTTCAGCAATATTTCCTGTCTGCAGTATGGAGTTGACATGCAAGGAATGCTCTTGTCACTATATGAGGTCATTATTTATCCCTGTCTGAAGCACAATGGAGATAAAAAAGAGTCCTCTTTCAGGCACTGACATTTCTTCTTAATCTTATTTTTAGGTAACATTTCAGGGAAAAGTGGTCAGAGCGGGTCTGTGTTCTCGGCTGAAGGTTCATTGTCAAAAAAGGAAATCCAGCGAGAGTCATTAATGTGTATAAATAGCCTGGAAAGTTTGCAGCTACGCTCAAACTTGTCCAACAACAGTGCGATGGTATGATGAACAGATGCACTGGAAGGTTGAAGGATAAGGCTAACGGCCCAGCTACATTTGAAGCGCTCTTTCCCAGATTATAAAACATTAGAACACAGAGCCCTCAGAACACCATGATACTACTGTTAAGTCTTCACATTTTTGCCTGTAATCCTTAGGGGAAATTTGTAAAACATTTTACATAAAACCCCGGGCTCAATTTTAACCAAAGGTCAATGATCTAATAGCATTATGATCCAACTTCTGTGTCCCACAGTGTTGTTTGGATTATGTCAGTTATACTGCACTGAGTCATTCGCTTGTGTCTTGGCAGTTATTGTAAAGGCTTTATGTACATTGGGGTATTTGAAAAAAGAAAATCATGCAGAGAAAAATGCCAAAACAGCATACGTGATGGTATAATTGCAAAAAATAAATAATTTGCAACCACGTTTAATGGACTTAATTCTGAAAGAAATTCTAGAAAATTACAAAAGCATGGGTTTGTATGTTTTCTACAAAGCATGTAGTAGGTGGAATTCTATATTAAATATTTTAGTACCACGTTTTCTCTTGGCTGTTGTTTAGCATTTCCGACAGCACTGCAACGTGTGGAACTTGTAACTATGATCTGACTGCTTTAGTATGGCTTTTTGATGCATGAACTTTATTTTTACCTCAAAACCTGAGAGCGAGAGCGTTACTGTATTATTACATAATAGGTTCTATAGATGGGTCATTACTAACGGGACTTAATAATATTGACCTCAGTATTTCAGGTGTTGTTGTAACATTATTTTGGTTTGTCTTTTCGATCAATAATTAGAAATCATGTTCTGTGTGAAATCACTACATAAATAGAAAAAATACTTTTCTATCAACTGTCTCTGCAACAGTATTGCAACCTAAAATATTGCAGAAACCAGCAACTAAGAAACATTGTGTCTAAAGGTCATGGTACTTGGGTTTTATATAGGCTGGAGTAGAATATTACAAGGTAGAACATTTCTAGTCATGTGCTTTATGTGGGAGTGAAGTCAGGGAGTGTGCATCTAGAATATATAGTCCTGGTTAATAAATAGGCAGATCAGTGCAGTCATGTAGTATTGCCCACCGGGTTTAAGAGCACCTTATGTCCTCAATAACAGTCATGAATCAGTAACTTAAATGTGTAGGTAAATACAGTCAACCCTGTATGCATGCGTCAGGTCTTGTAGATAGCGCACAGCTTTGAGGTCTTTTATTGTGATTGGCTGCTCTGCACTGAACAGTGACATCATTGTTGGACAGTTAAATCTCCAGCATGCTCGGAGGCAGCGATGATGTATTGTCTGTAGGTTGTCAGCCAGTAAATCAGTCATCACTGAAGTAGTTTCTACTACCAACTCTACAAATCCTGCTTTAATTTGTGACATTTGAAAAGTTATGTCCAATACAAATTTGTTTTAAAATCTTCAGAAAGTTATTTACACTTTTATGAAGTTACCAGCACGCTAGTTCTAAAGTAAAGTTGATAAGTTGACCCATATTCTTAAATATCGGCGTGTATTTTTTATGTTATTACCCATATTCTTAAATATCGGCTTGTATCTATGCCTTTTTTATGTTATAATTCAAAAATACATTCCAACATATATGCATGCAGCAGGCAAGTGCTTTTATTTCGAAGGTCACCGGCGGAAGTGCAGTCTTTTATTGCGTCCCACATCGTCGCACAGGGTGGATCACTCGCTCACGTCGCTCCCTCCCGCCCTCTCCTCAGTTTCATTTCAGTCAAATCATTACTAATCTGGCAGTTACTGCTCCATGCGTCTTCTGATAAGAGGACACACAGAAGAGTCTGTTTCATAAGCTCCAAGGAAGGGCCAGGGACATTACAGAGAGCCGTCCTCCGGCATTTGTCAGCAGAAGTATTCTCAGCAAAGAACTGCAGCGGCACCGAAAAACACAGACAAATGGACGAAAAGGCGTTTACGAAGGATTTGGATCAATGGATCGAGCAGCTGAACGAGTGCAAGCAGTTGTCAGAAGGTCAAGTAAAGACACTTTGTGAAAAGGTGAGTTTTATTTAAGGGGAAGAAAAAATCTTCCTCAGCACACTTAAGTGTCAGCGTCTCCTCTTTCCTTCCCACCGCCTTCAAGACATTCTTAAAATGGCGTCTTTAGTATACATTTCATTGCACTCACCTACATCCAGTGACGTTTGCGCCTTCTTTTTAAAAAGAATCAAGGCAAATATGGGGCGTATGTAAACTCATGACTTTTTTAAATGACATGTTGTTGGTTGTTGGGGTTGACCAGGCTGTCAGGGTCGCCTTTTCCTATGAATGCAGGTCACATTCCTTATTTACACCACGCTCATTGACACTGTCACTGTGACCTGTGGCATCTCTCTTTAGCAGAGATGTGTGGCTGTGAAATCTGCACTAAAGTTTTACGACTGCACTGACTTCCTATTAATTACTCTTCACATTGTTTAGGGGGGAGAGAAAGGGGGAGACGAGTTAATTAGGACAAGGGAATGTTCTGGAACAATGGAATCAGGACCCAGGCAGCAACTTTACTGTCCCAAGTATTTAGTATGACCCACACAATACAATCACATACAGTGACATGAAGTCAACATTGCTTGGTCTACTTAAATTTTTTCACACCTGAGCTTGAGTTAAGTGGACAGAGTCAGGGTATCAGAAAAATATATGTGCCATCTACTTGTAATACTGATGAATCCTAGGCTGATGATAAAGTGGTTAAAGAGCCGTGATCTACCTGGGTATTTACACAGCAGTTTTACGCTGCAGATTTGTCAGCTGCACCACCAGGATGCTAATCCCCTGGTCCATGACCTGGTGATTATGAAAAGCCTTAATGTGAAGTAAACTGACTCTCATGTTTGGAAAAACATTTTGTGATAATCCGAGCTTTGTGACATCACTTGTTACCCTGCTGTGAGCGTCTAGCAGCAGTTGTTTTTACAGAGGGATGGACGTGATCATCAACAATACCCTTGCTGGTTGTGGCATTCGAGCCATGCTCGGCTGGTACAACCTTTCCACGTCGTGCCAAGAAAATATTGCATCAGTAATAAACATTGTCGATGTGTTGAGGGTCATATTGCAAGGTTGTGCGCAAGGACCAAATACCTCATAATGGCTTGTGCGTTCCATACTTCCAGTGTGCGATGCTCACAATGCAGATAACATCACTGCCAGTTCTGCCCAACAACGTCACCTGTAAATGGAATATAGCACTGTCAGATTCCCTTGCTCATAATGCTCATTATGTCAGCTGTGCTAGTTAACACATCACAAAATTCCCATCTCTATTCAACAAAAATGGCATTTCACCTCTTACTTTCTCTAGTTCTCACTTCCCCATCTTAAATGATGCCTGGGAAGTTAGTTTACATTATAAAGACAACTGTCTTCATCTGAATCAATGTAAGATCAATGTAACACCAGTAGTGGAATCAGGTTATTACTGTGGATTCTATTCATAAACCTGTCAATATACTGTACACCTACACAGCGCCCTCTCTGATTTAAATATATACCTCAGAATGCGTTTGACTCCCAGTTACGTCACTTACATGATCAAAACCTTTATTACCAAGGGGATCAGTATCAGTACTGTTTGATGCAGTTCAGGGAGAGGCTATTTTTTTAGATGCATAAAAAGGAAAAAAGTCAATCTTTTCAATGGTCTATTTTCACAGAGAAAAGCTAAATCTTTTCAGTCTTTATCCTGATTCTTGGAACCGGTACAACAATTTGACTGCAATCTGTATGCAGCCTGGATTAATTACAGAGTAGCCATGTTAGTACCAGACATTGTTATAATCTGGTCTATTTTTACAGCAGAGATTTATAAAATGTCAAACCTTGTGTTTAGACAAATGCAGACTTACCAAACACATTGACAGTTAATTTGCCCTATCCTCTGTGAGCTAAATTGAACTGATTACGAAAGGCATCACAGAACAGACATTTATAGTATCGCAGCATGAAAAGGACATTCATTAGTCATTAGGACTAGGAGAAATTCTGTTTACCAATTCAAGCATGAAGGTCATTTGACATCATCTTTCATTGTTACAGACAAGACAACTAGGTCATGTACTGTTGGTTGTCCTACTTCCTGAAAACCCAAGTGGTCTCTGTGTGAACTTTGTCTATTTGCCTATTGTTGGGTCAGCTAAATAGGTTGCTTACCTAATCGTGTCCCAATATTATTTTACAACGTTTGTTTCAGCGGTTGAATGAAGTTTAAGAAATAGTTTAAATAGTTATCTACATGGCCAAATATGTGAACAGTTGAATAAATAATAATAAAAGGACTGGTGCTGGTATAGGATGTTTATCTCTACTTAAGTTCACAAACCCATAATGAAAAATGCTGACAACATCAGCCTGTCAGCTGTTATTTTGCTGTTTGTGCTGCTGATGTCCACACTTGTTAAAGTGCTGGGGTCAGTAAGATGCTTAATCTTTACCCTACTTAAACATCTTGCACGAGGTCTTCTGTGATTGTGGTCATCCTCTTGTCCAGTCGTCACGGGTCAGCCATTTAAAAAGATCTTTGGCTGCATCTGACTCACTTTAATGGGATTATATAGTGGCAGCCAAGGCAATGCAGACTTCAAGACTAAGCAGTTTGTTAACTGTATGACATCTGTCTTAAACTTCTTTTGCAGTCTGGACCTAGGCTCCCTGCCAGCTGCCTGTTCTCCTGCCTGCATAACATACTGTCAACCTTTTCATTTACCAATAGAATGGTGTCATTGTATGAGGTCTGTACGGATACACAAAGGAGACAGGAGTCGTACGTTTCTTGGAAACAGCAGCTTGAATTCCATCCGTCTACATCCTTCAGAAGTTTTTCAACCAATCCAAAATCTTACATAATATCTTGTTGAGATTTTGAAAATATTTTTTACAGTTCTGTTGCCCAGCATTGGTAAACATCCTTTATATAAAGTTAGTTTTCAACTGCTGTAAAAGTAAAACAGCAGTTAGATGAATCATCTTGTAAAGATAAGTGAATTGCTTTCATGCGGTGAACCATATTTAATGAGTCATTCAACATATTATTCATCAACACTGTCAGGTGATGTTGCTGCATTCCCTATGATATGATATGATATGATATGGAAGGGTGTTTTGACAACATGCACTACCAGCAGGCATGGCCAACCTGTGACCCGGGAGCCGCATGTTTAAACAAACCTTCCATTCAGAGAAGTTGTTTCAGCTTAGGACAGAATTAGTTGTTCAAAAGGCATATTTGTCATCAAAATTCAAATATTTTAATTTCAGACCAGTCTGTCCTGTGAGTATGTCCTATTCAGGAATAGACAGTGTTGTGGGTGTCTGCATCTGGAATGTTTTCATACCCTTCATGACTCCAGGAAAAACTGCATCGTCATTATTATGACACCTGATTATTGTTTGGGATGCTGAGTGAGCGCAGCTAGAATTTTAAACAAACAATGAATCAAAGCAATAACATAAGAAATAAATTAAATCCACCTTTTAAAAACTGGAATCATTTTCTACCGTTTGTTTCCCCTCATGCTTTTCATTAAAAAAGGCCTTTGTGTGACTTCACCCTTCTGCCTCAGCAGGATTTTTGTCTGGGATTTATTTTTTTTGTCCTGCGGTATTTGTATAGTTTTACAGTGAACTATGGACAGTCTGACCCATAAACGTTTTCTCCTGCAACAGCATAAAATCACCTAGATGTCTAGTGTTTTGTTAGTGTTAATTAAAATAACCCCGTCTTTCCTGTAAAGCCTACAGCTACAGTCAGTGAGTCATGTCCTTTTTTTTGGGTTTAGATTTTCTTTTTTTTGGCACATTTTTTGGGTTTAGATTTTCTTTTTTTTTGGCACAGTAGAGTAGAGTAGGGTAACTGACTGTGGCTTTGTTTCTCCTGGACACAGCACAGAGCGTTATTCAAAAACACCAATCACTCGTCTCCACACTGCCCGGGCCTTCTGGTGCATAGCAATAATTGATTTTTAAGAACTGTTGTGATGTAACTGGAGCTGCAAAGCAAGCCTGCAGGAAACCACAGGCACACACGGGCACACGGGAGGTAGGCGGTTATTTCCTGGGAGAGATTATAGTAATGATGGTGGGGGCTGTGCTGCAGGCATGGTAGCAGCTAAATGTAGCCCCCTTCTGGAGGCTGATGGAGAGATTGTGTTAGAAAACTGTCTGTCTCTGAAAGAAAGATAGAAAACAATGTACAAGATGGAAAGAGACAATGACGTTCATCCTGCCTTGAAAAAGCAGAAGATGACAAAGAAAAAAAATACTGCAAATAATCTAGGTACTTATAATTTCTTTTGTGGTTCCCCCAGGCAAAAGAAATTTTAACCAAGGAGTCAAATGTCCAGGAGGTCAGATGTCCGGTGACTGTTTGTGGCGATGTACATGGCCAGTTCCATGACCTCATGGAGCTGTTCAAGATCGGCGGGAAATCTCCAGACACAAATTATTTGTTTATGGGCGACTACGTGGACAGAGGGTATTACTCGGTGGAAACTGTCACTTTACTAGTAGCACTCAAGGTCAGTTATCAGTTTGTAAAGTTTACATCAGAAACTTTCAAAATAAACACAAGCTAACCTATGATCTCTGCTTGCGTTTCAGGTGCGTTTCCGGGAGCGCATCACTATCCTGAGAGGAAACCATGAGAGCAGACAGATTACACAAGTGTATGGCTTCTATGACGAGTGCCTAAGGAAGTATGGGAACGCCAACGTATGGAAGTACTTCACAGACCTGTTCGATTACCTCCCCCTCACTGCCTTGGTAGACTCACAGGTGAGAATGAGTGTGGGTTGGTCTCAGGTTGCAGTGATATTCACAAGTCAATTTTTTCCAAGTGGAGTGCCAACTCTTTGGATTCGTCCAAGCTAAGACTCAAATGACTTGAGACTGTCTAAGACAGGGGTGTCAAACTCATTTTGGTTCACAGACAGCATACATGTCAAGTGATTTATTTAAATAAAAATAATAGTGTTTGTGTATTGTTTTATTTTTAATATTCATCAAGCAGGCCGGATTCAACACCGTAGCAGGCTGGTTATGGCCCGCGGGCCACATGTTTGACACACCGGTCTAAGAAATTGAACATTCTATGATTGGATTCATGCCATTAGGTCTAGATGACACTGCACTGGTGTATATCTCACTGTATTGTACTGCTGCCAATCGCTCTCAGGACAATGCTGATGATCAGATATTTCTTGTCCTCCTAGATTTTCTGCCTTCATGGTGGCCTCTCACCATCCATAGATACACTTGATCACATAAGAGCTCTGGACCGTTTACAGGAAGTGCCACACGAGGTAAAGAGACTATTCAATCAGATACATCTGTTACTGAAGGTGGCCTATAGAGTCGTGCTAACACCTCTTCCTATCTTCTCTATAGAGTCGTGCTAACACCTCTTCCTCTCTTATCTGCAGGGTCCCATGTGTGACCTGCTATGGTCAGACCCCGATGACCGCGGCGGCTGGGGTATTTCTCCTCGAGGAGCTGGCTACACTTTCGGCCAGGATATCTCGGAGACATTTAACCATGCCAATCGCCTCACTTTGGTGTCCCGTGCCCACCAGCTGGTTATGGAGGTGCGTTTCCGATCAGACCCTTTAATGTCTTTGTCACATTAAACGTAAACATCGGAGCACCAAGCTCTGTCAAAGACACTCTATAGAAGTCGTTTTCATAAATCCGTAATGAAAAGTGCATCTGTTTTCTGCAGGGTTACAACTGGTGCCATGAAAGAAATGTGGTGACAATATTTAGTGCTCCAAACTACTGCTACCGCTGTGGGAACCAGGCAGCTATTATGGAATTAGACGACACGCTGAAATACTCATTGTAAGTATATTTAAAAGACCTGAGTGCATGTAATTTGGAAAGTAGTAAAAGATAAAAGCTGCAATTTCTACAACTTCCAGTCTGTAAGTAAAGCCAGAGATCTAGTCAGTGATGCCTTTACTGTCCTAGGAAAAGGGTGGATTTTGCCATCCTATATACATATACATTTATCACACAAGTAATAACTCTGTCCATCTGTTTTCAGTTTGCAGTTTGACCCAGCGCCTCGCAGAGGGGAGCCTCACGTCACCCGCCGGACACCTGACTACTTCCTGTAAACTCTAAACCTTTGACCCATGTACAGTCAAGTCCAGTATTGCCATGATATGTGACCTTCAGCTGATGACAGCATGAGAGAGGATGGGATTGTGGGAGAGGGAGGGTGAGGAGGGGAGACACAGGAGTGCAAATTGTATAACCACACAAAGAGCTACTAATGTATTTAGCGAGAAAAAAAACTGTGTCGATGGATAGACCAAACTGTGTGTGCCATATCCATTACAATATACATTGCTGAGGAATTGTCTTGAAAATCACCATGAGAAACAACAGTGATGTGTATGTCTCCCTCGTCCTGTTCCTACGTAGCTGACTGATGACACCAACGTACAAGACAAACGTTTAAAATGCGGCTGTTTAAATCCCCAAATTCAAAGCTTAAGTATATATACACGAGCTCTGATCTGTTTGCACTTTTGTAAATTAAAAAAAATGTAAAATATGTCAAAAGATAAAATGGATTCCACACTACAGATACTTTTCTTTTTTTAAAAAAAAAACTATAAATAAAGTCCCTTTCAGACAGGTTTTACACAATTTTTTTTTCTGTGTAACTTTTATGGAAAGCCCTTCTCAGTGAAGTTGCCCGGCCTGGTGTGTATGATTGACAGATGATGGATTTGTTTCTCCACATCAACTCACCGACCCGCTCTGACTACAGAGTCTGTACTTACCAAACTGTTTGAATAAAAAAAAGACAAAAATGTCTATGAATGTTTGTTTTTTCACTTGATGCTGAACAGATGCTTAAACACAACACAAACAAAATAAATTAGACTTGTAGGGGAAGAGTGTGTATACATTTAAGCAAGGGTTATGGAGAGAAGACTCCGTGATGGGAGTCTAAGAAAAGATGTATCTGTCAACTCAGTCATTGATGGCCAATCAACTGTGCTGAACTGAAAAGAAGAGGATGGCTCAAGTGATAGATTGATAAGGTGGAATTGGAAGTTTGAATCCTGGCCCTCGCAAAAGTGTGGTGTTCATTGCAAGAACCAAAAACTCTGCTTCCTGGTTGCAGTAAAAAGTCCAGCCCACTGCCCCTGCATACTGGTGCTAATCTCTGGCTAAAAGATGTTACATGGAGACAGTCATTTCCCCAATGAGATTAAAAGTGTAAAATGGAAGAAACACAAGAAGCTTGAAAGACATGGGGGGTGGAAAAAGGAACCAGAAATACTGTGGGGACTGAGAGCAGGAGTCTTTGATCCACAAATTAGGAGAGTGGATTTAACAAACTTTAGTGAAACAGACAAGCACAGCCATTAGGAAAATGAAGGTACTGCAGAAAACCCTAAAAAGACCAGACGCGCGCACACGCACACAAACACACACGCACACGCACAACTCAAAGTGCTGTGTACGATGATGAAACATGCTTTAAACTGGACTGCGTTGTTTGAAGGGCACTTGAAAGGCCAGCAGGAAATGTAAGGAAAAGCGCCACCTTGTGGACAATTTTACATCAGATAACTGCGGCGTATATGACAGTTATGTCATAAAATAATTATTATGAAAAATGCACGAACACTCAGTACTTTGCATTGATAAATAAACTACATGTCAAATCGTAGAATTTCACTACTCCGGAGAAAAACAGGATTAAAGTCATTAAGCTCCGTAGACTGAAGTACTGTAGTGTTTAACAACCTGGATAGATAGATCGATTGTTTATATTGAGCAGTTGTATCCTCGTGGTACAATGACAATACAGACCATAAAATACACACACACACACAAAAAAATACAGTTATTAGATAATTTCTAAATGGATTTGCTTGACTTCATATATGCTCATTGCAAAAGAAAACGGAAGTCATTAATCCATTAATTCATCTTCTACCTAATAATACGTTTTAAGATCACAGAAGGGCTGGAACAGTCATTGGACAGTTCATCAGTTCACCACAGGTGTACTACATGTAGAAATTCAAGTATATACGTATAAGTATTCTATACATATTTGTATACTAGTATACAAATACAATATACACTCACATTCACACCTTTGGTCAGTTTAGACTCGGGTACGTAATGAAAAAAAAAAACCATTAGTTATCACTTTGGCATGAACCAGTTATCTTGTTATAAAAAAATCTTCATAAGTTCAAAAGTTTTAAGTACAACACTATATATCTTGGGAATAAATGGTATAAAAGGCACATTTAACAGAATACTTTGATCTTGGGTGAAATTAAGCCTCACTTTACGAAACATATTTTTTTTTACATAAACATACCTGTTAGTATGGATTTGTCCGAGTGACTTTGTGAGAATGTGGTTGGAGTTTTTCAGACGAACAGGAACAGTAGGCTTCCGTGTGGCGGACACTCCTCTTCCAGGCTGAGTTGGACAAAGCCATCGTCAGCCTCCAGGGCACCAACAGCAGCCTCTCCACCACTAGGTTGATTCAGACACTTCCAGCCGCCTCGCTGCGCCTGTCAGCACCACTTTGTCCATACAGAAGGTCCGCTTCTGGATCTGACTTCAAACAGTAACGGTAGATACACTTTCAGTTTTGTGCTTTCACAGATGTAAAGGCAAAATTACATGCTGTGCCGTTTGTTTTTGGTTTGTTCTTGACGAGCTTCGGCTGCGAGGCCTTATTGACGTTGCAAAGCGGTGCAGCATTGTGCACAGTAATGCTAGCTGCCCGCTTAGTTCGCGGTTTTAATAATTTTTAAATGGTGTACACAATAATTTAAAGACAAACTAGACTGTCATTCGTTGTTGGGATATTAAAGACACAATTGAAAGCCTTGTAACTTAGTTAAATGTGATTACTTACAATTTAAAAAGCTAGCTTCGTGGTTAGCATCAGTTAGCTTCTGCAGTAAACATTTAATGTTAGCGCCTTAGCTGTTGGAAGCGTTACCGTTACAGTCGTTCATACAGATGTGATATTTAACCGAATTTGAACTTATATATAATAACACCTCTACTTGCTTAAAAACTAGAATACCTAAAAAAAATACCTCTAGAATGTAATGAAACAATTTTTCTTTACCAATTAGCAAATACGTCGGCGTTGTTGAGCTGCGGCTGACTACTAGTTGACTTGAATTGCTTGACGTAAAATGTAACTTTGTCGGATTATCAAAGCTTAGTGTAAAACCACTCGAAATCACACATTATTTAAAATTGTATGTATATAAAATGTTTGTTTTTTCCATCTGCAGAAAATGCCTACAATTAAACTACAGAGTTCTGATGGAGAACTCTTTGAAGTGGACGTTGAAATAGCCAAACAGTCCGTCACCATCAAGACAATGTTAGAAGGTACGTCTTCAGAACCGTGTCGTACTCAGGACTTTGTCCCTGCATCATTCACGAGTTTTATTATTCAAATGATTTACCAAACCATGGTACATATTACTGGAGAAACACTTGACAAAAGGTTGTGATTTGTTTTGTAGCTCAAAGTACGAATATAGATTCCTTTATCTAGTTAACTAGATAAAGCAAGTGTCAAAAAGAAACTAGTTAACTAGTTTCTTGCATGTGATGTTATGCCAGAATTTCAATATAGTTAAGTAGGTTAATGGAAGTTCCAATAAGTTACTCACTGACTACATTTACATTGATTACTTTGCAGATTTGGGGATGGACGATGAAGGAGACGATGACCCAGTTCCTCTTCCTAATGTGAACGCTGCCATCTTAAAAAAGGTAGAAAACTCAACCACACAGACTACTGATATGTGGTAGTTGGGTCAGTGGCCTAATATAACCAATGTACATTGTACATTTGTTTTTTGGTGTTTATTTCCATCAGGTGATTCAGTGGTGCACCCATCACAAAGACGACCCTCCTCCACCTGAGGATGACGAGAACAAGGAGAAGAGGACGGATGACATTCCTGTGTGGGACCAGGAATTCCTCAAAGTTGACCAGGGAACCCTGTTTGAGCTAATTCTGGTAAATACAAGTAATAAATTGATAAATATATGTTGTTTTTTTGCAATGGAATACAACGTGTAAAATGGACAAGGAAGAATTGTAACGTCAGTAACTCTTTGGGGCTAACAGTAAGCCTGAACGTGCACATTGGTTTTCTCAACCCTCTTTTCTACGTTCTGTGGCTACAGATGAAAAGGGTTGCACCAATGTGTTGCGTTTAACTGAACACGTACAGCACTAGTAAACAAGACATTGGCAACAGTGAGAATGGTAACCTGAGCAGAGATTAGGAAGCTGTAGGTGTCCATACAGCTATGCTCTACCAGGAAGTGTAATTCAAGTCTTGAACTTTATCCCGAGTCCTCGTGTTGAACAAACACTGTAGCTGTGTTTTCATGGCCATTAAATCTGAGGACAAAAAGAAGTGTTTTCTCTTAAATCAATATCATTTCAAACATATTCATAACCTGTTAACACAAGGTGGCGTGTGAATAAAACGCCGGGCTTGCCTCAATCACAAAATTGAGGCTGACCCCAATGTGAGATTACGGAAAACAAAAAAGACATTTTCAAAACATTTGTGCCAAGTCGACGGAATTGTTCTCTTAATAACATTCGTAAAGGTTCAGAGAAACCAGATACTTGTGCCCTTATGCCTGTTTTACTAAAAACATTGTCTTCTCTCGTCAGGCCGCCAACTATTTGGACATCAAAGGTCTGTTAGACGTCACTTGTAAGACGGTGGCCAACATGATTAAAGGCAAAACCCCCGAGGAGATCAGGAAGACCTTCAACATTAAAAATGATTTCACAGAGGAGGAGGAAGCTCAGGTAGGTGACATATAGCTGCAATGGTACTGGACTGTGTTAACAGTGAGCGATTTGCTAATGAAAGCTTCAGAAGAGTGAGTTAAAAATCTTGTTAATGAATTACTTGATATTAGTGAAAACCCACTGGTACCAGCTATTGTTTAATAGAAATGTCAACTGTCTAAGAAATACATTTAGCTCTGGATTCTTTTAGCTGCTGAAGGGACTGCTGATATTATGGCTTTAGATAAAAACTACCATATTTCCTGGACTATAGGTCACACTTTTTCTTAGTGGGTTGGGTAGACTTGTGATACGTGTTCAAAAGTTACTTGTGAAGAAAGGTATACGCCATAATATCTATCGCCACAAGAAGGCACTGTCGACTTTTGTGACAACTCTGCAACTGCACCGATTTTTTTTTAAGAAAATAGAAGGGGATTGTATTTGTTTACAATAACCTACACATGGTCTCAAATGAAACACGTGACATCACTGACTCTTCTCCCTCCTCATCTGCTCCCCAGGTACGCAAAGAGAACCAGTGGTGTGAAGAGAAGTAGAGGCAACGATCCTGCCAACACTACCACACTGAAAAGGATCGTCTCTGAAAAACTGGTTGCACTGGCGTTGTTCATACTTGTTAATATTTACATTTAGTATATTTAAAGCCACGTGACTCCCCCCCCCCCTTTCCTCAGTTTTCCTCGAGCATGACCATTTTAACTTGCTTGCGTGGTGATATTCATTTACAGGAGTTTTGTTGCTGCAGTTGTCACGTATCCACATTATTAAATAAATAATAATATCAATAGATCTGGTTTCATGGCTTTGTAGCCTCAACAATTAGAAGGCAGAATTTTCCCTGTTATTGCTGTTTTTTGTACTGGACGTGTTTTATTTTAGATTCATTAATTTTAATAAAAAGGCTTTTTTGACTATGGAATCTAAAGGGTGAACTTAGCTTTTTACCCTGTTAAATGCATTTGTTCTGTAAAATCATGTTCAAGTGATTTTGGGCTGTTTTAAGTGGAAAAACAAGTTTAGGTTTGTGGTGGAAACCTTTTTTGCGCCATGTCCCTTTGGACTTGAAGTACTTTGTTGTGTCACGCAGTGTTGGGTAACACATTCCTGATTCATATTGTATTGAATAGGAACGTTTAGTTTCTTTTTGGAAAAGCTGATGCTGGTTTTTAGGATGGTTTCAAACTGAAGGAGTAAATAAATCATGAAAGTTCAGCGTGTGTCGTCTTTGTGTGAAGTAGAGCTGGAGGGTGGCAATTTATGAAGAAGAAAAATAAAATAAAAATGTAGTCAAAACACTTTTAATACACCAAACGAAAACGTAATACATCAGAGGCCTAAAAAAATACACAGGACGTGAGATTGTTCGCCTTAAGGTCTGTATCCGCAAATGAAAACGAGCTTTTACAGCACAGGAGCGCCCTCCGCTGGAGAAGGAAGGTTTTGCTGCGCTAACATGAGCTGATGGAAGAAAATAATTGTTACAAAACATGCACAGACTGAACAGACATCTGAGAGTAAAGCTCTGCACAGTACACACGCTAAAGGTATTGCTTTAACAAATGGTGAAAACTTTTTTTGTAATTTGACTTTTTTTTTTTTTTACATAAAAACATAAAAGTTTAATTATAATAGGGAATTCTGACATTTAAAAAAACTTTACAACACAACGCAATATAATAGTACCCATTTGGTCTCGGTTTAGGAAGCTGCAAAATGTCCAGAAGAGGATAAACAAACAGAAATATTAAAATAATATTAAAAAAAAAAACATTTTGTCTTTCTTCAAAGGGTTTCCCCGCCCGCAGAAATGGACATTGAAAATAAACTGGTTAATGATAAGATGCGCAGACATTAGCAGAAACGGGAGAGTGACGGCCTGAAAGTGCCTTAACTAATGATACGAATAAATATGATTTGATGATTTGAAAATGTAACTGAAGTCAGGTTTTTATTAGTAATGGCAGCAGTTCTGCTGGTCAGGCTGACAGGTCGTTGGCTGACACTCTTGAATCAGAAATTTGGTCTCAGTAACAGAAATGAATGTATATGTATATAAATTTACAGTGGTGTGCATTAGTATTAGCCATCTGTGTTTCTTAATGTTGTACCTGGAAAAACCTAGATTAAAAATACACTGTTTTGAACATATCTTCAGGTCTTTAGTAACGTGTTTCATGCTTGAATTCTTGAGAATCTCTACGAGTCTTTTCGTTCAAGTTTTCAATGGATATTTGCAGGAGAACCAGTACTGTTGTACTGGTATGATTCACACCGTCCATACAGTTGATCAACAAGATATTAAAAAAAAGGTGAAAAGTAGAGAATACAAAACGAAGCTGCAACTGGCCATAACTATCTCAAAGTAGCGTCTTTTCGGGGAAACGTAAAAAAAATAAAAAAGACTGTTCAAGAAGTGGCAAAAGAGAAAAGAGACTGGACTCTTGATGGGGTAAACAGAAAAATACAGAAGTGACCACGTGTTCTCAGACGTGTCATTGAATTTTCTCAATGGGGACGCTGCCGGTGCTAGATCAAGGTGTAGATCACCTTGAAGTGATTCATGGAGGAACCAACGTGACAAGAACAGCTTTCAAACAAACCATATTTAAGTCTATATGGTTTAGAGAAGGTAGTTTTAGTCTAAGACTAATGCACATCACTGTACATGTAAAATCAATGATGATAATGATGATTTTCAGAGGATCTGTGTTTCAGGATTGTCATCGAAGCTAAAGTGGAGGTAACTGGAACTGTTTGATCTGGTACTGCTCAGGGTTTCGTCTGCTTGTTCAGAGGCTCGCTTATCTTAAGTGATTCCATGATTCCCGGTTCAGCGCTCAATACATAATCCTTGTTCGCCATCAAAATATGACTTAATCAAACAGTGATGTGAACAGGATGACTGGTAAAACTAATATTTACAAACCACACACATATGTTTTCCATGACTGATTGGTGATGAATCATTCTTTTTTGCATATCCAAAGAAAGCTGACCTAAGAAGCTGTTAGCAACGGTCGCACAGAAACACCAGCGACAATCCTGGTCAGGTCTAGTTCTGTCCAGAACCTTAGCAAATAAACACCGAATCTGATTTGTCGTCCTGTCATAGTCAAGGCTGTTATGAATCTCCATGGCAACCGATGACAGCTTGGTTTGAGAGGATGACGTAGGACAACTTTTTGTTGGTCAAGTTTTTTTTTTTTCGTATTTCGATTTCTACTAGGACTCATCGGATCATCAGAACCAGAAGTGTGACAGGACCGTCCGGTGGAGTTACGGTAACATCTTTGAGATGATCATTAACTGTAACCACAAATATGTCAAAACATATAAAAGAAGTGACCAAGTGATGGGGCTTTGACCTTTGACCGGGTAGCGGTGACTGGAACAATGACTTTGGGAAACCAGCCAGGGACCCGACACGAGCAACGTCTTTCGGGGATTCTGGTCAACGCTGACATAAGTGAATGTCGGAATGTCGGTAGCTGTGGTCGAAGCTGACGTGACCGGTGTCGTGGCGACCGAGGGGCGGTCACTAAGTCTCTGTTAGAACCTTCAGGGAAAGTCCTGCGGCTTTGGCAGCGGACAGCGCCATCGTCACGTTGTGTTTGCCGCACAGTTCCAGGTGTGTGTGTTTGCCCGTGGACTGGACGCGGTCGAAGTGTTTGCTGGTCAACTGCTGCAGGGCGAGGTGGGACGAGTGCGAGCGCGTGCGGGACGGCGGAGACGAGGGGAGGCGACCGGACGGGGACGTGGGTGTCGGGGAGGGGGAAGAGGAAGAGGGACGACGCTGGTGGTGCTGCTGCTGGTAGAGAGGGAGGCGTGGCGGGGAGGAGGAGGAGGAGGAGGAGGGAGGAGGAGAGTCTATAGCACTTAAATCTGAAGAAGTTGGACTGGGGCAGCCTCCTCCTTGAAGGTAGCGAATGCACTTCTTTTTCCTCCTAGGGACAGTCAGAGAGAGTTATCTGTGAATAAAGTGTGGATGGGGAAACGTCAGCAGGTGGCGATGGAGATGCAGCACTCACTCACAGTGAGCTCAGTCAACAAACACACAACACAAACACATACCGCGTGATCACAAAGTACACCACAAAAGTATCAGAGTCGACGGTCTATTGGCTAAAGGTCACGGGGTTAACTTTAGCAAACCGTTCTAAGCTAACGTCAACTGAATTCTTGTTAGCTACACAAACAGTTAATCGGAGTATATTATTTAGCAATTTTTTTTATCTTTCTTATGTTTGGCTCCTTTTTATCTTTTGAGTCATTTTTGGCATTTTTCTGAACATTTTTATTTTTGTGAATATTTACTTTTTTACAATGTACTTAATAAAATGTTTGTTTTTTTTGCAGCTACATTTGATTCAAATCTTTGCAACATTTGGCTAATCTTTAGCTTCATTTCTGACCACATTTATAATTTTTTTTTTTTTTTTTACTATCTTGCTGTTATATCTTCTCACCCTAGCTTGCGTCAATTATCAATCGATGTGTAAACCTATGTACTCCATCCTCCTTTATATCTGACCCAACTCCAGTTAGTACTGAAATTGATCATCAATGTTTTTTATATATATATTTGGTTCAGTTTTTCTTTTAAAAATCCTCTTTGGGACCAGGTTTCCAGATGTCAGGTGTTCACCAAGGGACCACTGTCCACATGTTTGCCCTGCAGCTGGACATTTTGTCGTGCGTCTAAAATGCGCGAACAGCACCGGCGGTGTGAGGGCGCAGTGAAGGGGATTCACTTTGTGACACATGTAGCATCAAAAGGACTTTTGACAGGATCCCACCATCGTCGTCAGATTGTGATATGAGTCACCAGGTTGAACCACAAGGAACAGGCGCAGGGCCATATTTACAGAGAAAGACGAGGGAGAGAGGGAGGAAGAGTGCAGCAGAAAGTGACTTCTAAATGTTAGAGTTCACCATCAAAAGGCGCCCGTTACCACATCGCATGAATGGAGAAAGTTGAAAGCAGATGGGCATGAGAACGCTGTCGAAATGCAAAGCTGCAGGGACTGTATGTGTGTGTGTGTGTGTGTGTGTGTGTGTGAGCTGCGGTGATAAGGATTTGCTCTAACCACATACACCCCTTCTTTGTTCTCTTGAACCAAAACACACATTCACACACACACACACACACACACACACACACGCATGCTAATTTCCATGACGTGATGGTGGAAGACGGCGGCGGGGTTGCTTTAGACTCGTTGTTGTGGTTTCTTCTTCTGCACAGCTGCACACATCTGTGACTCCTGCAGCGGAGCTGTTTGACCACTCTCTACTGTAAATACTGCTCTGACTGAAACAGGCATTTCATATTTATAACGCAGCGAAGGGGAGGTCAAACGTACCGACGCGACCTCACGTGTGACAGACTGGCTTTGTTCGAGAAGCCTCCGTCGTTTAGCTTCGCACGCGGAATCAAAACTCTTCCACAAAACTGACTGAATGTTCAGGTTGAAAAGATTAGCCTCCTGATGCTAATGGTTAAATGTCAGACCGTGACTGTTTAGGGCTGTTCGGATTGGTCCGCAGATTTTTTTTCACAGGATTTAAGTCAAGACCAGTAAACGTACGCAGACTTACTCAGAGACAAACCTTGAGCAGGAGTGAAATTCTTCCAGATCTGAAACTAATTTCATTCCAGACTAAGTCATTGAGTGTTTTTATTCATAATTGTAAAAAGAATAATAATTTGTTTAAAAAAATTCAGTAATTTTTTGTTTTAAATCAATTACTAGACGTTTCAGGCGACCCCATTTCAAATCCAGGCGACCCCTGGTTGGGCCATGACCCAGTGGTTGAAAAACACTGCACTAATGTGTTGATAACTTTTTTATTCCTCTCTCTCTCTGTAAGCATTAACATAGATCGTAGAAACTAACTACCTGTAGGAAACCTCTCCAATTTAACATTAGCAAACTAGCTGAACAGCTAGCTAAATTTTGCGTTCTTGGCTATGTTAACTCCCCTTTTATACCAATTATTATTATTATTATTATTATTATTATTATTGATAATCGTTCCTTTTATTTTGAAATGACCCTTTTCTCACTTTATTGTCAATATAACAAATCTAACCATGACCTCAAACTTTGACCCTAATTGTATGGCGTGCCGGGCAGACAAGGATGCAGATGCCGAGCTGAAATGTTTGGTGGAGGTGAAGATGACAGAAACAATCTCATTGGCTTGTTAATGGAAAAGGCCGGAGTAATCTAGAGGGAAATTCAAACTAAAAAAAAATCTAAATTTGGGATTAGGCACTGAACGGTAAAAGATTGTTTCTGCCTTTTTACCAACCAGGACTGATGCAGATGGAAATGATTGGTTAATGAGCAGATGGTTAGAATGGAGGGAAAACCAAGAGTTGGACGGACGGCGTGGGTGGGCGTGGATGTTTGTACACACCTGCAAGGACCGCACCAGTCAGTTTGTTGGTTGAGGCCGAAGCGGGCCCGGCATTTCTTAGGAGAACCGGGGTCTGAGCAACAAGCACAGCATGCATCAAAAACAAAGAGAAGCACAAGGAAGAGACGTGAAATAGTTAAAGAGAGAGCACGGAGAGACAGGAGAGTGTTGAAGAAGAAGAAGAAGAAGAAGAAGAAGAAGAAGAAGAAGAAGAAGAAGAAGAAGAAGAAGAAGAAGAAGAAGAAGAAGAAGAAGAAGAAGAAGAAGAAGAAGAAGAAGAAGAAGAAAGAAGGAAGAAGAAGGAAGAAGAAGGAAGAAGAAGGAAGAAGAAGGAAGAAGAAAAAAAAAAGGAGAAAGAAAAAGAAGAAAAAAAGAAGAAGGGAGCCAGTAAGTGTTTGAATGTTAGTAGCAGCACAGCAACACGTCAACAACCGGCAGAATATAAACCCAGGCAGGAGTGAGTCGAGCCGATCGTTCATTCTTCAGTCAGGCAGTTAAAGCTAACAGACGGACTTCGGTCAGTTAGTACACGGTGGTCAGAGAACAGATACAGACCCAGACACACACCTACTGGTCTGAGCTGCAGGGTTCAGGACTTCCTGCTATTTTTTAATTTTTTTTTTAATAAGCATAAAATATCTGGGCCTCAAACTGAGGTCAGTTCAGGACAAGGCTGTGTGACCTTTAAGGTCAGGGTGTAAATTCACATGATGTTTCTAAATGGTTAACTCTATTTGCAATATTGTTTTCTTTTCCATTATTGCTACAGTGCAGTATAGTGTAAATATGGGAAAAAAAAAAAAAACGTTGACACGGTAAAAAGGCTGAAGAGGAAAAATTATCTGTGTCAACATCGCATTCAGAACCAGCGCCAGCAGATGCAGGGACGGAGCTCGAGCTACAGGGAATAAAATGTTTGTAATTCAGGTTACGTGGAAATCAGAGTGGGTGGGTGGGTGGGTGGTTTCTGACGTAAGGGATACATCCTGTCTTAAAGACGGCAGGAGTGCTGCGCTGCGCTGCACCAACGCAGACTTTCTGACCGAGTTGTCAAAAACAAGAGCTGACCGCTGACTGATATATGGAGTCATGACATCTGCATGTCTGTGTGTGTGTGTGTGTGTGTGTGTGTGTGTGCTAATTTTTCTTGACTGTTAAATACCGGTATACTTACCAGTTACACCTGTTCACTACCACAACCACATTACCTCATTGCATATGCTGCAAATACAAGTTGCAGACGGTCCCTTAAATAACTGCCCTTTATTTTTCACTCACTCCAACCTTTGATTTTATTAATATTCTGAGGCTTTTTTTTCAATGGGCAAAATCAAAGATTTCTGAATCTAAAAATGTCGAGGTGTTTACCTGTGGTAGAGTCCTGCTGCTTCTCTCGTTTTCTTCTCTTTTTCTTGCCCTGTAATAATAATAATAAAAATAGAAAAAAGAAAAAGACATGAGTTTGAATTAAATGTTGAAATACTCCTAAGTGTATAAAATGTGTTACGAGCAGATCTACAGATAAATCCACATCAGTGTAAACCTGAAACCTGTTAATATATGTCTCTATGAAAGTGACGGATGAGTCTTCTATAAGAAAATCCAATTCTTAAATCCACTGATTTAACCCCCATTAACATTATTGTTTTTTTTTTTGTGAGTTTAGAATTGTTCTTTTTTCGCTCTGTCATCTTCGCTTCTTCTAACTTTGATAAGAGTCTGGCTGAGACGAGACTCGGCCACATGCAGGACCACGCTGTGTGTTGAATGACCTGAGGTTTCACATGTGAGGTGTGGATGCAGTGTAAACACACAAGGTGACGAGTGACGAGCAGAGACAGCCAATAACCATTAAAAAAAAAAAAAGAAAAAAAAAAAGCCAGACAGAGCAAGGAGGACGGGGAAAAGGACAGAAATAGAACATACTTTGCCAAAGGAAAAAAATAAAAAAAATACAGCATTTTATAAATACATGTCATGCAACATGTGATTAGAATTGGCTTTAAGGCTCCTGAAGTAGCTCATTTGTTTGTTTTGTTTTTTTTCATTTTTCTTTTAATATCCAACACTCATGTTTGAGATGTTTCCAGACTGATAACACTTCAGATGTTTTCACACAGTCCCTGTGATGGTGAGAGGAGGCCTCGTATTGGGGTGTGATGGGAGGATGTGGCTACAGAAATGTACTGCGTCTGCATCAGTGTCTCCTCAGCTCACTGTCAGCACGGTGTCTGTGCGGTTACAACAACAACTGCTGCAAATGCACCTCTTTGAAGCTGTGTGGGCGTGTGTGTGTGTAGGTTAATACAACGCATATATTTTTATTTTTTTTGTCAGGAGTTTGAGGAGACACTGATGCCACGGTTGGTTTTTTGGGAAGAAGTGTCTTTAAGCAGAGGATAATTTAAAAACTTGTATGTGATTAACATCAACTGCGACTGATTATTATTTATTCAAGTTACAAATAGTGTTCATTGCAGTGCATTAACATTTTTTTTTTATCAACATGGGCTTTATTATAGGGCAATGAAACACTTTTTAAGCTCCCGTGGGCCACATAAAGTGACTTGGCGGACCACGGTTGGCCCGCGGGCCTCGAGTTTGACAACATGTGGTCTATGTGCTCTACAGACTGGGTTTCTCTGCACGTTTTAAAACATTGGAATGTAGAATGTGTTCAGTTTCAAAGACTGCATGGGCTGCTGTTGTACCACTGCAGAATGACTGTTACTAAAAAACAAACCAAAACAACGTGTATTCCCTTAGACACCAACGAATACTCGCCTCGTGTCGAAAGGTTGCGCTGGTGTAATTAATTGTGTACTGAGCTCTGTTTAAATCTCCTCACCGATAGCCAGCATTCAATGTGCATTTTTGTCTCTCTCTAAAGCCATACAAAAATAAAACAAATACATGAAAAACTCAAGCAGGGAGGCGGTGAGGCCAGCCATGCAGCCCTGTTCTCTGTTAGTGCAGCAAATTGGGCAGATTTATACCTCTGTGTGACTCACTCACAGACCAACCATACAGCATTCATGACCCAACAGCTAGTGTTGTGTGAGACTTTAGGAAGCTGCATGCACGACAAGTACCCACAACCTTATTCCATGCAGCCATTTTTTTTTTTTGCTTTTTTCTTTCTTTTTATTCCTTTTTTACACCACAGAGGCATAAATCCACCGTAAGACGTGTCCCTACCCAATCGTCTTTACTCTTTTGCCCCTCGACCCCGCTAAGGCCCGCCTCCTGCAAGAGTTCAACAGCAAACTGACAAATGAGAGGCACACAGCAGCCCAGACACAGCACATCCCTACAACATTGTACTCACATGCACCAGACACTTAGGATTACAGCTGTTTATCTTTTACAATGTGTTCCATTAAAGTGGGTTTTTTTTTTTTGAGTTTTTGTTTTTAACTGCCGGGGAGACCCGTGTTTGTGTTGAACTATGACACCAGCATAATTCAAAACTGGAATGTTGTCAGTTTATTTTAGCTTTCAGAAATCTTGATAAAAACAAACAGAATACAGAGATTACAGGCCCTTTTTAAAAAAAATAAAATAAACACAACTGCTGGGGGTTGCACCTGTGTCATTTGTGACCACGGTATGAAAAGTGTTAGAGCATTAGCCAAAAATAAAATACACAACTGAGTTTACTGAACATAAGGATTTTAAAGCCAAAATACTGCATACGGTGAGTGAGTGTGAATAACAAAATGGTTTGTACCCTTTTATAATAATAAATGCACCACATACAACATACTCAATAATTATATAAAATATATATGTTTTAAAAACTATGGCAGATTATTTTAAAAGACACATAAATACTCTTTAACTTCACTAACGTGTCTTCTGCTTGGGCAGAAAAACATGATTTTTATTGAGCACTTATTGTCACACTTTGTTTTTTACTATGGAAAAAAATTTAATATTTCTGATTTCATTTCTAAATGTACTTTCTTTAGTGTGAACAAGATCAATAAAAGTGGTGACTGAATTTTTTTTTTTCAAAGAAGTTCCAAAGAAATATCGGTGAGTCAGTCGGAAAGAAGAGCAGAATCAAAAGGAGAAGTTTCTTACGTAGTTGTCTCTGGCAGACCAGGTGGGGTAGAGCTGCATGTGCAGTTGTCTCTCTTTCCTGGCCAACTCGTAGTACTTGGCTTGTTCCTCCCTGGTCAGTGCATGCCACTGGACACAAACACCGAGACACAAACAGAGCGTGAGAAAATCTAAATATGTCTCTCTAACTCTGTCAATCTCCTAAAATGAGGACATAATGAGATGTAAATCACTATAACTGCTAAGAAAAAACACAGAAAATAAGAATAAAATATTGAACGAGAATTATAATGCATTGCTGTGACCCCCGTGCAACAGATCTCTGTCCCTTTTAGGGCCCTGCCCCCTACTTTGGGAACAACTGGTGAGGCACAGTTGTCTTCTTGCTCACTCTAATTCAAATCCAAAATGATTCTCTACTCTACCCTAATATTTAAATAAAGCAAATAAAATGTAAATGTTGCACGAGAAACAGCATCAGGATCAGTGGCAGCGACAGTCGGTTGTGTATAATGTCAGCAGCACCAGTATGAGAAGGAATAAGGATTCTGTTTAACAAAGTTTTCTCATGATGTTCATGGATAAAATCATTCACTTCTCACCCGTCTCCCCAGAATCTGGTTGATGGCGGCGCTCTCCTTTAACGTGCACTCAGCGATGACCTTTGCCCTCATCTCCTTCATGTAAAGCATGAAGGCGTTCAGTGGTTTCTTGATGACTGGCTTCTTGGGCTCCTTCTCCCGCTTGGGCTCCACCTGTGGCTTCCTAAAAAGTGAGGTTATGGGGTCATTGCAGTGTGAAAATCCCCCCCCCCCCCGTCATTGGTTTGACAATTCGTGTACAACCCCCCCCCCGTCATTGGTTTGACAATTTGTGTGGTGCGCACATGTTAACCACTTCCAAACATGTGTTGATCGGATTTTACTCTCGACACTGCAACAGTTTTATTATCACTACGGTTATTTTAATCATTAAATTAATAACTAGGCTCCTGTGTCCCATTAATGTCAGATGTTGGGAAGAGCACGGCCAGTACTTACACATACATGCCCCGGTCGTACTGGTCATGCTCCTGTTTGCCTGAGGGGGGCACTATCGCGGGGTGAGGGATCCCTGTAGCATGCATGGTTGAAGGGCCCAGCATCAGAGAATGAGGAAACCTGCGGAAAGAACATCACCAGAGACATGATTAACCACAGAGTTGAAGCCATTCTGGAAAAATGTGTGAAAAAATGAGCCACGGCGAGCGACAGATGACAAAAGCATTAGGCCCTTGAAGCTGAAAAAAAGAAGCCTACTGTGTTCTGTCCATATATTTATATTTATTCTTTAAAAAAATCATATATTAAAATTATAATCAGCATTTCACTTGAGTCTCACTGAACAAAGCCTGAGTTAAAAAAAAACCCGATAAGCATTAAATGCAAGTATTCTTAAAAAATATTGTCAACACTAGAGGGCGACATAGTTTTGTTCTGTGAGTTATTTGGAGACGGAGTTCTTCCCCCAGATCCTCTCGCACTGTGCTGAATGTTTAATTGAGTGTTCTCATATCCAGGGGTTCGAACACTTCAGCCACGGAGGGAGACACAGGTAAAACATTGGTCTCCCCGCATGTCAGTGTTGGAAAACCTGCCGAGAAGTGGGTAGAGAGAAGGCAAAGCTACAGGAGCAACAGAGCATCGGTCCTTTGTGAACTGCAGCACTTGGGACTCTTTGTTTGTAGAAGAAACAAGGTTATGAAAAGAGCATAAACAGGAAAACATTTGAGCACTTCAAACCCAGATGGAGTTTTACTTTTGTTTTGTCTAGCGGAGAAAAGCTAAAGCAAAAAAAAAAAAAAATCACTGAGCTCCTCCTGTTTACAGCACAGAGTCTTCATTAGGACTTTTACATCGAGTGTCCAATTGAAACCGGAATGGCGCAGCATGTCAACATGTCCGTCGACCATGGCCTTTATCTCGTGTGCTGTAAACAGGAGCAGACGAGGCAGCCACAGCGTCATTTTGTCGTCTTTCTTTTACTTCTTCCTCTCTTTGCTCGGTCCAACCAGCCGGTTACGATACCTGTACGGGGAGGCGCTGGTGAGGTTGGAGTAGGAGGTTTGTCTGAATCCGCAGGGGGAGAGGGCGGGATAGACTGGCTGGCTCTGCCTGCCACACCACACCACAGCAGAGGGGAGAGACAGCAACAGTTGGTGCTTTTCAGCTTTTACAGATTTAATTGTTGGTTTATTCATTCCACCACAGTTGTTACTGGAAACTCAGTGTTTTTATTAAACGGGCCAGTGATATGACACAATTAGTGAACTTGATGATTCACTGCTCTGTGTCTGGAAAAAAAAAGTTTTTAAGGCCTGGGCATTGACATCAGATATCAATAACACCACCCTACAGACAACAAATCAGCGATCGACCCCTCCTAAAGCCTGACAGATTATTCTGATTAGTAATCGATTCCCCGAAGGCAGCATTTCTAAAGTGAATCATAACAAGGAAATCATAAAAATCTTTTAGAGTCATAGGAAATCTGCTGTTTTTTTAAAAAAAAATTCTGGCAACCTTTGGCCACTCGTTCCTGTTTTTTTGTGTGCAAAAAAAAACTAAACAAAACATAAACAAACCCCGAGAGCTTGCAAATGTTTTTGAACTCTTTTACGAAGTTCACGTCCGCGCTTTTAAAAAATGTTTGAAATGTTCCGTGATCCTTCTGTGAGACTGTGGATACGCAACTGCTGACAGCTGTTCGTCAATACTCGGCTCTACCAGGAGCAGCAGAACACACACACACCATGGGGGGTCGAGGGTGGAGATGGGATGTAAGTAAAGTCCCTTTGATATGTAGAAAACCACCCTTCCACCTCCCCGACAGTGCGTGAAACCATCCTCCCTTCATCCCGATGATGCACACACACACAACCCAAACCACATCTTAGCATTTGAAAAATCCCTACACAATTCCTTCTATTTTCTTCTTTTTTCATTTCTAGACAAAACTGATGGTGGTTTTTGCAAACTGCAGCGATTCTTCAGCTCACGGCTGGACTGAGAATCACAGGAATTATGAGCTCGCGGAGCATCGTTCGCGCTGTAATCCTGTTCTAACAGAGCTCACGCTACAGCACAGGTCAAGTGTTGCTCAGATAAAGACAGCTCCGATTCTGATCTGGCCAGGAAGTTGAACACTCCACGACAAAAGGCCATCAATCAGCCCGATATAGTTTTGTCAGTTCGCCGACAAGGAGAAAATGCTTATCATCATCGGCCAAGACACTGTGAGGGTTAGTGGTGACATTTTGCAGAAAAAGCTCCCACGTGCAAGCACGGCTGCACGGAGGAATGCTGGGAATGTCATGAGAGTGAGGCTGCTCGCTCTATTGGACTGGTCAGAGACTCCAGCATCATCCCTCATCTCTGCAGATACCGTTTTATTGACAAAACAGAAATCACTCTCTTGGGTGTTCTGGTTGCTTTCATGTTCATTTCAACGACAAATAGACAACGATTTATTGTGGCTACAAAAATGCCCAACAAATGTTTTAAGGATTTACTGTCGAACATGTTGACGGTACCTAAAATTTGCTTCTTTCAAATGACATTTTAGGAAACCAGCAACTTAGATGTGACTGTTAATAAACCGATTATGAGGTTTTTTTTTTTTTTTAAATCACTCCAAAATTAGCCTTTAATTTCGGAAATCATTTTCTATATTTTAAGGAATATTGAGGGAAATTTCAAGTGTTTGTAGAGACAGAGTGAAAAGCTCAGAGGAAAAATCTTAGTGTTTGTCTCCGCGATATCCAAAAGCAGGATGGTAAACCCCTCTAAGGATCTCTTTCACTGCCAAACATCTTTAACCGACTGCTAATTCCGATCATGGCATCATCTCCATTGTCATCCCTTGTCTGAGACGACAAGTCATGCAGCTGACATGCCGAAGGGACAAAAGGACAGCAGACAGAGGGGGACGGTAAAAATGTAAACCCAGGCTTATTGTTGAAACAACACTTTGACATTTTCTGCATTTTTCCGAAAACAAACGAAAACAAGCGTCCAGAACAAACGGATCCTCTGGTTTAGAGGAGATTAGCCGTTCGTGCGGAAATCCAGTGACATTTTACTTGTGTGAAACGATAAAATGCTGCTAATTCCAAGAATGAAAGTGAACATCGTCCAGTGACGCTGAAGAAAGCTAATGCACATGCAGAAGTTTGGAGCCTTCCTTCCAAATCTCTGTGCCATTTGGTCTAAGCCTTTAACTGCACCCGGAAGGGGATTCAGTCCAGGCTACAGATAGTGTAGGTTGTAATAAGTGGATTTGTGTTGATCCATAAATCAGAGGAAGTCCGACATTAGAGCTTCACAGTCACCCTGCCCGACACTGGGAGCTCGCAAGATCGAGCCAGAAATGATGAAAACCATAAATGAAAGGACTGAATGTGGAGCAGATGTTGGCCACTTTATACTGCAGTTTTGCACTTTTTTCCTGCAGCATCACCGCTGCCGATCTGTCCTCGTGAAATCATCGTAAAAAAAAAAACGGCAGACAGTTTAAGGGCCGTTTTGATGCGATAAACCAAAACATATCTCAGCGGGTAGAAACCAAAAAACACACACATCTTAATATATAGTTCTGGAGGTTTGGGGAAAGCCCGAATCTAACCTGGGGCCTGTCAGTGTTTCCAGAACGCACCACATCATGAGGGACACAGCAATTTACAAGTTAAGATGTGGAGATATTACAGTGAGCGCGACCAGAATGATTATATCAGTGGAACTCGCCAGTTTCTCCAACATGAGGTAATTTCTGTTTCTTTTATTTAATCATTTTCAGGAACAGGTCAGGTGGTTTTTTTTTTTTCAAATTTAAGGTTCAGGGTTTAATCATTTTCAGGAACAGGTCAGGTGTTTTTTTTTTCAATTTTAAGGTTCAGGGCGAAAGCGGAGACTTCCTTCAGCTTTTTTTTTACTGAGCTACAACTACAGTCAAGAGTCTAGTATAAAGATATTGCTGCGCTGTGGGCTACAATAAGTCTTCCTTTCGGAATGATAACTATGATAGAATGAGACAATGAGTTTTTATACAGCCTTCCCAAGCCATGCCAAGTATACAACAATGATAGACACAGTAGTATAAATAAAACGCCGACTGTGTAATAATATGTCAGCAGTTAACACAACAATATACTGAAAGCCATAAACTTACTTTGGAGACGACTTAGACATTTTTTTTCTTCCTCCCTCAGATGATTTTTTTTTACAACAGTTGAATAAGATCCACAAGACACTGGCATCCACGCCTGCCGACATCTGTCTGTTCCCAGCATTCATAGAAACTACGGTCAAAAACACACTGCACGTGTCACCGGCAGGTCGGCGCGGTACAAAGTCTAACTCTCGTTAGGAGACACATTTTTCATTCAGTTCACGGGAGGATAACCAAAATATTTCTCAGCCTCTGAGCCATTCTGGGGCAAAAGGGGTTCACCGTCGAACGCTTACTTAAAAACAGATCAAACAGGCTTCGGCTCCACAGAGCCATGTGTGAATTTAAGGACTGTAGAGCAGGAGTACCATGACATCACCCTGACATCGTTAAAGTCTGTTTTAATCGGCAAATCGCATAAAAATATTATAGCAAACACACAGCTGGGACGAGTTTGGGATAAACCGTGACACCTTACATCACCGGTAGAGTAACTGGCTACTGCGGCAGGCTGTGCATTTATGATCTTGGACTCCTGGATGTGAAACCCCCACTCGTGGATGAGGGTCACTTCAGGTCTGCCTCGGTCAGGCGTAATCTGTTTGTGTGCAAAAGGTCATTTTGTGCGCTCTGTAGGTGCAAGAATTTTCGGTTGACCATACAGTGGATCAACGTCTCGTGTCATACAAGTGTTTTTGAGCTTTTTGCTTTCTCCTTAAAATCAGTGTTGTACCAAACATCTATTTCTCCTCCTTCAGTTCAGCAGTAAATGTACTCCTTTATAGTCACCACACCACAATCTGTCTTAGTTGTCTCACCCCTCAAAAACAAAGCACTACTAAATAAAATCTCAGACCTTTTTTTGCAGCTTTCTGTCCCTTTAAGGGGCCTCGCCCCCCAACTTTATTCACTACTGCTTTTTCTTTCTCTCAGGCTGCAGGTCCCACACAAAAGGCTACTACTCCCACCCCGCCCCCCTGCAAAAAAAAAAGGATTATCCCTTTAAGTTCAAAACACAAAGGTTCAAAGGGGATTCCTGACAGCAGGGTCTGGTTTAGACACTCATCAGGTGAGACGGTGATGTATGCATCACTGAGCCGGTTCACAGTGCCACGACGAGCGTGTGTTGTGATGTAACACTGTGAAATGATGATGAGCGTTGGACTAAGATGTCTTTAGACTATTCTGGAACAAGACTCAGTCGCTGATTTGACAAGTGTATATTTAAGGGTAGTAATACTGCATATACCTGATATACAGAGTATTACGGCATTTCCAAAGGCAAGAGAAATTGAACCGCAGACTACAAAGAATCCCACCGCAGAGGAATTTTTTGCGAACGACTCGTACTTTTCTTATATCACAATTATATCAGAACTTAAATGTGAGTTAGTGGGTGGCCATTAAGACCACGGAAAAATGTGCGAGTCAAAGCCTGCACAGCTGTGTGTGAGTGGGAGAGAGAGACTCACCAGCCCATGGAGGGAGTTATCTGACCAACACCACCTGGAGGAAGGGAGTAGTATGAGAGGTCCTGGGATTGGTGCCTGTGAACGCCTGGAGGAGACAGAAACACAGACACACAAGGTCAGGTCAACAGCCTCTGGCCCCGAGTCCACTCATCTATTAGGATTATTAGTTGTCTGGGAACCTGGTATTAAACACCAAACTGCCCCTTTACACAGGTCACCCACTCCCACTCCCACTCCCACCCTGTGCCCCCTGCGTGTCATACTCTGTGTTAAAGTGGATGAGACCCAGTGCTGGAGGCCTAGGTCTCCACTTGGTTTATTCCACAGGAGTTGAAGGCTTTGGTCAGAACCACATTTTTAAAAACATGAGCAGCCCGTTTGGGGCAGTGGGTAGGGGGGGCAGTCACCGATTGAAACACACTCGCAAACAAACAGTCTTCATCTCCACCCTGGGCCAAAAAAAAAAAAAAAAAAATGTTATTGAACAAAAGAAACACAGACAGTTCGACTCTGTGCCCTCACGCAGTAAATATACAGTCTCCCTCTTTGTGCCCTTCAAAGGAAGTCATTTGTCAACAGGCAGCACCTAGCACTTAGCGAGGCCCGACTGCTAACCTGTGTTTGCAGCAGAGGAATGCTGTGGATGACTGTAATTTGGCCCTGGCTCCAGGCCTGTTTCAGGACCCCGAGTCGCTATAAATCTGGACAGCAAGAATGCAAGTGAGTCAGCGCACCTATCTCACCGCTCCGCTCCTTCCTCCTCCTCTTCACCCGGTACCACCACACCTCCCCCTTCCCCCTCCTCCCCTCTGCTTCCCCTTTCCTTCCTTACTGCTCTCCACCCCTCACCGAACTGATGTTTGCCCTAATTGTCACCTTTAACCTGTCTTTACCCTCCGTCATCTACACCCAACTGAGCTGTGCTCATTTCTTTATTACAGACCTCGCCATCATTGTCTCCATGACGGTGACGTCTGTAACAGCGGTGGATCTTAACGTCTCAATCCCTGCGTGTTACAGCCGGGAAACTCTTCCTTATGTTACCTGGTTCATGTCCAACTCAACTAAAGACATCTTCCTCTACGACTAAACCTTTGTTGATGACACGACGCCTGCGATTCCACGACTCAAAGGTTACAAAGTAGCAGAGGAAGCTGACTGAGCTCCACGGTTAATATTTAGAACTCTCGACTCTCGACTTCGTTCTCGGTGCATCATCACGTGAACTCTCTGTCCAACTCACATTATTTACTTCTTGAACTAAAACTTACATTCATTCCTCCCTGTTCATAAAGTGACACAAAAAATATGGGAGTTTTTCGTACTTCTTGAACTAAAACTTACATTCATAAGTTTTAGTTGGGAGTTTTAGTTTATATGGGAGTTTTTCACCAACAAGTTGAATAAACAAACAAAAGCAGCACGAGGCTTTTCCTCCAAAGATAAAATCAAGATGATGAGCTTAAGCAATTATGAAGAAAAAAAAACTCAAGTGACATTTGAACCCTGCAGTAATTTTTGTTTTGTTTGTAAAACTCCCCATCCCAGGTTTGCATGTGTGACTGTAATGTCACGTACTTTTTCTCAGCAGCACTCAAATCAGGCAGTCAACATATGGACAGAGCTTAACGGGGAATAAAAGAATAAAAGCTTCCTCTTATTGTAAACACGTTTTTTTTTTTTGGTCAGAAAGTTTTGATCATGACTCATTTGTTTTGAAGCACAGAGCTGCGTCATTTGGCAAAGAATATATTTGGCAAATCAATAGGAGCCACCAAGTGGGAGGAGACCTTTATTTTCCCAACAAACAATGTTGTACCACGAGACACTGCATGGTTTTGATGAACGACTGACCGGGTCGAGGTCAAAGGTAAAAGCTCCCAGGTAACCTTTAACTACCGCTCTCGTGGTGCACTTGGGTTAGGGTCTTTGTTAAAAAGCACAGCTTACGCACACAGGATGAAACCGAAACTTACATCGCTGCTAACAAATATAAAAATCTATTCGATGTTATTTGTTAGAATTTCTTCTCATGTTTCGTCTTCGGTTACATTATCATCTGTTTGAATATTTTTACAACATATCGCCCCTCTCCGTCGACACATTTCTTCAAGTGATCATGTCACAACTTGTTTTTTTTTTCTTTTTCTTTTTCTTTAGAGCTGACATTGAATTTTTTTCTGTTCTTACAGTTTTGGGAGAAGTAAATGAAATCCTTTGACTGTAAACGTTTAACACAGTTTGGTTGAAAGTTTCATGTTTGCTCTGATTGATTGAGGATTTATAATAATAATAATAATAATAATATAAATTTAAATGTAGACACCTTTTGAAATGAGGTCTTAAAACCTTTCGACTTGACAAAATGACAAATTATAACTTTCCCAGAAGCAACATTTGGTTAACATAAATTCATCACCACAGATGAGCAATGGATAAGTCATTTAAAATCTGCTTATAATAAGCCTGTGAGTGGAAGTCAGAATGGGGAATACCACGCCACTTTATTAGTGTGTTTTTACTTGAATGGTAATTCGATCAAAACCTTCGCAACCGGTGATTACTGTAACACCTGTTGTTTACACAGCCTCTATGCTATACACTGTTTGTCACCCTGTAGCGTCGACGGAAACGCGATACAACTCCATAAGTCACACTGTTGCCCGGGCTCTGACACAGTCAGCACTGACTGCTGTTGGGAAACATGAAGGGGGAAATCAACCGCCGTAATGGGACTGTTTTCTTTGGAATGCCCCTTTTAAAGAAGCCGTCTAATAACTGACTAAGTACAGCAGCCATCTCACCGTCTCCGCGTTAGCGTCTCGGGAAACACTTCAAAGGGGAAACCATTTGAGTCACATTGGCTCAGTGTGAGGCTGCCATCAGAAGGTGTGCATGTAAAAACCGAGTGGAGGAGCTGAAAATAGCATTCGTGCACTGACGATGTGCACCGGTGGTTATAACCACTAAGAGTGAAAGTGCTGCAGAATCTGAACCTTTAAAAGAGACCTGACAGCCAAAGCGTGTGGTGCACTCGACAAAGAGCCTCAGCTCAGACCTGAAGTTGTGCAGTAAGGAGTGGAGATTTTACTCAAGTACAGGCTCAAAACTCACAGTAAAACTAAAAGTCACTCCATCAGTGAACCTCATGAAAGCCATGACTAATGTCGACTCTTAATTTCATTTTCAGCGCAGAGTTTCTCACGGGAGTATGGGCAGTGACTCACTCTCACTCTCATTATTATTTCAAAACATGTAAATTAAGGTATTTTTTTTCAAAATTTTAAATATTCCTTTCAATTGGAACCAAAAAGTATTATACTCAATTACTCAATTAATGACTGTTGCTTTTATTTAAGTGTGAAAAGCTGTTTACTTTGTTTTCCCTCAGTCCTTTAGAATGTTCACCCGTCCATTATAATTTGGATTTATATGAAGTAAACAAAATCAAAAGTCAATATCAATAAATCCTGGGCAAAAAAAAAAGAAGCCTGGTGCTGATTTGTGTGTTTGGCAAAGTCGTGGCTTTAAAGACTTTTATCGAACACTGTGATGTGACTTTCTAGCTCAAAGACCATTCTTCAAATGATTTACTTACTAATTTTTATCATCTGTTAATCAACAAATTATAAGTAGTATTAAGTTCATAGGATATGATTACACAGCATTTTGTTAATGTATATGTTCAGAATTGAAGATATGAATGATACACAGCATTTTGTTAATGTATATGTTTGGAATTGAAGATATGATTATATATATATAATATACATATAATATTTTATGATAATAATGCGATGGTTGCTGTTATGAATGGACAGCGTAATATGAGCCTAGAAAAATGACGATAAAGTTAGTTTAGTTGTTGTTGTTAGTACAGAAAGCTGCGTGACGGAGAGCAGACGTGTTTCACTTCTGCTTTGAATGCCGGGCTGTACTGACCTGCAGTCATCTCTGCACAACGGTCACAGTGATGTCACCGGTTGAGCGTGGCGTAATGGCCGACGGAGGGTACGACCATGAGAGTGAATACTTTTTGTGAAATACTGTTAATGGTATGTGAACGCGTTTACAGTATTTATTTATTCTGACACACGTTGTCATTTATGTTACATTGGTTTTCTTATCACGCCATAAACGGGATCCTTGTCGTAACGTTTTAACGCCAAAGACACCGCAAGGTCTACAAGGACATGTTCATATGAGAGGAGAACAGTGTGGGTGCAGTGAAAATACCAAAGGAAGTCAAGTGTGCAAATGAAATTGAAGTGAGAGTGATGAGCTCAACACGCAGCAAATGGCATACTACTGTTATTAAATCACACCACTGACAGAAGATTGAGGACGCAATAGATTCACAGACATAAGTCTGACAAATTAGAACAAAAAAAACACTAAAAAACTAATCTGAATTATTTTGGATGCTGTTTTTTTTCCAGGTGAACTGTAACCAAATGAGTATTTTAGGACTGTTTCAGAAGCCAAGTGTATCCAAACTAACACCAACCCTCAGAATGAGTGTTTGAGTAGCACATACTGTTAAAAACAGGAAGCCGATTCTTTCCTTCTGGTAGTGATTGCTCAGTTTGAGAAAGTGTTTTGAACCACAAACAAATAAAAGCTGAAAGTGAACCTGTTAGTTTTGTGTTACCGAAGCTCGTCTTTCACGGTCCAGCGGTTCACTGGAACCAGCCGAGCTGCACTCACACTAGCCGTAGAATCCAGACTTTAGGGGACAAGCGTGGTCGGGTGTGGTGCAGTGACCCCACTGTTGGGCACGGACGCACCCTCCAGGTCTAATATGCAGAGGTTTTTTTTGAAGGAGCTGGAACCACATGACATTTGAGCTCTTAACCCAACTGGAAATTGAACCCTCGACGGGCTGACTGTAAGGCAAATTGCCGAAACGATCCACTGAGCGGTGTGGTTAGGAGATCCAAATAAGAAGAGCTCCAACTCGGTCCTACAGCACCACCTAAATCCACTGCAGTGTCTTGCTGTCGTTCGCTACGCTAAGCTCACCTTTCCGTATTTGGCCGATGCTCTTTCTGAAGACAGACGAGCAGAGCGCGGTGCCAGAAAATGACATCACTGATTAGGTAACCTTTTACTGTACCGCTACCTGTAAACAGCTGATGAAAGACGTGAGGAGCGAGACAAGGCGGCGCGTGCGAAACGTGGTCGGTCTTCAGGTGAGAACAGTCGTGTCCACGAGCCAGGTGTTGACGGTGTGCATGTGTTTGAAAGGCCCGGCCGTGCGTGTGTTTGCTAGAAGCAGGTGGCTTAGTCTGTCATTAATGGCTGAGTCACAGATACCGTCGGGCATGGACACACGCGCACACACACACACGCCCCCGCAGAGGAGTGTGTGGACCAGACAAAGAGTTTGTGTCTGTAGTAAAAGGGTGATTTCCAGACAGAGCAGGCAGGAGATTGCCTGAGGTTAGAGCCAAATGTCTAATCATAACTGAGGAGAGACTTTTGTTCTTGTTCCGCCTCAGTCTTGCTTGGTTGCCTTTTTTTTCCCTCCAGATCTCATCTCGGGGTTTACTCGTTCCATAATCACTGTCTCATTAACAAAGTGTTATTTAGTAACTTAAAAGAAGTATGTATCGTGAAAGTGTCTACGGGATTTCTTGACACAACAAGTCATATCTTTGAAAAAAAAAAAAGCAAGAAAACGTGATAAGAAAAATCCCATCCGGGAAATATATGGAATCATATACGGAGTGCGAGGTTTTCAGACAAGCTGCTGGTCAGATGTCGGGATCCTGCCACTGATTATGGCTTGTGACACGAGCATCAAGAATGCACTGAACAAATCTGAGACAACCAGACAGACACTGCCACCACCTCTGACGGGAAAAACATCCTGCAGGGTTTGAACATCAGCCTGGGTTTGTTTTTTCTTTCTCTGTGTGTTTTCGTATGTACCGTGTTTGCTAAGGAGAACCTTGTGTGTGTGTGTGTGTGTGTGTGTGTGGTGCTGTGATGGCTTGTGTGATTGTCACGCTAATTGTTTCCTGGTGTGTGTGTCGCTGGCCGTCCCTTCAGAGGAGCAGGCCACATCAGAGAAGCCGTGGAACTGCCACAGGCTGACGGAGCCGGTGCTAGGCGTGTGTGTGTGTGTGTGTGTGTGTGTGGTGCTGTGATGGCTTGTGTGTTTGTCACGCTAATTTTTTTCTGGTGTGTGTGTCGCTGGCCGTCCCTTCAGAGGAGCAGGCCACATCAGAGAAGCCGTGGAACTGCCACAGGCTGACGGAGCCGGTGCTGGGCGTGTGTGTGTGTGTGTGTGTGTGTGTGGTGCTGTGATGGCTTGTGTGATTGTCACGCTAATTGTTCCCGGGTGTGTGTGTCGCGGGCCGCCCCTTCGGGGGAGCAGGCCACATCAGAGAAGCCGTGGAACTGCCACAGGCTGACGGAGCCGGTGCTGGGCGTGTGTGTGTGTGTGTGTGTGTGTGTGTGTGGTGCTGTGATGGCTTTTGTGGTTGTCCCGATAATTGTTTCCTGGTGTGTGTGTCGCTGGCCGTCCCTTCAGAGGGGCAGGCCCCATCAGAGAAGCCGTGGAACTGCCACAGGCTGACGGAGCCGGTGCTGGGCGTGTGTGTGTGTGTGTGTGTGTGTGTGGTGCTGTGATGGCTTGTGTGGTTGTCACGCCAATTTTTTCCTGTTGTGTGTGTCGCTGGCCGTCCCTTCAGAGGGGCAGGCCCCATCAGAGAAGCCGTGGAACTGCCACAGGCTGACGGAGCCGGTGCTGGGCGTGTGTGTGTGTGTGTGTGTGTGTGTGTGTGGTGCTGTGATGGCTTGTGTGATTGTCACGCTAATTGTTCCCGGGTGTGTGTGTCGCGGGCCGCCCCTTCGGGGGAGCAGGCCACATCAGAGAAGCCGTGGAACTGCCACAGGCTGACGGAGCCGGTGCTGGGCGTGTGTGTGTGTGTGTGTGTGTGTGAAAGGGGTCATGGATTAGAAACAGACAGAAAGAGAAAACAATATGAATATATTTTGCTTTTGTTCAACTGAGCCTTCGCTGTGTGGAAATTTGTGCGTGTTTATGTTCCACAGCGCAAACAGAGCCAGCAGCGTTCTAGACCTGGTGCTTGTTTGTCTCCTTGTCTCCGTAGACTTGACCTAGGTCTACAAAAGCCCCGACTTAGTCTCGGACTTAAATAAGCTGCTGATTGGTTAGATGGTACTCAGTCCTGGATCAGATAGCTAATAATATGGTCGTAAACTGGTTACGGTGCAATCAGAGGTGTGTGCAACTAAAAACAATTTGAAGGTGAGGTAACGTAAATCGTGATGATGACTACTGTGAAGGGAAGGCGACGAAGTTTAAAGATGGAAAAGTGCTGCTGTGAAATAATCCAAAATATGGCTAAAATCAGATCAGAATCAATCAGTTTGTCCACATCTGGTTTGGTTTTCTCTGTCAGAAACATAAAAAAAAATGCCTTTGAAATGCATTACCGAACATCTTCGAGTTGCACCAAAATGATTTCACTCTACTTTTCTGTTCAAAAAGCAATAAAATCAGCAGCCAGTTATACTGTCACTGCATTGTTTTTTTTACTCTGGTAATAATCTGAATGTTATTAACCTCACTACCATGGTCTGACCCCCCACCCCCCCCCAGTAGCTACAGTACCGCTCTGTGGCGCTTACAAACATGTTGTGTGTGTGTTTTTGTGTGAGACCTCACCTGTTTTCTGACTCATGTCTGTGGGCAGGTGCGGAGGGCTGGCACTGAAGTGGTCGTTGCCGTAGGGCAGCAGGGAGGTGAGAGAGTGCATCCCGTGAGACTGCTGCACCACCGACACTTTGTTGGACTGTTGAAGACACACGACGGCACACATTTAGTTCAAATAAAACCGGCACACGGTGGCTATATCATGAATGAACTCTGCGGAGGATGAAATTGGGGCATGAAGACATTTTTTTTTTTAGAGCTTAGTTACGACATGACACGTGTTGCTCGCTAATGCTAACAGCATGCTAAATGCAGATTGCAATATAGAAGCCATTGTTTTTGTGTGTTCATTCAGCACAGTGATTGTGAGTATTTTCTAAAAATATTATTATGGTGTGAATCCATTGGATTGTATATTTGGTCAACTCTGCGCCGGCGTGTGTTTGTGCTTTTGGGTCTTTGAACTTGTGTGAAGCTGCTTTTCGTACATATGAATAATTCTGGCAAAATATTATATAATTTTATTTTTTTTGTTGTGCACCAAGCTAGACAAACTGGTGAACGTTCGTGCGTGTGTGTGTGTAGCATCAGCACTACAGAGAGGCAGATCTGCTGCTACTTCCTTGGCCTCCTGCTGAGTTACAAAGTGAATACCTTATCATTTTTACACATATACGTACACACACACACACACACACACACACACAGCCCAACCATCTTCCCCATCCATCAACATCTTAAACTCTCTCACTGACCAAACGCACTCTCTCTCTCTCATGTGTATGCTGATCTCATGTGGCGCCGAGATCAAACTGCTTAAGCGCTTTTAATGTTACGACACATGAAAACAAAATGCAATTTCTCTGTATGGGGCTGCAGAAGGACGGACGAGGGGGAAGGAGGGGGGGGGGGCTGGATAAGAGGAGGTGTGGAGGAGAGAACGCAGCGGGTGAGCGGAGCTGAGGAGGCAGCGGGGTTTAGATGAGGTTTTCTGGATTCACTTTGAGCGAAAGTCGAAAATCAAAGAGACCATAGAGTTTGGCAATATGGGCCGAAGATCATTATATTTATAGGATACATATTGACACACCGCATACCGCAGAACAGTGGTGAGCGAAAAGAAGGGCTGTCACTTTTTATCAGAAATTTAAACGTCAGCTCGAACGGCGGGGTAAAAGTTCAAATTTGACGACCAAGACGAAATTTGCTACGGCGAGAACCGGCGGAGGGTACTGGGAGTGTAGCCTGACCTTAGGAACCCTGTCTGACGATGAGCTTGAGATGATGAAGATGTTATGTTACATTCAAGGTTAATGACATTACAGGTAAAAAAAATCATGTCAGATTTTTCTATAATAACCAGCTTTTCTTATGGTAGTTTCAAAAGTCTCTGAGCCTACACCAGGGCTCACCAAATATATTTGTTGAATTGGGGTTCGGACATTCAAAAAAAATGAAATACACGTACAAAAATCACATTTTTTTCTGACATTATTATTATTTGAGATTTATAAATGGTGGATATATTTATATAAATATATAAAATACATTCCTATTTATACACAATAGACAATATTAGGTAATGTCTGAACACTGAGAGTAAACATGGCCTCCCTCCTCCCCCGCCTGTTGCCATAACATGGGCTACAGGAGATCCATCCAAATGACAGCATTATAATCCGTTCGAAGAAAAAGACTAAATGTAATTCAACACTTATCCATAGCCCTGACATTTGGCTGGGAAAATCCCAAACCTGAGCAAAGCAGCAACATAAATGAGCAGGTGGATAAAGGTTACAGTGCGTGACATTTAGAAATCTGCTGATGCCTGCAAAAATGTCCGAGTCAAAACAAAAATGTAATTCTACTGAGAAACCTGGGAATATCTAAGAAGGTTTTTTTTTTTTTTTTACTTTTATTTATGAATGAAGTAATTGGTGATTACGTGCAGCTGTGTGACATCTGTGTCCGGCGAAACACATTGGGAGGAGGTATGAATATTATTCATGAAAAGAATTTACACCAGCGTGATTCGGTGCACACAAAACACACACACACACACACACACCTTCTCTGCTTCACAGATCCTACACATATGGACACAAACGCGCACACATCTGCGCAGGGCCGCTTGCTGCCTTCAAAAGAAGCTGCGGCTCCAGTTCACGTGCTGAGGTCGTCGTAGCCATTTTTCTGTAAAGTTAGAGCCGCAAAATCGTCCATTTATGTTTCCTCTCTTCCTCGGGGTAATTAGTCGGCCTTGAAGTGGCTTTCGCTGTGCCTTCCTTTTTTTACACACACTCAGGGAGGCTGACTGAGAGCACTCATTCAACCCATAATTATCAAGCCCTCTGTATTTACCCCAGCCCCCACACACGAAACACGCACACACACACACACACACACTTACAAAATCTCGGATAATTCTTACGACGGCATCACCGAATTGGAAACATGCAGCCGGTTTGTTTGAAGCGACCGAACAGTTTTGTTTGTGTTCAGGTGGACTTACACACAAATGCAGACACACACTGATGGAAAAAGTTGTAAATGTACTGATGCTGATGAACTACCAACTCCTATCAAGACAAAAAGGTGAAAGAAAATTCAAACTTGATGCTTTAGCCCCTCCCACATTCCTGAACTATCCTGTATCCTGGTGCTGGAAGAGAAAGACAGGTGCTAGAACACAGGATTTTTGGCAGTTGGTGGTATTTATATGTGTATTATACACACAACATTCCTTCTTCCAGTCAGCCATGTTCTTTTTAATTTGACATAGGTGTGTTTTGACATAACCTTAATCAAAAATTATTACCATTATTGACAACACATGCCAAGTATTTGTGTTGGGATAACAATTAGAGTTTTTGTAAAAAATAAAAAAAGGTCAAGCATCACTCCACCTAAGACTCTATACCAAGAAAGTCGACACTTAAGTTGGACTCAAATGATTATTAATATTATTTTTATTTAAAACAAAGTCTGACTTTAAACACTGAGGATGCTTCATTTATTTATCTGCAATGACTTGGATTTGAAATGGACTCCTTCGGTGACTCTGACTTGGCCCTAACACCATGGGGGAACGCATGTTGCAGTCAAAAGAAAAGGTACAAGTAAAATCATCAGACGCACAACATTCACTAAACAAGAGCGAAAAGAGGTTTAAAGTGATGCAATAAAACGACGGCCCAGATTCACCAGTGTCACTTTCCTACTTCAGCTACCTGTGTCAATGTAGGCACCTGAAGACGCCCACCGTCGGACAGCAACTGCAGCAGCTTATTAAAACCACTGCACACTGTCCGTTGGACGGCATCAAAGATATAATCACTTCAAAGATGCGATTACTTTTAAAAAATTCCAATTAGATAAACACCTTTTTAAGTGCGTCAGGAAACGGTGAGCGCGTCTCTCTCTCTCTGTAGTCCCGTTTTACTTGAAAGGCCTTTGATTTAACAGCATATTGTTGCCGTCTTTTTATCTCCACTCCATTTGAACAGAGATCTGCGGCTGAAAGAGAGAGTTAATGGGATCCCAGACATCACTTGTTTGTAATGGTGCCCTTCACCTTGACCCTGTCGCACACACACACATACACACTCTCCGATGTATGCATGCATTTCACAAAACCACTCGCACACACACATGAACACACCTTCATTTAAAAATCCTTGGGCTGAGAATAGACCAAGTCCTAATGTATTCTTTAGTTTTCAGATGACACACTCCAGCTCTTTTCATATCTGAAGCGGAAATTAAAGCGCCCTCTCCTTTGTAACCCACCCACCCCCACCAAGTGCCTTTGAGTCTCACGTCTTTAATCTCCCATTTCATTGAAGGGACACATTAAAAACACCCATGATAGTTTTTGTTTTTTTCTCTCTACGTGTCCTTGCCCCGGTGTGGCAGAGAACAATAAAACAAACGAACATTCCCGGAAAAAATTAACACTGCGTTCACCTGGGATCCCTGCAGTCACCTGAGTGCCTGCAAACAAACAGCATCAATGCTTTGAGTCATCACGTGACTTGAGACGGCTCTCAATTTCAACGACAATATTTTAAGGAGGTGTGATTAGAGTGTAAAAAAAAACAACCCAATAATATGAATTCATTATTATCTATATCGACTCTTGAGTGTTTTATGAACTCTGCATGTGAAAAAGAACATACTGGAAACAAGATCTGGTTTTTATGTATTACACATGTGGGACCTCTGTCAAACCATCGCAACTCGGAGGAGTGTGGTGGAGCATCTGGGACGAAGGACAGCAACCACCACACCTTATTATTAATGCAAACCTATAAATAAACACTTTTACGACGTTTTTTTTTTTACGACAAGATATCATCTCGTGTACATTCAAGGGCTGACCTGCCCCGACTGCCGTGACCCCCCACTGCCCAGGAACCTACTCACCCACCACAGCACTCAGCCTTGAGTGGCGGTGAGTAGGTTCTCCCAATCTGGAAGTCATTGCCTGCTCCAGCGTCAGGAGCCCGAAATGAGAGCCTCTTAGTTGGAGGTTTGGCAACATCAAAGCTCCGGCAACCATAACAACACAGCTATGTTTAAAAAAGGTCCAAACACCCTCCCGCCCCCACTCCACCCAACCCCCAAAACACACCCACCCACTCCCCAATTACTAAAACACACACACACAGCGCTCAAATGGCTGCATGAATGCATGTATGCAAAAGCCACGCCCAGCAGTGTGCACATGGGAGCAGTCACACACACACACACACACACACACCAAATGTGCACACTGTCGTCCACTGCCGCCACACACCACTGGAACATCTGGGCCAAGGCCATGATGAATCAGTAACCACTGCTTGTAACCAACAGAGAGAAATACTTTGTGCACATGTGCATGACCAGGCTCTCTGTACAGAAATGCAACTCACAAAAAAAAAACAAAACAAAAAAAAAAAAAACAATGACTTGATCCATTTTTCATCCCTTAATTACTTCACCATCTTGTGTGTGAGCGATGATTACAGCTTTTTCAATGGTAATTTCAAGTCCCCGGAAAACAAAGGAAATTTTTTGACTTTTTAATTGTAATACACCTTACTAAAAGTTCAAGTCCCCGGAAAACAAAGGAAATATTTTTTTAATTGTAATACACCTTACTAAAGGTTTTGACATCTTTATGGTTAGATATAAAATAAATACAGGGGGTCCTCAACTTACGTCTGAATTCCCTTCCCACGACCCAAGTATCTTTCCTACTTGCTATCGCTAACATAGTTGTAACATACTGTAACATCCATCCATTTTCATCCACCTATTAGTCCATGCAGCAGAGTTAAGAAACTCTGCTGCATGGACTTTACTAAATGCTTTTTAAACTCCCGCGGGCCACACAAAATGGCTCGGCGGGCCGCATCTGGCCCCCGGGCCTTGAGTTTGACACGTATACTCTAGGACATAAAAACGTCAGAAGAGTCTGACTTACTCTTAGGAGTCATAATGAAGGGCAAAAACTTCCCAAAAAATAACACAAATAAAAGAAAGTAAAGTAGAACAAACGTACGGCGTACTGGCGAATGTAAACAAAACCATTTTCGGCACGTAGCGCCAACTAGTTTGTTTAACGGCTGTACGTAGGAATGAAAAATTATACTCTTATTCTCATTACTTTCCCCAGTATGAGATCAACAAAGATAAATCTAATCTAATCTACGACTGTTAAATAATTGGGAGCCTGTCCATGTGGTTCGTGGTGGTCAAAATTCTGTACACACATTTTTTTTGCTTCTATTTCATACCTGCATGTTTTTCAACACACAGAACATGAAGATAAATTAGTAATGTTATATGTATAATATAGTCATAATACAAAAAAAAAAACAGTTTTGGCAAAGCTTGAGAAACCAGGACAGAAAGAAGGGGGAAAATATTCTCATGTAATCTGACGTTTCAGATTAAATATGCAGCGAAGACCTCCGAGCTATTCGTGAGATACCATGAGTGTGTGTGTGTGTGTGTGTTTTAAAGACTGACTGCAGAGTTAAACCCAGAAATGAATTATCACTCTCTTAATGAGTGGACAGAGACAGACAAGCCGGCAACTTTCTCTTTTAGACTGCGGCAAAGATTTGACTCATCAGAAATGTCATCTAATGATCAGCACTCGAGCTAATTAATGGTCTACTTGTTTATTTCCATGGAGGCTTCCACAATTAACATCCTGTTTGTGACATTTGGGAAATTGTCTGCAGCAAAAATATTGACACGAGGAGAGAATAGGAAACAAGTCGCCCACAGATGATATAAATCCTATTTGAGACACTGGCTTTGGTTTCTACAAACAATAGATAGTGGGACTACTTCTTGCCACATCCATATTTGTCTGTCCTGTGGGAACCGGAGAGCAGAAACCCAGAAAACCAGTGGCTTGATAAGAGCATTGTCCAAACAGTACCACAGGTTGACCACGGTTTGCAGTTTGCATTTGTTCCCAGACGTGTTGGCAAGGATTTGTTTTTTCTCAGTGTGAAATGTCAAACTTCCACAGTTGTGTTTATCTGACCTGATTTATCTGCCGACTGCGGTCTAAGATTAGGTGTCGCCCAATCATTGTTGAGTTAAAAAAAAAATTCACATAAATAACAGAGACCTTTCAGTGAATATCCTCCCACTTAGTGGATGGCAGGAGAGGAAAAAAAAAAGTCTTCTTTTTTTTTCTTCTCAAAGATCTGCAGTGTGACAGTGATCCAATCTGCTGGTGATGTGGTTGCATTCCCTGCTAAGATGACGGTGATCATTTATCGATGATTCATTGTGAAACCTTTCTTCTACGGCTGCTGAAGACAGCATTTACTCATCAGCTCGACTCAAATACCAGGCGGCGTGCCCAAAGTGGAAAATGCCACCACATATTCAAACAAAAACCCTGCAGCAGTGAGTTTCCGACGGGTTTCTAGTCTATAAATATATGTATGTCTATACTTTTTTTATGAACCCTTTTTAAGGGGATCAACTTTTTTTTTCTTTCCATTTTCCTCTCACCAAACTAATTTCTCCTCAATGTCAAACAGTAACCGCTGACATCCGTCTGTGACCACTGAGTGATTTTGGTATACAAAACCTCACAGACGACTCCTTTATCTGAATTATTGTTGGATCACAACTTGAAAGCAGGTTGCGGCGCTAAATGTGGAGGGTTTGCGAGACGATTGACCAAGTAGACCATTGGCACCTGCAGTTCAGGACTACACTTGGACAATTTCTGTCTGCCAAACCACTTTTTTTATAAAATAAAGTATAAAATTTTAAAAATATTCTGATACAGGAAATGGTAGAAATGGAGCTGAATATTAAATGTTAAGACTGATGACAGATGATAAAACAGAACAAGATTTTCAGCCTTAGAGTTTTAAGTTCTACAAACTTCAGTCTAAGGTTCAAGAACCTGATTTCACATTTCCAGGATAAGGACCAGTTTGGTTACCTAACGTTTTTATTTTTATTTTTTAACTTGTCTTAGAAGCTGATCTGGGTGTAAAACTCCTGGCCTGGGGTCCAATTCCAGTCCACAATCCCACACATCCAGCCTCAATAATTGTGTCTATTATTTTGAGAATGAAATATTGTTGTTGAGGACCCCGAGGAAGGTGGCAGGAGCAGGCAAAGAACAGAATTTAGTCAAGTTAAACAGACTGTTGAAGGAAATGGAGGGCTGTGATAGTAGGCTTGTGTTAATTCACAGAACTTCAACGTATATGGAGAACGTATTTTCATCATACATTCATTAATTTTTCTCCAGTCTAAAGTGTGCTGGTCGTAATGGCGGGTGAACAGGTGTGTTGTGTGTATGTATTGGTGGTAATCCAGGCTTTGTTGAGACCATCATACGTGTTACTTTTTTGAGGACAACTGTCATTAGGTTTTGAGGAAGCGGAGAGCTCGATCAACTGACTGTCTGTTTCTCCCTCAGGGCCAACACTTCACCTAACAGACACTGTTCTCTGTCTGATCTGCAGCTTTGATGTTTGTGTAAAAATAATCTAATCCCTGAGTGACTGTGTTATGGGAGTATTAAAGGCCATGCGAAAGATATACCTGGGGGTGGAAGAGTGTGTTGAATTATCAAAACCAAAATGAAAATATGTGCTTTTTCCTCCTTCTTGTATTGTATGTATTCCTTTGGATTTATGATTACATTAAACAATAAAGGCAATGTTTAGCAATATGACAGATGTCTCTTTTCCAAGAGGACACCAGTCCAGCTTTAAGAGGAATTATTAGTAAGTGAAACTGAAAAACATGAATGTTTTTGATTATGAGCAAAAGAAGTGAAACTGAAAAACATGAATGTTTTGATTATTAAAAGGCAGGAGAAGCAAAGGTTAAAAACTCAGCCTCAGAAGTCAAGAGCTACATCCATACCACGGTGTCTAGAGAGAGATCGAATAGGATGAGGGACAAAGTGAGGCTGTGGGACCACTGTCCAATCAGCTCACTCCTTAAACTGTCCGACTAAGGAATCTTGAAACAACTTCAAATCACCAAATACTGTTCTTGATATGCTACAATATTGTTCCTTCCTTTGTTCCTTGGTCTGTGTACAGCACTTTGGCCAATCAACTGTGTGAAGTGTTAAAAGAATAAAAAAAAGGTTGTGTTTACACAACAACGCAAAGAACAGGTCAGACCAAAACATGGTAAGTATTTCCAATTATCAAACTGAAATACAAAAAAAAAAACAAAAACGTGTGGATTAGGCCTTCATTTAGTCCGAAATTCGGTCGACGATTAATCGTTTTCGTTCATCACTCATATTTTCTGATTGCGATGATGTCTGAGCGAACGAGGAGCTGCTCTCTCACTACAAAGTTGTGTGGAATCACAGATGAAATGGAGACGGAGAGACAGATAGATGAAGGGAGGAAAAGAGAAGTGCTTTATCTCCTTCTCTCCGCTTTCATGTCGTAATTTATTCTGTCTGTTTAATTCTTTCACCCCAGCGGTCGGACCGATTCCTCTGGATGTGCGACGGCCCCACCTCCCAGCAGCCCCTGCTCTCTTTCTTTTTCCGTTGTACCTTTTCCCCCTCAGCCCACCTGCTGGGCCGCTCCCCTCTCTACATCCCAAACAGCAGTGAAGAAACTGAGCAAAGCGTGCCATAACCATGGCAACAACAACACGGCTTCTGCCACCGGACGCTGGAAGGTCCTGGTTCCAGATCTAAGATCTTGGGCTTCACATGTTGAGAGAAGGAGAAGTTACACGGAAATGCACTGAAACGTCCTACAGTTTGTTTAACATTTTGTCTTGTGTGTAGAAAACTTAAGTCAAGAACTTCGGCACGACCCGGTCAACAGGCAGAAAACTCTTTAGTGGAACTAATTCATTTCCGTCTGGGCCTGCTAATGAGGACAAAAAATGGCAAAAAAGTCAGTACCCAATCAAAAGTCAATATATTTTTCAGTCCTGTGTCCAACCTCAGATCTTAAATTCACTCTAATAAAGAGAGACTGGATCTGTGGACATGAAGTTAATTATTCCACTGCATTAATCAGTGCTCTGCTGTGTACTTAGCCAATGAAATGTTAATGGTGAGCTGTACAGAAATGTACAGTTCAGAAACTGCATCTAATAGGAATATAAGACACCAGAAGGACAGGAAAAGTACTTTGTGCCTTAACACCTGGAAAATAACTCCTCAACTATTTTTATTCGTTAAAGGTTGTTGTTACCACAATGGTTTGGCTAGGTCTCAGGGGGAAAACAATTCTCTTCTGTGAGTCGTAGAACCCCGGCAGTCAGTTACTTTCACACAGCTGTAGACCCTTCTCACAGACAGCTTGACTAACTTAACACTGTGAAGGCATTTTGTGGGGACGTGTTTTTTTATATATATAAATATAAGATACCATGTTAAAATTGACACATATTCCCTTTGTTAATTGATGTAACATCCATAATATTCATGGATCTCTACTTGAACCCTGATGTATTTAAACCAAAATCTAATAAAACTGATAATTCAATAACTTTCATTGTTCAGTTCAATACTGAGACTCAAGTTAAGATAGTGATACATATTCACCTTCTTCCCTCTGCTCATCACAATGATGTACGTCACGATTGGCTCTTAAAGTCAGAATACGTGAGACACTCACTGCTGGCTAGTTTCTATCTATACCTCAAGTATATCCATCTAAAGTGACCCAAACAACAGGAAACCATAAAAAAAGGTCGGTTACAACCTCCGGTGCTAGGACAGCTGGAACAGTTAATTCCATCATTTTGCAAGCAGACTGTTTACACAGACTTGAGACATGACAAAGAGCCTTAATGAGGTTCGAATGCTACAAAAAGAGTTATGGTTTTATGTATCCACACTGTACAAGTAAGTTTGGGCAGTTTGGAGACTAAGGGTTTGGACAGAGGACGTCGGAGAGATGAAATCAAATCATGGATGTGGAAGCAGCGGCAGATGCCGTAGAGAGCAGAAGAGACACGATCGAGGTTGAAAAGTTAAACATTAGCCGCTAACAGCCCTATTACTCTTGTGCCGTGTCCTTTCAAACTAGGAAGAAGAAGAAGAAGAAGAAAAGGCCGACAGATAAAATGAAAAATGCCACATTTCCAGTTTGTTAATAAGTCACCTCAGCCGCAGCCACAGCTGTTCGCTGCCAAGCGCTGACTTACATCACTGACCACCCATCCTTACACTGCACCTCAGCAGCGGTTTCTTCTGAATCCAAAGGGGGAGAGTCGTCCTCTGCGCCCTCCAGCTCACATTACACAAGGCACAAGGCTCTGATGTGGCTTCAGATAGAGAGCGTACAAACCCCGGCTCACAACCACACAGAGCCGCTCTACCAAAGCCCCGTTCTGTGGCCGCCTCTCCAGGACTGAATATTTTCGAATGCCTTTTACATTTCCCATTTATTTCCCCTCCAAACATGCTGCTTTCATTTAGATTCTGGTTGTTTTTTTTTACAAGAGAGGGAAGGGCTGTCCAGTACAAGCTGCTGGTTGTGACAAGTTCTGTCAGAAGGATTTAGGACACTTTTCATCGGTTTTTACTTGCGGATAAAAGATGCAGAATGAACCAATGAAAACTGACCAACTTGGGAAGACAAGTTATCAAGTCCTCTTCAGTCGACTCACGCAGAGAACCTAACGAGAGAAGTTTTAGTTTGCTTTCATTCATGCTGTAATATAGTTGGGTCAGAGTCAGTGTGTGACATCGAGGGAATACACTGCCAACTGTAGCTCCATACGGGATCATATTTAATGTTTACTGCCAACTGTAGCTCCATACGGGATCCATACGTTTCTCCTGGCCTTTCTTTTTAAAACCCCAGTCCCATTTCTAGTTAACAGTCAACAGCATTATATCTACTTTCTGCAGATGTCTATTTATCAGTTACTGTGAGATACTGTCACTGTTGATGGTGAAAATGATGGTTCTGACGGCGCCTTATTATCTGTAACGCTGATGAAAGGCCGTGATGTAAGGTGCAAAATGGTTTATATTTAGACAAACGCTGTTCCCAAAGCGAAGCTTTTACTAATTGCTGAAAACAAAAACATCCCTCACACAAATCCCATTACAACACTTTCAGCGCAAACCTTTTCATTCAACTCCTTCTCTACCCATCAATTAAATCCCTTTCCTTTGGCCAGGTTTGGCACTTTAATAGTGCCGTGCCTCCCCTCTCCGTCTCTCCGAGTGAGTTTCTCTTTAATCTTCGGGAGATGTTCCCATTGATGGACCTATCAATTTGATGTTGCGCCAGCTGCTTTTATCTCCAGGAACTCAAAGAGGTGTTACAGAAAGCCCCGTGCCCCCGGCAGATATAACATAGCAGGTTCTGTTTAGTATTTCAGGAGGTTTCGCCTCCACCTGCAGTGGTCAGACGCATTAGGAGGAAGACTGACTGAGAACATGTGTAAAGTTTGTGGTGGATTGCCTTTCGAGCAAATGTGATCTCTGTCCCTTTTGTTACATTTTTAGCCCCACTTGAAAATTGTAATTTTGTGATATTAATTTGAACTTAATTTATAGATTTTAAAAAAATGTTAAGAAATTGATACCGGTGCTAAAAAGGTGGGACTGAAAATGTCGTATCATAATTTTTTTTCCTGGTTTGTTTATGCGGGTGGTTTATTACAGGAGCATCTGGGTTAATGGTCTATTTGTGAAAAAAAAAGTTTTGGTCAATAACATAAGTGCAGTTTTGTTTTCTACTGCTGTTTAAAAGGTTAATCACGGTCAACATTTAATTTGTTATATACCAGCACTACTGATGTGAAGGCAAGGAAGTGGAGTGAGGTTGTGTGAGTGCAGGAACCCAGATGTTACACCTTATAGCTCTTGTCTATCTCAATCAAATACAAAAAACGAAGCCCCTGAGAAGAAAGAGTAAAGTCCTGGTTCTGGTTTCAGGGCAAATACTGCGTTGAGGATTTCGACATGGCACAAATCCACCGGAGTCTTGTGTGTACTTTGGGAGAGTGAATCGAGGGCGCTACCATCGGGCTGACCACATGTGGAGCTGGTCCAAAACCTTGTAAGAGCAAGCGGTGGTGTGTTCCGCCACAGAGCTGCATGCAGAGGCCCAGGGGGCCTCCATGTTGAGCAGCATCAGAGAGACCGCCTGTCACCACTCTCTGTTGTGCACTGTTGTGCTCTGTGTAGCTGTAGATGTGCGTTAGTGTGTCGGTGCATTTGTACACACACACTGCATATGAACTTGTGTCGTTTCATCTATATAAGAATGTGTACATCTGCGTGATCTAGAATGAAAATGTGGCAAAGTTACAAAGGATTTTTTTTTTTTTACAACTCCGTGTGTGAGTGTGTATGTGATCAGGTCCCCAGGAGGGCATGGCAGGCCTGTGGTATCAGCAGCTCTTGCCAAGCCGCTCGGTTGGGTAACAGGAGGGTTGATATTCTCCTATCGATCATCTAAACTAATAACATGGTGACTTGCCTACACTGTGTAATTATCACCCCAAAATAAAGTGGCTATAACTCTGCTTAGGGACCTGGGCCTTCAGAAACCAGGTTCCTTCAACTGCTCTCTCTCTCTCTCCTGCTCGACTATGAGTTCACTCTTTAGTGTAAATCCTCCGGGAAAATTAGCCCGTTGGGTGTCACATGGGAACACAGACGCTAACAATTTTCTTGTGCAATTTACGTTTTTTTTTTCTAGTTCTCTATGTTGCTGAGGTGGGAACCCTGACAGCAGTCATGTGGCAAAAGGTGCAAAACTGTCCTAGCCCCTGAGAAGCTGCTGTTGCAAAGTTTCCCACCAACACTACATTTGCAATCACAGTTATGAAAGACCAGCAGCCATTTCCAGGAAAGTGCATCGAAGTGCATGTATACAGTGCGTCGAGAACAAACAGTGGTATTTCGGTGTTTTTAAAGAAAATATCTTTTAAAAAGAATTAGAAATTGATACCTGCACTCGTGACAAATTTTCAAAAGTAGAATGATGCAGAAAAAGTTCATATTCTAGAGCAGGGGTGTCAAACTCATTTTCACCAGGGGCCACATTAGCGATAGAGTTCACCTTGAAGGGCCGGTTGTAAATGGAAGACTGTATAGATCAGGGGTTCCCAACCCCCGGTCCGCAGACCAGTACCAGTCCATAGGTCACTTGGCACTGGGTGGCAGTGGGACACAGTAATACATTTTACTTAATTTTTATTAATTTACTTCTTTCAAAGTCATATCCATTTACTTTCTTTATTTAAAGATAATCTGGCAATATTTTAAAATAATAAGTCATTCAGACTCTGATACAAACAGAATAGAGTCTAAAAGATGATCCGTCAATGCTCTGCACCTTACTACCTGTCTGTAGTAACGGATAGTACTGGCTGACCAGACCTTGGAACAAAAAAGGTTGGGGACCACAACATGTTATTGCAATTGATTATTATTTAATTAAGCTACAAATACCGCTGTTCATTGCTGTGTAATAAAAAAAAAAATTTGATTTCACAGGTTAAGAAACTCTGCTGCATGGACTTTACTGAATGCTTTTAAAGCTCCTGCGGGCCACACAAAATGGCTTGGCGGGTCGCTTTTGGCCCCCGGGCCTTGAGTTTGACACGTGTGTTCTAGAGGGATGCTTAATTAATTTGTCAAGACGTTGAGGCAAGGTAAGAAAGGATCATCAACCTCTCTTCTTCTGACTTAGCAAGCAAAAAAAGTGTTTAATTAAAACAGCAAAAAAGTTAGTCAGTGAAAAAAAAAAGAATGTTTACAGTATAATAAAAAATCCATATTACTCTACCGTCCTCTGTTTTAATCCTGCATTCACTAAAAGAGTTCTTCTGCATCTTTTTACCATCACTTTCATCCGAGCATACGGTCAAAACGAGCACGTGATCTTTCCGACTGTGGTTTGCTGCATTGTTTTGTCCCTACTTGTAATGTAAATATGTGGCTACGTACGAATGCGGCGTTCCCTCTGGAAAACGCACACACATTTTGCAAATTCACAAAGCATCCACCAGCTGCCCGGCCAAGCTCCGCTGTTCCTGCTAAGCCATAATTGTTCCCGGGCTTCAGTTCTGTCAGTACTAGTCCACCAGAGCCAAGCAGCAAACCATCAGCAACTCTTACGGCTCACTTTGCCTCTGGGCTCCAACCACTCTGCGATGGAGCCGATAATCTCCACGTGACATAAAACAAAATGCACCGACTGCATAAGAAAACAAAGATGTTGCATCCTTGAACTATTTATTCACTTCTGCATCATCGAGGTGCTCGCCGTATCCAAGGAATCCAGCTGTGTGTATCTCGTTTATTCTGGGTCCAACAGAAACACTGCGTGGAGACAAAAAAAAACTGAACTGAACCGGGGCCAACTTGACATCTTCGCCTTCTCTTCTTTTCCTGCAGCTACTGCACATGACTTGGTAGCACAAACACACTTTTAATTCACTGCTTTACTAGTCAAACTTTGCTCCAGATGTCAAAAAAAACTTGGACGTGCAACTAATTACCTTGAAACATTGTTTGCGTGTTTTTTTTTTTTTTTTTGGTACTGTGTGTAAAACAAAAATATTGAGCTCCAAACAACCACACGGTAACATTTCTCTGGTAAGTATAATTTTCCACAGTGGGGCAGACGCTATTTTTTTTTAGAAATCAGCTTCTCCTTATTTAAACTATGCCGTTGGAAACACATGGAGATACAGTCAAGCAAGTGAACCTATAAAAGTTTCCACCAGTAACATGAAAGCGGCACAGGAGCAGTGTGCAGATGTGTGTGTGTGTGTGTGTGTGTGTGTGTGTTCAGGTGACAGTAAAACTCAAGGCCTCTATTTTCCATGGTAAACCACAACAGGCTTTACCTCGCCTAACTATACACAACAAGCATGCACTTGGGTCTGAATGCAAACACAACCACATTAACACAACTAGACGAGGCAGACAGATGGAGAGAGAGACAGAGAGAGAGAGAGAGACAGAGAGAGAGACTGTGTGTGTGTGTCCAGTGAACACCCTGTGTGCGTTCTTTTGCAGCAAATAAACAATTTAATTCATGGTCTTCACAGCGAGCTTCAAATAACATTTAAGGACACTCTTCAGCTTTACCTAAGGTGGTTATAATCTTTCTCCACCACAAGCAGCACACAACCAAACAACAGTCACAGCTTGAACAGCCACACTGGCCTTTATATGACAGCATCTCATCATTATCTGGACTCTTTTCACATCTTGAAAAGATTCTATCGCAAACGTCTGCGAATCCTCTGGACGACCACCAACGTCTGGATACGTTGTTGATCCAACAATATGGAGTAACACCTTATTCTCCAGGTATATTTTTGGATATATTAATTCAGTCATTTCTATAGACTTCAAATCATTGTGTAATTAGCACTAATGAACCTATTCTTAATGAAAATAAAAAATAAAATGAAGGCTAAAATGAAAAGTCTGTTGTTCTCATCATCTGTATACTGTACATTAAATTTTTTTTTTTTTTTAAACACGCCCTCTTGGGGACTTCAGGAGACCAGCAGTGAAACCTTTTTTAATCGGAGTCAGGCCACAGCTGGCAGTGACTTTTTACTGCTTTGTTATCCAATCCTGCTAAAAATAACCAAATTAAAATAGGCCTGTGTCTTTGTTAGGACCACTGAAATGCCAACATAACTAGTTTATTAAAGTGATGTTTGTTGACAGTAAGTGAAAATGAATATAATATCATATGGAACCATTCTGCATCAAAGGGGAAAAGTAATTACTTCCCACACCAGTAAAATCCACACTTCACCAACTGGAATGAATTTATTGGACTGTTGAAATTATAGCTGTCGTTACAACTGTCATTATTTTTCCCATTTTTGCTTAATCCACATCTCTGCAGTTATTTATAAAAAATAAACATCTTACTTTGCAGCCGGTAATGTTGCCTTTTGTAAGGTTGTTTTTTGTTTGGTTCAATAATTGAACTTTGATTATAAATCGACTCAGCTAACCTGCTCATGCTAGGTCATGTTTGTTAATGCAATATATTTTATAATACAAAAATGCATCCGGAAAATAAAACACAGTACCACAGTTGGGTTGTATGAATGGAGTTGTAGACAACTGCAGGGGCTTTTACACTTTCTCTTACTTACGGTGGTGACAGAAAGTCTAGAGAACATTGACTAAGGAGAAGAAAACAGTGAAAAAACACATCATCGGTTTGAGTTAATGCTTCCTTTAATTAGAACAGCATACAACTCGCTTATTGTTTACTAAATAGATGCTTAATTGAAACCAGCGTTACCCTCTATTTGCCCAGGATAAATGCCGCCTGGGGCCTGGATGCAGTGCCTGTTTGTCACAGTGTGAAAGTTGAGTGTTCGCATTAGGACTAGGGTACAGGGCTTGTTTTCAAAGAAAGATTTAAGAAAATAAATGGGAGCCAGAGATGATGTAAGGGACATGGGACGGAGCCAAAGAATTGACAATGAGACACAAAATAAAATAAAATAAAAAAAAGTGACTGGTGTGCTGCCAAACGATTCTTCTGCACTGACGGAAACAAGATTCAGCAACAGGACCATAAAATAGCTCTTGATGGCGTCTGTCTGTCTGTTTGTCAAAAATACAGTCCATATGTTTTTGATTACGCTAAAATAAAATATTCAAAAAAGAAAAGAAAAAAAAACCCCATAACACGTGTCAAAGAGATTTTGTCCTAATTAAAAATCAATACGTTCAGTTTCATTTTCCACATTAGGCTCCGGTTTTGTTTTGCTTTTCCTTGAGTGCAGTAGTGAAATGGTTAAAGCTGTTCATAGGGTGTCACAGTCTGCTTAAACTGGGGCTGTGGTTTTTGTTTTACCAGGTGCACAACGTGGTTACAGTCTTCTCAATTGTTTACTGCTGCCTCCCTTCCGCTGGTGCACTTCTTAGTCTTTTCGCTCTCTCTTTCTTCATTATTCGCTCTCGCGCTCCATCGGTCTCTCTTTCACTTCGCCTCAGACTCTTTTGCATCCACTTTCCCTCCCTCGTCCTCCAGCCTCTCAGTCCTGCGCCTGATCAGCCTAATCTGTGCACATCTGATAAATCAGATGATGATGACGATGATGAGTGTCTTTTGTTCTTCACTTCCTGCCCACCCACTACTTCCCTTTCATCTCTGCCTGTGTTCATACAGTGTTTCCCACATACATGTTCTGTATCATGTGCAACACACACACACACACACACACACCATGCATGCCCACATGTCCTTCCTTTCTTTCTTTCTTCCTGACAGACGCACACATTTACCACACGTCACACAAACACACTACAGCACACAACACCGCTGCTCTTGTTTTTGGACTGGGCTTCAAGATGCTCGCAGTAAGAACACAGTGATTGATAAATTGTCATGAGCTTCATCACTTCCTGGAAGAAAATACGAGAGAGTTTCAGCGAAAACACATTTTTCTTATAATAGCAGCATCTTCTCTCGTCTGTTTTTAACACTCCATTGCTCCTGTTCTGCTTTTCCTCCTGTCACAACCACCGAGCAGCGGTGTTTATTTCTTCCACCTGTAATTTTTGTCACTTAGTCAACAACCTTCTTTTCTGAGAACCAGAACCAATCAGAGATATGTTTGTAGGGAATAGGGCAGGACATTCAAACGGAGATCAAACAGAACACAAAACAATATGAACCAGGAGTGGGAATAATCTGACTAAATGACTAATAATAATAAAGGTTCAATAAGGAGATAAATAATAAATATAATCAATAATAAAGTTTACTAAATGTATTCTTTTGAGTGTCATAAATAACTAAATAAAAAATTTATAAACCGTTTTTTACATTCAAATATTAGTACTTTGCACTTAGATTGAATAAAAAAATATGATTTTTGTCGACTAAAACAAAAACAAAGGAAAATATGATTTTTGTCGACTAAAACAAAAACGAAGGAAAAGACTTTAGTGACTTGATTGAGACTAAGAAAAGTGAGAGAAAACGCAAAACATAGATAGATAGTGAGAGAGAGAGAGAGAGAGAGAGAGAGAACTAGTGATAGTCTGGTAGTAAAGTCATTGTCTTGATGATTTCTTGTCTTGATCATAGAACTAAAGCTATAGGGAGAATGCACACTTGTTAGTCCAAGTGTTACCACCAAAGAGACCAAAGCTTTCCACGACCACAGAATGCAAGGATGGGTGTTTTCTCCTCCTGCCCCAAAGAGGGAGAGACAAAAGTAGGAAATTAATTTGACGCAAGCCTTGGCCTCGTATGAGGAAACCTGTTGAGGAGGGAATTCCTCCCTCATATCACTTACACGCTATTAGAAGATATGAGTTAACACATATTGGGGAAATTGGCATTCATCGGACGGACCTCTAACAGTCGGCTGCATCCAATTTATCCGGGACTAGTTTTGTTATGGTAACAAGATTGTGTGTTTTTTTTTCTAACTATGTGTGTTTTTTTGAAACCATGTATGTAAAAAGTGTGATTAACTACTTACTAACAGTACTATATTGTTATGCAATTTGGAAGCAAAATGAAATGCGTTCGGTTTTAGCAACCAAATGGGAAGACGTTGTAGTTTCTGCACCACCCCATCCAATCCAGTACTGCTTAACAAACACATACAAAGTATTGGTACTGTCTTCAGTCGCAGTACTAGTTGCACCAAACTTCAAATCGTTCCAGCTGGAAAGAGGTGTGTGTGTGTGTGAAACTTAAAGGAGCATTGTGTGACTTTATTGCTCCTTCATGTACAAAGGGGAAAAGTGTCTCTACTTCCCTCGGCAGATGAGTATTACATGAGGGGGGGTATTGGGGCTGTGGCTCCTGTGTGATCATGTGTGTGTGTGTCTTGAGATGACAGCCTCATGTGCTGCGCTCCTTCATGCGGCTGTGGAGGCTCCAGCTGGTCTGGGCACAGCCACGGGCACAGGGTGGAGGAAGATGGGGTTCCAGTTTCATTTAGTGGACTATTTTTAGGAACTCTATTTAAATACAGTGTACGTTAAATTTTGATGGTAAAGGC
>NC_024325.1:3123865-3124137 GCF_000523025.1 Cynoglossus semilaevis | reverse complement strand
TAATTTTATTAAATATTGATTTTTTTTCTGATTGAGATTGTGAGTGAGGAGAGAACAGTTATAATAGTTTCATTATTAGATATCTCTATTTTATTGATACACAAAACCCACCTGTTGCTCTTGGTAAGATGTTTTAAGGTTTCAGTAAACTGGAAAGAGGTGTGTGTCTGGGACTGTGTGACACCAAGATCTGGACCAACAGGTAATCATAATCAGGGGCAATGGTTGATTAAATATGTAAAAAACATAAAAAAAAACTGATGTCAAATGTT
>NC_024325.1:3070201-3123814 GCF_000523025.1 Cynoglossus semilaevis | reverse complement strand
TAGATATAAATATATAGAGATATAAAAAGGTTATTTTATCCCCTTGATGATGAGGTATTTCTCTAGAGTGTATGTGTGGGTTTTAAATGTTATTGACTTCGTCTCGAAAAAGGGGGAAGTCAATTATTTGCAAAACTTCTAAACTTTCTCATGGAAACAAAACATAAGACAAAAGTTAGAAAATATGTAAAGTTTTTTTTATATAAATATTAAAGAATAAATTATTAATAAAAAATAAATGACAAAACTGTTTACAATATTTTTTTAAATGCATGGTATATGGTATAAATACTATAGATATGAAATATGAAAATTGCGCCTTGTTTGAAAATGTGATGTAAATGTGCTGTGAACTGCAGAGGAACAGAAAGCTAACAGATCAAGTTATCCAAAACGTCATTTAAATTATCTTATGGTCTGTCACTTTTTCTTCCCCATTCTGAAAAAATAAAAAATAAATATCTTAAAGCATCTGTAAGGAAAAATAACCAACACATAACAAACTATGTTTGACAAAACAAATTTTTGGAAACATTTTTAACAACAGCTTTGCCCTCTGCAAACGTCAAAGTCCAGTCTGTAAGGACTAATTCGGTGGTGTACACTGACCAGTGACACAGAGGTCGTGTTTACATGTCCTGCCTGTGTCCCACTAACCTACAAACTTTTACTAGCAGGACTCATTGACAGGCCAAACACTGAAGTACCAGGACCGTTCCCTTTAACGGCTCCAACATCCTACTGAAAAACAACAAAAGCAGCGGCTCCACATGTGGTAGCATCCATTATGAGGGGGATTACAGCAGATTGAGTCTCAGCTGGATGATATTGATTTGGCTAAACATCACTGAAGAAACAGGGTTGATGAAAACAGCCTTTTAGGCACGTTCAGGACGTGGCTAAAAATAATATTGCATTGCTCTAAGACCACTGATGGGTTCTCCTATCACTCAATAAATATATAAATAGAAAAAACATCATAGTTTATTTAACCAGCTGCAGCCAAGGACCATACGAGTCAACCAAGGAGAAACCAAAACTTAGTAGTACCAAAACCACAAACCTTACACTTCCTTTGGCAACACCTGTCTTGTAATGATCTCCCACCTCCCCCCATCTTATCCTTCTGTCAAGCTGGAAAGAAAAAATAAAGTGGACAAGTAACTACACGTACTACTACCTTGAAGCCATGTTAGGGATTAGGGATTTTTCCCTTTTGATAATCGTTTCTCCCGTCTACAGTTCCTTGAAAACCACAGAGGATTAAAGAAACACTTAAGGCTTTAATTTTATACTTTATTTTTAAACCATAACTAGATTCTCAATATCAAGTGCATAATCTAATTATTATATTAATCTTGTTATATTTATCTTATATTTATTCTTCATCAAACATCGATCTGACTTTGACTCATCGAGGACAAAAGCTAGTGACAAATCTGTACATAAGAGCTTCATCCACAGTTCTTCACTATGTTTCCAGTCCATTACAATTCCACAAATATAGAGGCAAAACAAATATTTAAAATTTAAAGGTCTCTGTCACTATAGTCCCATATTTCAATTTCCAGAAATCAACGCAAAAAGCCAGCAATCTTTCTGTCCAGGTCATCTTCCACTATCTTCCACTATCGCAGTTTCTGTCCAGGTCATCTTCCACTATCGCAGTACCTAATAAACTGCTTTTTTAAAAATGTTAAGAAAGAGATGTGTTTCATGTTTTGTTATTTTTGTTCTGCACAGCTACAACCCAACTTCCAAGGGTGAACAACGTGTTTGTTTAATCATATCAAGTCTGAAAAGAAATAATTTATCTTGTCAGGTCTGAAACAGAAATGTGCTTCATTGCATGTTTATTTAAAATAAACAGGTAATTCTGATTTGGATTTTGTTTGTGTGATGCTTTTCAGTTTGACTCATATTCGAGCAACTGAGATTGCCATTATCTAATGAGGCAATGAATGAGAATGTCTTAGACTGGAAGTAATTCAGAGTGTGGCGTATCGTGTAGCTCTCTGGTGAATAAATACACCGCAGTGTTGAAATAACAAGTATAAACAAGAAACATTGCTACAGACGTAGAAAAGTTTTTATCATATTTTTTTTCCCGAGGCTCAGAGTCTGTCAGAACCAAATTCTCTCATGAATAACATCATTAATGGATGTGTTGTAAGTGGGATGCAAGAACGAGGCCTTTCACATGTTTGGCTCTCGGTAATAATGGAGATTTGCTGGCCTGGCGTTAGCCTCATTTCACTCACTAATCTTATACAAGCATAATCTTGCACTTACAAACACGGCAACAAAGGCAAGTTAAACCGTTGGCGGTTCTGTCCGTGCAAGGCTCGCTATCTGGGAGCTCAATGCTCTCTGCCATTTGAACAACAGAGAAAGGGCTGCTAACTTCCTGTCTTGATGTATGTTACACAAAACAACAAGTTTTCAATCAGAGTCCAGATATTGCTTCCTCGCAGTGAAAGCTGCTTTTCTTAAATCTGAGGAGTGTGGGTCCTTATCGTAGCCAGTCAGACACCGAGAGACCCTGGCTGCCGTCATCCCAACCTCTGGGTCCGTATGAAGAGGGATTAGAGAGGCCTCAGCCTGTGTTGCTGCCATTGTTTACCCAGGGACTAGGGGCTGGCTGAAACGCCCCCCTGTCAACACCACAATACAATGGGAAACAAGGAAGTGGCAAGATCCGAGAGAGTCGCACACACACATGCCATTCCCTTGATCTTGGAGGATCGAGGTGGTATTATTCAAAAGATACAAAGGGGTGGAAACGAGATGAGGGGGGGTGGCCTGTTAGCAACTGCAGCCAGATTATAAAGAGATGCAAAGAGAGGTGGCAATGTTGACGCGCGAAGACTTTACAGTAGAATTCAGCACATAAATGGACAAACCCGAGTAAATAATGTTTCTTCTCGGAAGAACTAGAAAGAAGATTTATATTATTATGAAGAGGTTATATTTTAGCCACCAGGGGCAGGTTGACAACTCAGACAGAGAAAGGTAGATGAGTTTTTTGGAGGTGTCACTGTCATGTTTTTCCCCAACAGTCCCCCAAACATGTCTCTCAGCTGCTTCCTGACAATCACTTAACAAATGACAACATGATTTGTCATTTGTCTTACACGCAAAATGACCAGGAAGTTCCCCTCAACACATCATGAAGCAGCCGCATACAATTTAAAAAAACCAAAAAAAAAAAAAACCCCGGTGACTAATTTGATTTAATCCTAGCCAAAATCAGAACCATTATGATACTCTGTTCCCACATGTACAGTTATTGTCCAGGAGCAGGGAGCGAGGAGGAGGTGTTTCTGAATGTTCTGCGTGTCGTCTTCAGAGCTTGTTGACGTCTTGGTGTGACCACAGCTTCCACATCACAGGGAGTTTCACAGCCTCCCTGCCAATAAATACAACTGCACGCTGCTGAATATCACGCGTCTAAGTGCTTCTCAATTTTTTTGGACAGGAACCTGAGATTCTTTTACCGTTTTGATCAAATAAAACCTACGATTTTAGATTTCAACATTCAAAGGCACTGACACGTTGTTCAACCAATCAATGTCGAGAGTGTAAGTATGGAGACATTCTTACTTTACATGCCAAAACTTTGGATCCATGACAGTTACTTAATGCAATCCACCACACACACATACACACAGAAACGATGTGTGATAAAAGTTTAGTCCTGTCTTTCAGTCCCACAAATATCCTAAATACTTGGCCATTCCCTATGAGGAGAGTGCTGATAAAATGCCTCTTAACTCGTGAGGGATTAATAAAGTGATATCTATCTAAAAGTACTGCAATATGAGTATTATCGATGGGTGACAGTTAAAAAAAAACAACTATGATGGGTTAAGAAGTTCATTTGTAAATCTTAATGATCCCACAAGAATCCATTTTTATAATCATTTCAGAGATAAGAAATTATCATAATTATTTCCATTCTGATAGCCTACAGTGCGGTTATATCATTAAACATAGTTTAAGAATAGAAAATTCAGAGAAAATAGTCAGAATTTAGGGATTGAAATGAAAGTATCTGGAGAAAAAAACTTGGGCTTTTTCTCAAATTCTGCCCTAATATTCACCTCTTCAATTAATTATTTAATTCATTAATATAAAGTAATAATCTTCAATTAATTATTTAATTCATTAATTATTAATTATTAATAAAGTCCAGGAAAAAAAATTTAAAACGTAACAAAGATCCAAAAAATTCAAAAGATTCATCATTTTTTTTAAGCACTGCAATTAAATTCTTTGAAACATTATATCTGGCTGATCATATAACTTAAAACTAAATCTAAAACTAAAGTTTATTATCAGTATTTTAGAATACTTTCTTGAGAATGTCAGGATTCTGAATAGAAAAAGAAAAACTTTTGACTTTAGGGGGAGTCATTGGTTTCTAATTTTCACATCACAATGATCTCTCTAAAAATATGTCATTTTGAACTTGTTCTTGTTCACCATGAGAATGATCCAAATATTAGCAAAACAGCATTAAGACATGGACACACACAGGCAGACAGACAGACAGATGAAACATGTCTTCCCGCTCCATGTCAACACCAAACCTTGAGGAAAACACCAAACAACTACTTTTTTATGCGTGTCTTTCCGAACCGTTCTTTCCCGTTGCATCTGCCTCAAAACCCTTAAATCACTACTCGGTTCCTTTCAAGTGGCAGGTAGACGGGACCTGATGTGTCTCTACCGCCTCACAACCAGCGGGCTAATTATAAGGGAAGCAGCAACAAGTGAGCATTGTGTGGAGTCTCCAAGACACACAGAGAAAGAAAGTGCTCTTTATCTTTTTACCCCCCCCCCTTACTTCTCTCTCTCTCTCTCTCTCTCTCTCTCTCTCTGTCAACAAACAGCATCTGTAAGAGGTTCTAGAGTTGGCACTTTGGTAGTGCAGAAGAAGTAGAAGAAGAAGACAGAAGAAAAGAGAAGAGGGGAGTAGAGTAGCGGAGGGGAGAGGAGAGGAGAGGAAAAGGGAGAGGAGAGAACTGATGAGCGACAGACATCACCACACTTGCTCGCCACGTTTGTCTTGTATGCCGGATGCACAGTGTATCGCAGTTCAAGCATGCATAAGGAAGTATTCTTGTCCACTTGTACAAGTCTTTGTAATCGAACGTATCCTCAGTCAAACTGACGGGGAGAGTAATATGCTTAGAAATGCACTTTTTAAAAAATGAAAAATAGTGTGGCTTTTGTAACTGGAGTAGAGAATAGAAGTGTGTAGATAGTAGAGAAAAGGAAGTTGTCCTGTCTTTTTTTGGTGTGTGTTGTATGTATTAACTTTTTAGTTTGTGTTTAAATAATAATCCCTTCTCTGTCCTTTTGCTGGATAAACACAGGTAGATGTGCTTCACTAAAATTACAAATTTTATTTCTATTGCATTTTTAGCAAGTGTTCTTTAATAAGGAATGGCAGGTGTGAAGAATAAGAACGGTAATTTGGTTATAACTAATATGAAGAGTTCTGGGTGGATATGGTAAGGATGAGGAGAAAACAGCAACACCGCGTTCACATCCCCTTTATAACATGTATTTCCTCAACAGCAGTTGAAAACAAAAGAACTTGGACAGCGTCAACAGCAACACTAAATATTTTTTTAAAAACATTCATCAAATAAAAACATGACCCCTGCCTTGGCGCACAAAACAGACACAACATGTTCACTGTTTTGACATGAAACCAAAGAGCTGTGATTAAATGGCACAGAGTTGCCCTGCACTTAAAAGCAACACACACACACACACACAAAAAAAGGTTTTTGCACACACAAATTAAAAAGCACAAAACCTAAATAGAGGATGACGCACTGATGTACGAGGAAAGAAGATAACTTACGGATGGAGAAACCGAGCTGTTGGGGAGGTAGGGGTCAGGCAGCATCAGGAAGGGGTATCCGGGGTAAGCTGGCGTCTTATACATGCCTCCATCTTGCTGCTTCGACACTGTTGTCAGACAAAAATTAAATTTAAGTTAAAAAGAAAAAAAAAATCAGTCAGTGGCGACTAACAATGTTGTGTCATTTTAAACTGATAAAATAGCACCAAACATTTAAAGCACAATCAATTTACAATGCTACTTACTTCCTGAATGTGTTCAGAAGGTTCTGGCCCTGTGCTGCTACGCTAAACAAAAAGTCTGACATCCAAACTGCTATATGCATACAAAGAGGGTCACCGATTTACAAGTGTTCTTGTTACTACATGCTATTTCCTCGTATGAGCCCAGAAGACAATGACAGAGACAAAAGTGTGACAACCTTCATCTAGTCTGAGAGGCGTCAACTCATGTAGCCTATGTGTTAATTTATCTCCCACCACCACCACCCACATTAAGCATCAGGGGCCTCTCTGTGGGCCCACTGCTACCATATGGGTGGAACCTAAAAAAGGCAATACCTGAAACACACACACACACAAACACACACAGACAGATAGGCTTAACTTAAAGACGGGTCAAATATGAAAAAAAAAAAACTAAAAAAAAAAACCCTGCAATCTTGTAATCAGGACTCATTCAGGGGGGTCATTTGTTTTCCCCCTTGACCGTATATGTGTTTCTTTGAGACCCCCCAGATAGACACATTTATAACCACAACTCCACTTTTGATAAAGACTATACTTAAGGCAACACGCTGTGAGAGCATTTTCATTTCAGAAAACACTGAAGTGATTTCCATCGACTGACTACATCCTACACTGATGCCTTTAATTAAAACTGACATGTATACATTTGCCAAAGGGAGGGAAAGTGAAATTACTGTTCTTTTTGGGTGGCTACCCTGACACAAAAAACACACCATCAAGGACCCTGCTACACTTTTGGGAAATTATGGTATGTTGGTACTGTAAAAAAAACAAAAAAAAAACAGGGTTTGACTATAAAAACATTAAAAAAATACATGCAGGGGTGTCTATATGTATTTGATGTTTAAGACCTGGAGAGCAGTTTTGTTTTTGAATATAAATAATATATTTTCTCTTTTTATACGAAGCATTATAAAGCATTCTGGATAAACTCTTCAAAATGTTTTAATGAACTTCTGTATGTAGAATGACAAACTACCAGAGGAGACTCCAGGATCAACTTGGTGTCAGTGTCTGACTCGGGGACATGTGGAGTAGCGACAGCTCAGATCCATTCACCAAAATCATTGCACAAAATGCACAAGGCAAGCACCAAACATGTCAGACAAAATGTTGTGTTTTTTTTAACATGCAATTTCTCAAAGTCTTCTTCATGTTTGGAAGTAACCCTCTTCTTAAATGAATATAAATATTCTTGTGATATGTAATAAAACGATTTGACATTTCCAAGAAAAAGAAAGAACAAAACCCAATGTTTTTACAGTTTTCACAGCCCCAGAACTGAGTTCTGGTATTTATTCTAGGAGTTGGGGAACCTTGAATTACACAGTAGGAACCATAAAACTTGTACGTGGATGTGACTGGAGCTGAGCTCATGCGAAACGCAGACAGAGGAAGGTGGAAGATTTGAGAGGTTGAAGGAAAGAGTTGTTGACACGATGCCGTTTAGTTATAACGCAAATGATTTGAAACAGTGATGGCCACAAAAGGACTCTGAAAGTAAAGTCTGTGGAGTTTTTTTTTATTTATATATAGGCTCTTACCTCCGTCAATATGCTCCCGCTGTTTCTCTGCAAAGCCCCTCTGCTCGCCCTGCTGTCCTCGTCTGACCGCCTAGAAAGTAGAACAAACACAGGAGGTCAGATTACTCAAAAAAGAAAAAAAGACTGCAGGGGAAAAAGGTCAGTGTATCCTGAAGATAAATGGCCACACGTGCTGTAGGAAGTCAGAGGGATTCATGAGGTAAAGAGGTGCTGGTGTTCAAAAGAAAACTTTGACCACTGGAAACCTGATGGTGATTTGATGATTATATTTGATCCCATAAATAAACTTTTACACTGCCAGTCTGTTTGTAAGTCAACTCTATTTATCTCACATACACACAGTGGACATTAACTTACACACGGCGCATCTACGAACATCACACTTTTTGTAAATCTACTCACACAGTGTATATCTACTTACACACACACACCACGCACCCGCAGTTACACGTTGTGTATCATCTTGCAACGCCACCATAAAAGTACACTCAAGTGTCCAACAAAGAGACCTCTACTTACTCTCCACTCACAGACACTACACGACCGCTCACTTGAACACACTTGGTGCACTCACACACACTTCAATGCCCTGTCTTATATACGGTGTGTGATTGCTGGAACACACTTTAATACCACTCACACACGCTGTACGTCCAATGAAGCACACTTTACTTTGGCAATAAAAACACACAATATATATTGCCTCACACTCACTGTATGTCCACACAAGCAGGTTATATATCCACCAACACTCCATATATTCCTGGGGGACACAGTGTATTTCCACTCACAATGATGTTTTTTCCCCCATTCAAACACATTATATATCTACTAACAAACTGCAAGCTAACTGAAGCATGCTGTTCATCCACTCACACACACACACTGTGTTGCCAGCTCACTAGTATACAATCTCACTCACATACTCACACACACACACACAAATGTTACTATTTGTCCACTACTACTAAAACACACTTCCACACAAACAGTGTATGTCCACTTAAAAACTATTGTCCATTCACCCACACTGTCACCCGACACACACACACACTGTTGTCAACTTCACGTCCACTCTCTCTCTCTCACACTGTACATCACACTGTATATTCAATCACAGATTGTTGAGTCACTCACACGTCCTGCGTCTACACACACTTATCATCACACAGCCCCTGCGTGTATCCATACACACTCACACACACACACAGACAAACACTCAGTACCTATTCACTCAGACTCTCCGTGCATCTACTCACAGACTCTTCCACTGACTCACTCACTCACACATACACACGCACTCCGTTTCTCCGTGGCACCTACCGCTGCGCTCGGACTCTGATTTATTTCCGACTCGTTGACCAGGGAAGACTTCAGGTCTGCCAGGTCTCTCTCTGTAAATGCGTTTTCTTGGATTTTCTCCTCCTGTTCCCCTTCGTCTTTAAACGCTATCATCTCATCATTGGCTCCCAGGTCGTCCCCGCCGCCGCTGCTCAGCTGAGGCATGTCGACTGTTCCCCCTGCCCGGACGATGTTTCACACTTAAAAAAAATAACGACAACTCCCAAAAGAAAAAAAAAGAATAAATAAATAAAAGGGAGAAAAGTAATGGGACTTTGTGAGTTAAAAGTCCTCAGCGTGACGGTAGAAAGCTCCTCTCCACATGCAGTAACAGAGGAAAAGTTGAGCAGCGTGAGGCGGACAGAGAGAGCACTAATGTTTCTCCGCTACAGCAAACAGCTCATTTCAGACCAAAGACATGGCGAGGAGTCCCGACATCAAAAGGCGCCGACCGGATGATTGACAGCTGCGATGACTTGTTGGGGGGTTGTACGATTGTTTCTGCTGAGGCTGAGAGCCCTGCTTCTTAAAGAGACATCACCTCCCCGAGCCCAGCTCGAGCTCAACAGGCCATTATTCATGACTTTACAGGGGCGTGTTCGCACCAGCCACGGTCCACGGGCTGCAGGAGCCGCTCAGTACTAAGCTTAAAATAAACAAACGCTCTGAAAAGGCAGTTTTGCACTTTTTTTGGCTTAACCTTGTATTAATGTAATTTTCTCAAAATGTTTTAGTTAAACGTTTTGGTTAAAAATGACGTAGCCGAGTATTAGCCTAATGGGCTAAAACTCAGGCAACTTGTGTTTTATTTGGCAAATGCAGTTTTAACAAACTCCTTTTCTTGTTTATACACGGAATTTAGCCTCAAATGTTTCAATATTTTAATAATTATTAACACTTTTTTTAAATTAAAAAATAGTTTGTTTTCTCTTTTGTAATTATACAATCTGTTCTATCTGTGCTTTACCTTTTGCAGCAACTTTCCAGAGTATGGGATCAATAAAGTTTAATCTAATCTAATCTTTCAGATAAGACTGACGTGTCACAAATTTCTTACCTTAAATTATTATCTGATAAACCGACTGATAATCATCTACATTTTGGCACCTTTTTTCATTTACTGTTCCTATGTTAACCCACAGACTTCTTTGCTAGCTTTAATCTGCTTTTTATTTTATTTTTCAATATTTAAGCTAATTTTTATCCAAACCTTTTATTTTATTTTTCAATATTTAAGCTACTTTTTATTTTTAACCCTTTTTGTCTAATTATTGTTCTTATATTGGTTATTTGGGCTTTTTTTCTTTAGAAAATTTTGGTCATTTTTGCAATATCTTTATATGACTTAAGCAGTTATTGACACACTTTAGGACCATCTTATTTGCTGTAGTCTTCCTACTTTCTTTATCTTATTTCCTAAGCCAATTTTCTAATTACCTTTGATTAACATAACAATCATTTCACATTTGACACCACACGAGCTGTCTTAAGAACTATGGTCATTCTAGTCACTGTTTCCCACAATGAGTAAAACTTCAGGGACTTTCAACCTTTCTGAGGCAAACTGTCATTGACAACCGTTATATGATTTAATAAAATAAAAACACAACAATATAACTGACTGGAAACAAAAGTACTGAACATTCACTACATGCCTGTGACCTTTGATTTTTGAAACTTTTTTCTTGGCTTAATTTTTCAGCAGAGAATTCAGTTTGTTAACCAAGGAACTAAAGCCTATAAAATCCGTCTGTTCCCGTGAACTAAGATGACATCAGTGTGTATTTGAGTACAGGGTGGGGGAAGACAGAGCTGACCATCCATGAGAGGCTCCCAGCCTGCATTTTAATGCTAGGTGTGAACAGTTGTACTCAACACCCTTTGCATGTGATGGAAACCCAGGTCTGTTTAGAGTTTTCCCTGAAAGTGATTCAAACCTGATCAAGGCATGGATAACACATCTGGTCTAGTAAAACGCTATCATCAATTATTATGTTAAGGATGAAGTATTTTTGGATTAGAAAACTATGTTAATTTGTTGTCCACATAACACAAACACAGATGCTCCATTACAACTGATTACAAAGAAGCGAGTGTCAGACTTATGTGAAAATAATAGCGAAAAACTTTGCATCTGCTAAGGTTTTTTTGTTAAAATCAACAAAATTTACTTGCAAGCTTTTTGTTGCAGAATTTATTCACTCTGGAAAGTCTCTACGTCCATTCTTGTGGTAGACAAATTTATTTCCCCGATTTTCAATATAAATCACGTTCTATTCTTTATGTTTGTCTTTTAATTCACTGAGTTAAAAGGATGTGTGTCTCTGTAAATATTGCTGTTATCTGTTAGCACAATCTTTCTGCAATTCTCTTCAATCACCTATCGCTTGGGTCGAACAGGACAATGGGAAATTAATGTTAGACTTAAATTAGGCTTTTGTAACTTAAATACATTAAAAAAATTAAACATCAAGTTAAATGGTATAATGTGTGTTAAATCATTTATTCATTTTTTATAGTCTTTATTTTCTACCTCTAAATTCCAGCTAATCTCAGCAGTGATTGAATGAAGGAGGCCAGTGGTTCTCAAACTGTGGTCCGTGTAGCACCAGTGGTACGTGAGCGCTCTCTAGTGGTACGTGGGTAAAATTCATAGTTTCATGTTTACATTTTCAATTGAATAAATCTGAAACATACCATGCACAATTAATAATAGGTTTAGAAAAAATGTGCAGCTACTTGTGAGATTATGAAACAGGAAGCTAATAGAGAAGGCTTATGTTGCTATATTCTAATGTTGGTCATCATGGTGGTACTCAGAGAGCTCAATGTTTTCTCAGGTGGTACAGAGTATAAAAAGTTTGAGAACCACTGCCCCAGACAGTTTGCCAGTGAATTAAATGAAGTATAAAAGAGACACACACCCATTCACACACCCATTCAAGCCTGTGGTCAGAGTGTCCAGTTTACTTATTCTGCATGTAACTGTAGTACCTGAAAGAAACACCCATGTAGCTTCACGCTGAAGGACCATTATTCACCGTCAGGGCTCAAACACGCGATCTTTCTGTTGTAAGGCCAGCGTTTTAACCACTGTGTAACCTGCTGGTGTTGATTCTCACAAACCATTAGGATGGAGTCCTGATGATGCTGCACAAACCGGTCTGACATGACAGGTAACCAACCATTAGGGCTGTGCTCTGAGGTTTGGGGTTCTCTGTATTAGTTAAGAAAAACAAGGCCATATCTCAATTTCACCAAAGCTCTTGTATTTGTGTGGAATTCCACTGTAACTGTTTATAACTTGGTAATTATGCAGCGTGGAGTTTACTTCTCGTCCAGCAGATCTTTTGTATTAACAACTGTCACACTGCTCAGTCGGTGGTTCTCACATTTTGGAACAAAACTCTTCATTTGCATCAGTGAAACTTCTCCAAAAAAAAAAAAGTAGGACATTCTGTGAAAAACATCAGAAGGCACGGCCTGCTCATCAATAACAGAGACACAGCATGTTTTTGGCCGAGACGTACATCCCCCAGATTTTGTAACAGTCTCCCAAAACAGCAAAAAGTGCACGCTTGATTGGAGGAGGGAAGTAAGGAAAAAAAAACAAAGTTCAAAGATGTCGACTTGAAGTTCTGATGTCTTATCTGTCTCATAACTTGCATTCCCCTGTTTTCCTCCCAACGCCAATGCATTTTTAATGCTGCTACAGTAGCCTAGCTGTTCTTCTGAGGTTTTAATTGAGAAATGTTTATACACTCTAATGCAATGTCTTAATGTTTGACTTAATCTGAGTTGGTTGCCCTGAATAAGAATCACGATCCACGGCTGAGGAACAGAATTAAATACAAACAGTCAGAACCGGGTATTTGCATAAAACTGCATATTTATACAATATCATCAATGCATATTAATAAAAAGATTAAAACCAGCAGTTTAATGTATGCAAATCTAAATTATAAATGACTTGTTTAAACTCCTTGTTTATTCTGCTTGATTAAATATAGACAGCTGTTCCTCCAGAGAGGCAGCACCTCTCCTGCGCGGGACACTGCCTCGCGAGTTTGACGTACTCTGATCCTAAACACTTTCCCATCAACGGGTTCATCACACTTGTTCAGGCCTCTACCTGAGATTGCACACATAGATAGAAATGGTGGATTTATACTGTAGCAGTTAGCAGGTCTACCTTGCAAGCAGAGGGCAGAGAGTCTTGGGTTCAAGTCCCGGTGGAACCACATACTTGGTGCCTCCAAGAGGCAGAATGTTACAGCAGATCTACTGTTACCCCAAGAACTTATCAATTCTGGGATTAATGGATTATTGTTGTTGTTATTGTTATTGTTATTATTATTATTATTATTATTATTATTATTATTATTATTATTATTATTATTATTGTTATTATTGTTATTATTATTATTATTATTATTATTAGCATTAGCATTAGCATTATTATTATTATCATTATTATTATTATTATCATTAAAATGCATGAAACAAATACAGACATGAAACATTTCACTTGCTCATGTTTGGAAAGGAGCTCCAAAGACTAAAGTCTGTGTCTCCATGTGCTGTGAGCTATTCTCTTTACAACAAACTCACACATTCACAAACAAATGACTGCTGGTGGTGGAGACCATCATTTGCTGGCAGGAAAAGCAAAATAAGGAAACAAGAGTGGATAAACATCCTACGCAGAAACACAAAGAGACATACTGCTTCTCTGTGACCTCGGGTGGTGAGCTCTTCACATTGAAATGCTATCGCTATCTCAGCATGACAAAGAGCGTGGCTGCTCAGATAAAGGAAATGTGTTTGATGTAAAGGAGTAAAAGAGGGGAAAAACACCTGTTTCTACGCAGCAGTACGAGAACACTGATATTTTTGTGACCGTGAGTCACTGTATACATCGCGGTTTTTCCGTCTATCACAAATGAACAATTTGGAAATCAAAGTAAACGTTATATTTGATGAGCTTAAGATCAGATCCTTGATTTAACCCAATCCCTGAATAGGTTGGTACTCCATATATACATATTTACTATATTGCTGTCTATAAACATGTACTGCACCACACTCATATACTTCTCTGCCACTTCTATCTATCTATCTATCTATTGTACAAGTTTAGGTCTCAAAATTTGCTTTAATATAGTTTAAATTATATAATCTAATATTTTTATGTAACGTTTCTTCTTACTCTGCTTGGCTGCAACCAATATTTTTTAAGCATTCTCCCAAACTCCTGCGATTTATATAAAAAGTCACGTAAATTGTCCAGAACCTCTCAGTTTTTTGCATTGTGTTCTTCTGTATATACGGCACAGAATGACCCTAATGAGTCTTCTTCTGGAGTTCATTCATTAGCGCCGCAAATGTTCTTTCTTCAACAGGTTTTTGACATGAATCACGGTCGGTTCAAGAAAGCGATTATACACTGTGCTTTCTAAAGAAACATCAGGCACATTAAAGCGGCAGAGTAATTAAATCATGTCCTTTCATTGGGGTTAAGCCACATCCAAGCAAACAGCTCTTAACTGGAACCACTTGTGTGCATTTTATTGGTAGTTTTCCTACAATCAAAACCATATCCTCTAAAGCAGCGTCCAACCAGAAATGTGGAACTTTGACAAGTCCTTTCAGCAGCTATATGTCATGTAAGGCTCTGCTATTAAACAGCAGGCTTCTCCAAGAACAGCCTAATAAGTCAAATATTCAGAAGTAATGCGGTTTCGGGGAGATTTTAAGACGAGATGAAACACCATTGGTCAGTTTTGTACGTGCCAAAACCGAAAGAGACAAAGGTCTCGTAGTGAGAAATCTCTGATATTGAAATGCAACGCAGCGCCATTGAAGAGTGGTTTCGTGCTCTTGCCTTAGTGTGTCAGTTATTGTTTGCCTCTATATGTGGTCCAAATGATGGACTATAAACTGTACAGGATGTGGCCCGTTTTCGTCCGATGACTCAACGACTGAATCACGTGTGTGATCGAAAAAAAAGGATTGTCTGGATTGCAGGGAACCTCGCTTGGACATCGGAAAAATCAGTTTAAAAACAAATATTAAGTGACTCTTGAAAGACATTTTTACTGTTAGATTTCATATTCCTAAAGAAACAGAAACATGAAGTCTATGATCTTGGTGGGTGGGATCCCTGGCAGTCCATCTGGACAACTTCGGAAGAAGTCAAGAAAAAGTGAACCGGACTCTCGTGATTTCTAAAAGACATTTTACATCTCATCCAAGAGGCTTCATCAGCTCGACTTCTTGATGAAGTCGAAGTCAGCTACATGTCGTTGACTATGTTATTATACAAATGTAGTTTAAAAGGACATTTTTCATTTTTGTTTTGTTTTTGTTTCTTGCAGAATCAGAGCAAGGTTGAGGAGTTCTGTTAGGCAACTGGATAACAGAACCTAACAGAACTCTTCAACCTTGACCATGACCTGGATGACTGAGAATCTTCATAGACAGAATCAGAAAATGTACCTCTTATCCTCGCCATGCAGGGGGCGCTATAGATGCAGCTGGAATGCCCTGGTTGTGGCGTTGAGTAGAATGGTGAACCATCATGGTTCTGTGTTCTGCAACCTTTTAACAAAGTTAAAGGTTCAAGTTACATGTTGCTTGATAAGTATTAATGCAACTTGTAGCAGACAGGTGGCGCTAGGTGTGAAGCTGTACACCTCCAACCATGTTTGTGCTCTATTTGATTTGATACATCAGAATTTCCAATCACTGACATGTCACCATAAATAATCGGTTCCACTGTACCAATCCACTGTATGAGTTGCTGCCACCTAGTGACTGGAGGCTTCATCATTCAAGTATTACAGCAGTGGTACACATATGTCCACTGGCCATATTCCATTGGAAGTCCCTCAAACACATAGGGGTTTTATTTAGGGAACTGCAGCTTAGGTTTTCATTTTACTTTTAAAACTTTCTTCACATTTTAAATACCTGCCAGATACGAATGGCAGCTGCTTTTGAGTTTTTGTTCTGTTTTTTTTTTTTTTTTTTTACTGCTCAGTGATTTTGTTACTTTTTATTGTTTGTGAGTGAAAGTGAAAGTAAGGATACTGGTTCAACAAGATGCAACACCATTTCTGTAGAATTTTGCACCTGCTGCCTCATCGTGAGATGCAGCCTTTACCGCTTTCTTAGCTTCCCATCAAACATTTATGAGCTGGTTTAAAAAGATCTGCAGAGGGCTTTGGGGTTGAAATCAACAAACGTAAAGAGTGGAAGAGAAGAGCTCTGAAAAACAAACAAAAAAAAAAAAAAAACACACCGCTGCTGTTCTTCTGAGGCTCGTCATGTGACCTAGTTTATTAATGACTTTGTGTCTCACATGGGATCTTTAAGGTAAACAACAACATTTCCTTCCTTTTTCTGAGCAACCCGACACGCTTTAAGTAAAAAAAAAAAAAAAAATCACACCCACTATAGTTAATAATGCAAAACAAAGCAGTCTGAGAATAAAATGCTCATCAAAGTTTAACGGCAGAGATTTTGTTTCCAGAACATTTATTATGAAGGGATATTACTGTATGATTTGAGGGAAACATTTTCTGCTCAATCAGTGGCGGATTTAACAAATTCCACGCATTTTTAGAAACTAATGAAACAAGAACATTCCAGTCGGTTGAACTGTTTGGAGCGTGTGCGCCGTGCTCTCTCTCCTCCTTGTGGTTGGAAAAGCTCCATCTTTACTCAGACCTGCTTCGGTTCGTGAACTTTTTGAAGACCTGCACATTAAAAACAAATCTGGTACTGACTGGAAATAACATGAAAAGTGTCTCCATTACACTGCCCATGTGAAACACATTCACGTTTACCTCGATATTTTATGTCGGTGTGACGTCGACTGAATTGTCAAAGCGAAGAAAGTGTTCTATGTGAACGTCAAGCGGACTTCTTTTTTTTTTGATTCTATGGTGAATTTGCTTAAAATGTGTTTCCTGTTATCACTGACTCACTCATAAAGAGCCTGGGAATTTCCTCACACTGATGCACCAGTGATAATAATAATGATGAAAAGTTGAAAAGTAGCCCACAGTGATGTAAGATGACACGTGGAGATGCTTTATCTGCATAACTGTGAGTAATCCTGAAAACCGAAAACTGTCTCTGAACAAATTTATAAACATGCTGCTGCTACCTTTTGCTCCTGGAAGGCATTATCTCACAGCTGAAACAACAGTAAGAGTTTAAAAAAAAAAAAAAAAAAAAAGTCTAGTGATTTTAAAGCATGAGCTTCATCATTACAGCATAATAATATAAAATAATATTAGACAAGAAAGGATCAGTTTATGTTAATCTAATTTTCAAAACATTTTTGTGCCGTGCGGGAAAAAAAACTACTGTAAAATTATTATAAATGTTGCAGGAAATATAAAACGTTTTGTTTAGGTTTGGTCTCAAAGTGGTGTTAAAAGGCTCAGTCAAGTGAATAAAATCTCAGGTGAGTGTATATGTATTATAAAATATATGCTAACTAAGTTGTATTACATGGATGGGGACTTTAGAATTGTCGTTACAGCTCCCCCTTTAGTACAAGAGAGAAGCTGCAAGTGTGTTGTTTACCAGCGCTCACGCTCTCTTTACACATTACCTTTGAGGACCGTGTCGTCAGGTTCAATGTGAAGAATGGAATGAGTCGCAGTTTTTTTTTCTATTCGTCCCGAATGCTTTGGTTTTTCTGCTGACTCTTTTACGCCTTTCTCCCAAATGATGTGCTTGAGTCGCTTTCATATGAAGCCATGACACTGACCTTGAATATTAGTTTATGTTCCTCTAGGCAGAGATGAGAAGGAAAAGCAATGAGACTATCAGACCTTGGCCTTTGGTCTGCTGTACACACACACACACACACACACACACACACACTCACAGCACAGGGAGTAGGGAGAAGTATTGGAGGCAGGAAACAAAGGGCTTCGTTAATGCAGAGACTTGCGGGGGCCTTTGATGTGGAGCCAAGCCATTCACTCCTCGCTTTTCTTTTTCACACACACACACACGCACGCATGCGCGCACTCACACACACACACCTTCCTTTACCGCAGTGTGTCTTGTAAAAATACACTCTTTTAAAAATAGAATAAGATACAAAAAAGTGTAATCTGCCTGAGCTGTGGTGGAACTGATGAACAACTAAGCTGCAATTTGGAAGCAATGGAAAGATAAAAAAACAAAACAAAACACTTTTCATAGCACTTCTAAACCCAGATTGACGATGCACTACGCACAGTTGGCACTTTATAACCAGATCAATAATTAAGCCGAGTTCCGATTGTAAATTCAGCTTTACGAGGACAAGAAAAAAGTTCCACTGTGTTAGTTTGATCATAACTAAAAAGGCTTCCGACGAGTTACGCAATAGTCCATGGTTAGCATACAAGTTGCTAAAGGTTTCAATTGTTTGAATTTCTCCAGGTTAGCTAAAATATAATTAAAGTTAGTTTAGAAGTAGTTTAAAGTTACGCAACACTAAAATGTCTCACAAAGTTAGCCAAAGAGTTAGCCAAATGTCAAAGGCTAGTCCAAAAGTAGCTAAGAGCTAATCCAAAGGCTAGCTAGCTAGTATGGTAAAGGAGAAATATGGAAGTTTAATAAGGAGAACTTTTAACAAAACAAGGATTAACATTAATAAAGAAGAAATAAAAGTTAGCCAAAAATAAGCTAATAAGCTAACTTAAAAAAACTCCCTAGAAATTATCCAAATTGGATTTAGATGTTTCCAGATCTTACATAAATAACATCTAAAAAAATGTTATTAATAAAGAATAGATATAGGCATAGAAGTGTCATGCAAACCTGTCAATGGGCTATGATTGGCCCCTGTGCCAGACTTTGGACACCCCTGACATAGACACAACCAACACCACAGGTTTAAAATGGAACAAAAAAGAAATGTTTAGACGTTTGGATTAAAATGATTTTATTTGTATTAATAGTGATCTGAACCACTACAGAGACAGTGAGTCAACAAAGAAACGACTAACTGAAAAGTTAAAGGAGAGTTAATATTTACTGTTCACATGAGACTTTCAGGATCCTCTGACACCGACTGCAGCCTGTTACTGACAGTGCTGGCATCGCCACGCCCAAGAGTTCTTTCCAAGATTAGCTTTTGATGTGGATAAAAACATGTGGCCACATCTGCAAGATGCAGTTAATAAAATGACTTAAAATAATGAAAACATACTGAAATGAACTTTAAGTCACTCCCTGAAGCAGATTATAAAATCTACTGTCGTAAACATCTCCACTTTTTTTTTTTTTTTTGGTAAGTACTTTGTTTTTACAGTAGAGTGAACTACGTTCAATGAAATATAAAAATAACAGTTAGTGATCATAGATGTTAGTCATTTGGATCATTTGGATACAGTCATACTGGAGGATTCTATCATTCTATCTATCTATCTATCTATCTATCCATCCATCCATCCATCCATCCATCTATTCATCTAGTCTAGTCTAGTCATGGCCTGGATTGGAAGCTTTATTGGCCCAGATTCAGCTTGCTGGGCCGCCCGTTGATAACCAGTTGATAATCATGTTTTGTTTTTTTCATGGAATATTGTATAATATAACGGATGCATCCGTTTGGACAAGGAAAGGTCATTTACTCAGAATGTAATGCATTCTAATATTATAAAGTACCAGTCAGTCCTACAGATATTAACTATGTTTGTTTGTTTTTAACATCCAACTGTACCGCTCACCGAAACGGCCACTGAAAACCAGGACGTTTGATTGTGTCTGTATGAATTATTCATGTCTGCGACGACTACGTACCACGGCATTTGTTGTACTGTTGTCCTCAGTATTGTTGTTATTGTAGCCTGTCCCTCTTCAGTCACAGGGTGGACGTCAGGACTCTGCAGCTGTCTGGTTAGTGCGGCCGCGCTGTTGTTCTCCTTCTCCGAACCAACCTGATATTAGTGGTCTGTGTGCTGGCCACAGGCAGAGAGGCCTGATGAAGGTCCTGCCCACAGCTGGGCGCTAATAATCAAGATCATATTCTTCTCTTCTCCTACGATCTATCTACCGTTTGATGCCATGGCTGCGCTCACTTTTAATCTAATATGTTGCTTTATGTCTTGCAGTGAGACTCCGTCCCTCATTGGTTTGACCTCCGGGTTAATGTATTCACAGGAAAAAAAAGACGAAGCCAAACACTTCGTCATCTGCTTCCAATGGAAGGACCACGTTGGCCTTTCGGAAGCTTTGATGGTGGCAGTGTAGTCTGCAGTATCAGTCTGACACACTTGTCCCATTTAAACCGAAACACAAAGCAAATGTTTGCTTGATTTTCTTCCTGAAGTAGAAACATTTGTCCACCATGTCAAATAAAGATTTCTAGAATTTTTCCCCCACATAAACAACGGTTTATGTCAACGGTGACCTTTTCAGTCGTCTGGTTTCTAATTTGTCCCAGTTGCCAATCACAGCGGTGTCCAATAACATCAGGTCCTTAAGATCCACGACTTCCTGTATAAACTTTGTATTTTTTTGCAGACTTTTATATATATATATATTGAATAGGAAGAAGAATATATATAGAGTATATGAGGAAACCGTCTGGACCCAGAGTCACTTCCTTAACCACTAGGCCAGTGTTTCCCTAAAGGACCCATATTTTAAGTCACAAACCTTCGCGACCAAAGTCAATAGACATTATTCGTAAATCTCAAAATAAAGGTGTACTTGATCATTCCTGAACATTAATGAGGATATTTAATTGTTGACCGAGTGATAGCTGAATTAGTATTACAGAACTAGAACGCAGTTAGCTGAATTAGTATTACAGAACTAGAATGCAGTTAAGGGTTAGTGGCACCTTTTTGCGCTTGTGTCTAGCGTGCAGAACGCTAACATTAAATACATAGGCTATAATTAATTATATACACTTTAAATAAAATCAGACATAATCACAGGTGGAACTTTTAACATAGCAGCTATTTTGAGGTTGGATGCAGACAGCTGTTGTGATGACCCCAAAAAAACCCTCTTGCGACCCACCTGAGGGTCGCGACCCAGTCTTTGAGAAACAATGCACTAAGCCACAACTGCCCTTAACGTCCTTAAAAATAGCAGTAGTCGCAACAGTTATATAATCGAACCATGTGACTCAAACCAAGTTTGACTGTAAAGTCAAAGGACAAGTTTGTCCTCTCTGACTTGGGACTCGAACTCTAAAGACTGCAGCTTTCCTAGCCGCTGACCGTAACTACCGCTGTTTCATTCATTCATTCATTCAGCTTAAAGAGCACAGACCTACGCGTGTGCGTGGACTCATTCAAACACACACACCACACCACACAGTGACACACATAAACCTTGATGACAGCTGTCACACACCAGACAATTCACCTTCAATGACAAGGAACTAAACTCAAACTAAATTCACAATTACAGCCTCAACAACTCCGCCATTGTGTTCTCTCTTCTTGGGGTTTTTTTTTTTTTTTTTTAGAAAAAAAAACGAGGAGCGTCACAAATCCAGGGAGAGATCAGAGTGCTCTCAAACTAATGGCAGGCCTATTAAATGTGTGCATCCACAGTGGTCTCTTTCTAGTGGTGAGTGGGCGGCTCTACAGTCCTGCATTTGACAGTTAGCAGCCGATTCTGGGATCAGTTTTTCCGCAGCAAAGGGATTGATGTGGCCCAGAGGAGGATGTGGATTCGTATGATGGATCATTGTTTAGGTTAGGGGAGAGGGTGTGTGAGTCCATGTGTGTGTGTTTCCATGCAAGTCCGTGAAGCGGGAGATGAAGGATTTGGGGATCGGTCCCACGGTGTGTGCATGCATGTGTGCAGACAAACATCTGCGACAGAAGCAGCAAACATATGAACCAGTGTGTAAGCTACAAGTGCGCGCGCACACACACACGCGCACGGAGACTCACGCTCCCACAGACTGTCTACACTTTCAGATAAACCTACATCTTGCATCTACGTCTGATAAAATCATCTGAAACTTCCTTAAATTATTCACTAAATTCAGCTTTGCGGAGATAACAAACGCAACAAGCATGTATTTAATTCACTAAAAACAAAGTCAGGCTTTGAATTTATCATCATCTCATGAGTCCAGGCTTTGATGCACTGCTATAGAACGTATCTGAACGTTTTTTTTTTTCATCGTCGAGCTGTGCACAGAGCCGATGTCCGGCTTTTAACCTAAAATGAAACTGCACATCAGTGCAAGAAAAAAATGAATGAAAGTGACTCATCAGCACGAGAATAACTATTAGGGGGTCACACTGTTGCCATCCAGATTCATTTGAAAAGTTATTTGTCAGTCCTGCTAAGAATACGTCTAATAAAACGGTCAGTTCCTGCACTGGTTCTTTATGATGTTTATAAATTCCCAAAGCATCAAAAGAATCTAAACTGCCTCATCAGAAGCCAAGGTCACGTGTAAGGAGTGTCGGACACGGGGTTGAAAACATCCTGATTTATTTCCACTTCACAGAACTGGCAGCAGGACAGAAGGATTGGGACGGAGGAGTCCTCCCCACTCTATATTTTGACAGAGTTTATCTTAAAAAATAAAAAAAAGATTTTTTAGACACGCTTTTAACATGTTCACCTTCACCTTTCATTCTAAAAAATATTGAAATGAAATGCTTGTTTAACACCGTGAGAAATAGGCTAGTTTTTTGCTAGCCACCAAAATATCACAGCAGTTGGTGAATGTTGGTGTAAAAAAAAGGGGGAACATTTGTGTAAACAGTCGACAAAACAAAACGCAGGACAATTGTAGGGCTAGTTGTAAACGTTAGCCCTAATGTTGATAAAGTTTAGCGTGCTATGTTAGCCACGAGTTCAAGAAATGAAAAAAAAAGGCAGAAATAAGTTCACCAAAGCTAATGTGTAAAAAAAAATCAATATAAATACATTGTTTGCCATCACATATGTAAAACATAGCAATAATGAATTTGCAGTACATCAAAACTTTGCCAAAAATGTTGTAAAATGTAGCAAAATATTTTGCAGTACATCAAAACTTTGCCAAAAATTGTGTAAAATGTAGCAAAATATTTAGCTACAAGTTACATATAAATAACAAAAACTCTTTAACCACAGCAGCAATAGTGTGCGTAAATGAAAATTGCACGAAAATAACTGAAAATACTTATATTACTAAGAGCTAAAAAAAAAAAGAAAAAAAAAGCCAAACGCTAGCAAACAAAGGAACAAACAAATAAAAAGATCCTGGGTGACTGACTAACAAAAGATAGCCACAAGGCTAACTTCTAACCATCTGTGGCTCATTTTACTAAACGAAGTTCAGTTACAGTTAGTTTAAAGGTAGTAATATGATACAACAACAGCTGAAAGCCAGTCTGAAGTTGGTTTTAATAAAGAAAATAAATAAACAGAAACCATGGAAATAGTTACAAATGGCAACAGAAATGTTTCAAACAACTTCGCAAAACGTGACTTCAATAAAGACACTAAAAACTCTATGGTCTGATGTTCTTCATACTTCACTGAATACTGATAAGGAGGAACACGGAGACGTCAGTGGTCATCAGTGGTGATGGTCAGTTACTGCTGCAGAGCATTAGACTGACCTCTAGAGGTACAACAGCAGTATAAGGAAAAGGAAGAGGAATTTCAGAACCTTTTTCTCTTTTGCAGAGATTTATCATTTAAATTGTTGTCCTACGTAAAAACCAGGAAGATTCCTGTTTACGGCATCAGACTCAGAAAAAAACGATTTGGTCCCATCTGGGTTTGATTGACGAAAAAGCTGCACAGTACTTCTCTTTCAATTTTTATTTTTTATTCTCAACATATGAAAACAAAAAAACCCTTAGGATTTATGAGGCATTTTAATATGTAGGGAACTCTAATGTATCACATACTCACAGATAATTTTCACTGTGACTTTTGTCGCAGGAAAATAATGATTGATGCCAAAACAGTTCTAAGTCTGGGAGCGTCAGAAAAAGCCAAAAAGCTGATTTGCAAAAAACCTTTGGGAATCTGCACAACACAAAACAAAAAATAACAACTCTAAAAAAAAAACAGCTACAATTTAAAAAAAAATATTTCATTAATATTTGAATATGAAGATACAGTAAAAACGTAATAGTAACAAATTAAATCGCATAAATTGTTATGGGAAATTAAATTGATTTGTTTCTTACATCTATTTTAATTCACAAAAACTTTGAACATTATTTTCAAATGTATTTAATTTTCTAAAAGTTCACAAATAGTGGGGGGAAAAAAAAATTAAAGCAATGAAACTCTTTGTCTGTCATTTGTGTGTTGAAAGAACAGTTAAAGGGACGATTCACCAGTTAAACTAAAACTCTAACCCAGTGATATCAGATCTGAGCTCCACGGGGCCGCGCGGCCTGAGCTCTATGAGAAGCAGAGTTCTTGTAATCTTTCCACTGTGACTCGCTTCTTATGTTACATTAATCCAAAACAAATAAACGTTTGGCAGCCCTTGAAAGGCTGCGGGAAATGGTTGGAAATGGAAGCGACTCTTGAGTCCCCAAACCTCAGGCTTTGATGGTTTTTACTCGACTCGGAGACTGAAAACACACATTGGATATCCAACTGAGGCTGAACTGCTCCAGCGTGTCTCCGTCGCTCTGGCTTTTTCTTTTCCCAGTGTTCCCTCTCATTCTTCTTGTTTGGATTATTACTTCCCTTTTTTTGCTTTTACTTTTTGTCTTTTGATCGCAGCTTTTCTTTCTTTATTTCTCGTATTCCGGTTGTTGTTATTGTTGCTGAGCTAATGTTGAGACACTGACACTTTATTATTCTTTCCTCAGTGGAATTCTCTGATCTTCCAAATCTCCCCTTCACTCTCATACACGATTACACATTTATTTCTAAAGTCACCAGAAAATCTTCCATCTCCTGAATTGTTGGGCCATTTTCTGAACGACTGAATTATTGGATTTATTCATCTTTTTGCCACCACAGTGTTGGATGATAACAGTCGTTGATCCTTCAACACTTCCTCTTGTCAGATCGTCCCATGTAAGAACCATGATAGATAGATAGATAGATAGATAGATAGATGGATAGATAGATAGATAGATAGATAGATAGATAGATAGATAGATAGATAGATAGATAGATAGAGATCAGGTAACTATGTGCAGCAGGTTAGGGTGATAAAGTATGGTTGTTTTCCTTTGGTACTGTTTCCTTAAAAAGTGAGGTCAAGGTGATGTTCTGAATAATTCTTGGTGGATTCCTGCAGTTATACTTGGCCTTACCACTGACAACTACTACAGGTATTGCAGTAATGACGAAACAGCCCACCACCCTTTAAAAAAGATATCGCATACATTTGTAAACCTTAGGGACTCAAAGCATCTTGGTCTTTATATCTCAGATATGTATCACGCCTATCTGTGACTGTGGGACGCGTAATTGTTACTAAATCTCTATTGTTTTTGTCACTGCGAGCATGAAAGTGGCTAGGCTAGTTTTAGCCTGCTGCGATGGTGCGGGGGCCTGATATAGTTTGTCATTTGAGTGATTTCATAATGTCAGGAATTTGTTTTGTCTCGGTGACCGTTACCAGTCACAGTGACATGCCCGATGCGTGTTAACTACCAACGAACCCTGTAATGAAACAGGATGAGGGCCAAACCCAAACCCAACGGAGCCAGAACCTATAGTTTCGCCCCATGGTACAATGAATCTGTGAGAAGTACAAGTGAATGGGATTCTTCTCACAGTATATCATGCTCCACTTGTGGACCAGTCTTGGGAACAAACATTATTCTCCCAGCCAGGCCCTGTTGTTGTATAGTGTACTTGTAAATGTTTGGGGCCATGATGAAGATTTATTGTGATGGTGCGCTGGAAGCGCCGCACAACATAATTTGTCCTGGTTTTCCTGAATGGGAAGATTACAGGGCCGTCGTTGAGATGGCGACAAATGTGTCACCGCATATGATCTCACCATCCATTCCGTCTCTTGTTCAGAGATTACACTGGATGAAGCAGTGCTTTTATTTGTGGCTCCTGTTGACATTTGGCTGATACACTTCTGATCTGGGACTTGTTGACGTAGACTACCAGACTGCTGTTCGGGGTTGCTTTTTAGGGCCCAACTTCTGACAACAAATAGAAAAATATTGTCGTGTGGCTATGATTTGATTGGGATGTTGCTAGCTGGAAAACTGTTTTGCAAAACGCGGCGCAGTCCGTCGGGTAAAATCAGACCATATTTGGTCAGGTCGAGACTGTACTGATCAAAACAATGACGTGATGTCAGAATTTCATGTTCTTTCCTGTTCTTTGTCCAGGTTCAAGGACACAGATGTAGCACTGGGGAGACAACGACAGGAATCAAACACCAGTGACCAACAAAGACAGAGCGAGCGAGAGAGAGAGGTGCACACACCCAGGTCACCATGTGAGACGAGTGAGACTGATCAACATGGACCCACAGGACGCAGGTGATCGTGATGAAACAAATGAACCCTTTAAGAAACAAGAAGAAGACAGAAGAGACGAGTGACAGAAGATCGTGATGAAACAAATGAACCCTTTATGAAACAGACAGAAGAGACGAGTGACAGACAGACCTGACAATTTTCTTCATCTTCTTTCAAAAATGTTTATTTTTTTTATCAATCTACAAAATTCTAAAATTTTAGAATCATTATTAGATTCAGATGTTTTCGGCAACAGGCTTTTGGCCTTCGCTGCACTAACTGCTACATTTCAGGTTAATTCCAGAGGTCATGCATTTAAGTTGAACTATAGAATATTTTATATTACTTTATTTTTATTAAATATCAGAGTTCCATCGGTGGAGTTCTTAGGTCCAGCCATTGCCTTGAATCCCAATCCCTGAGACATTGAAGTGAACATTTTATATGTTGTGCCTGTTATTCATCTTCATCCTCATCTCAGTAGTTGATATGAAAGATAATGATGGATTACATCACAGCTAACGAAGTCTGATTGGATGGAGATGTGACTTTGATTGTCTGCGTTACATCAGTCCCAATGTGTAATTAAAGTAACATTACGCTGATATATCAATTTAAAAAAAAACAAAAAACAGATAAATAACCGGTTTGCCTTTGCCATGGGAAAACATCAGAAGCAGCAGTAGACTCTTTTATAACTCTGTTTGCATGTTTAAAACTCTTTTAATCAGTATTTCATTTGCTGGCTTTTTTGTAGTTTTGCTGTTGGAAACCAACTTTGAAGCACATTCTTTTTTGATTTGCCATGTAAAGGATTTGCTCTGGATTCACTTAAGATGTTTGTGAGCGAAGATAAATACGACAGAGAAGTTCAGACACCGGGCTTCTGAGAGGATTCCATTAGATCTGGAATAGGTCAGAGAATAGGTGGTTGAAAACGGATAGAAAGTATAATTATTTAAAAATTCGTGACAGGCAAATGTCCTTGTTGTTTATTCAGATTTATTTTTAAAACAGGAAAACTCTCACTCAAACGCAACTGCTCCTATTTTAAAACAGGAAAACTGTCACTCAAACACAACTGCTCCTATTCTAATATTACATAAATAAATATTTTTTAAAAAATTATTATTTTTTTTAATATACGCACCTTTGCATCACCCTATTTAAATCCTAATAATTTCTAAAAACATGAACATACGTATGAAGAGCACATATACATATACATGTATGTAATACAAATACATTTACCCACACTGCTTAGGGCCACATTCACATTACAATGACTCAAACTACAAAAAAACAAAACAAACAAAACCCTAACACTTGTTGGTCTTTAACTACAGAAAGTGTTGACATTTTTATAACTGTTTTTCACAGCCCTTAAACCGTTCGCTCAAGTCACTGAGTAAACACAAGTAAACACGCGGGAGACAACGCTCTGTTCCTTTACATGCCATCACTCACCGTCAGTGTTATCATCAGGTAGTAGATCACACGGCGCGTGTCATCACCGAAGGTTTTATTGCTGTTTTAAAAAGACAGTTTTCTTAGCCTCGAACAGCGTTTTTCTGACTGTACGAGATAAAGGAGTCTGTTTGCCCCACGGTCGGATGTTTTGGCGAAAAGTCTTTCAACTAAATGTATAAATGGAAATCAGGTTGACCCTTTAATCCTTTTAATTTTTGAATATTATTAATCAATGAAAACAATGAGAAGTTGCTAATAGGCTCGGTAGGCTTGTTGTAAAAAAACCCAAAACAAAACAAAACACACAGACAGTTCACCAAAAAACTCTTGGCTAAAAATACGTAATCGGTAATTATAAAGTTGGCCCAGAGAAGCAACGTGTAACATGTATCAATCAACATAACATGGTCTGCAAAAAAAAAAAAACATAATATAGCTTTAAGGCTTGTTACAAAAATATATAAATGGCTAAAAATACGTAATCGGTAATTATAAAGTTGGCCCAGAGAAGCAACGTGTAACATGTATCAATCAACATAACATGGTCTGCAAAAAAGAAAAAAATATATAATATAGCTTTAAGATAGCCTACAAATAGGTCAAAAATACTGAAAATATATGTAAAAATACATTTAAATTACATTTAAAAGGGAAAAAAAATGAAGCAAAAATAGTGACAAAATGAAAGTAAGTTGACTTAAACACAAGGAAAAAAAATGACTTTATTCTACACAGTAGCATTAGCTACCAATATATACATTAATCTGCAACAATAACAAACAAATTGCTATAAGCTAATTAAATGAAAGAAAACTAAAGGATTAATCTTTCACATTGGGCAGTAGTGACTTAGTGGTTAAGGAAGCGGACTTGGGTCTGGAAGGGTTCAGGTTCGAATCCACCAGCTGCCAAGTTACCACACGGTGTGTTGTGTCACAATGAGTTCACCTTCCTTTGCTTTCACAAACATGCATCTCCCTGAGTGTGTGTGTGTGTGTGTGTGTGTGTGGTTGTTTGCGCTTCAGAGGGGCTTGAGGTGGGCCTGGCATTTAAGACTTAACCGTTAGCATCTCTACAAACAGCACGTCAACGCCTTGGTTTTCATCTCACCTCTTTCACTTGAAAGAGTTTCCAAAAGAAACCTAGAATTACACAATGGCTGGAGGATGTCAGCTCTGAGCAGGCGCCTCACTAGAACATGTCCTCACTGTGACAGACGCTGATCTTTTTCCAGGTACCTTTGTTTCGTGAGTGGAATTCAGGGTGACATTTCAACATATCGGTGTGCAACCTGTTTTTTCAGGCAACGGTCTTTGACAGTTTTACTGAGTTTGTCATTCGTGTACAGTATTTCATGCTTTACTGTAATTAAAGGTGGACTTTGTTGTTTGAGTGTTTCACTGAAGCCACCAGACACGCAGCGCACTGCGTCTTTTTTGCACTCGTAATTGATTCCATCCAGAAACACCAAAGAAACAAAGAGAAAATGCAGACCGAGGGCAGCTAAACCGCAAAGGTGAAGTTCGTCAATTTATGGGATTCTATTTTGTTTCTTGAATTATTCTGCTTTTAAGGGGGTAACATATTTATTTAGGTTATACGAGGGGACAACAACCTGTGGCTGCAGAGCCGCACACCACTTCTTGTTGAGAAAGTGTGTGTGTGTGTTGTCAAACTCAAACTCACAGTGGGTCAATATTAAAAACCGGGCCAAATTCATGGGCCAAACTTAATATTTAATGAAAAATTGATGACAATTATGCATGTTTTCCCTTCCCTCCAGATCTGTAATGTAGAATTTTTTCATAAGGAAACAAGTTTTGTGTAAACATTGAATCTGGAACAGCCAAAGCTTTACATTATGAACACATGAGAAATGAAATTTGAAATAAAACACATATCAGTGGTTTTTGTTTCTTATTATCTCTCTCTATCTCTAGGCTTTCGAGTTCCTTTTTAATGTACATTTTTCACAGGCAACAACAGAAAATAACCCAAAATGTATGTGCTATAACATAGCATATACACTGGTGATAGCACAAATTCTGCCAGTATATAGGGGCTATATACTGTCACATTTCATATGACCTCACGGGCCAAATAAAATTACACCGCGGGCCAGATTCGGCCCCCGGGCCTAAGTTTGATACGTGTGCTGTAGGATGATGGGAGGAAACAACAGGAAAAAAACTCACACAAACTGAACAAACTTGCTGTAAGGCAAACGCACTAACCACTTTTTTTAAAATATATGTTTATGCTCAAGTAAATTTTGATTAAAATGTGCGACGGAAGTTTTGACGTGGAAACCACACTCTAGTCGGGACAGGGGTCCGTGTTCTGCGGGAGAGTGAATAAACGTACAAACCTCGGTGGAGATTTCATACTACAAAAGCACGTATGACAAGAACCAGAACAATGTAGAGTCCTCTTGAAACAATGTGAAGTTGCCAATTCACGCGGTGATAAAAGCGCTGAGATCCTGGCTCTGCCGAAGATAAAAGCTCGTTTTTGGTGATTTTTCTGATGTGAAAGCCTAGCCAGGATCAAACAGCAGACTAAGGTTACTGGCTTGAGGCTTGGCGTTCGGTGCCAGGGATTTTCAGTTGGCGCACGGCGTCTCTCTGGGTCTCCACTCCCATAATTATCCTTCCGAAACTTTCATGTTTGGACGAAGTGTCAAAGAGGAACCATGGCCATTTAGCGAAACCACAAGACAATCCACAGGAAACCTGAGTTAAAATTGAAATTGAATAATGTGGACGTATCTGTCGAGTAATTAGCTTCACACTTTGATCTATTTCCACTCGTCCGCTGAATGATGTCGAGGCCGCGTCGGTACGAATGAACGAAAATGAACTCTTGCGCCAAGTTTACGTTTAGCTTTAATTGCTATAATTTAGTATGAAGAGAAAACAAATGACACAAAGGGCACATTGTGCTTCTATTTTTGGGGAAATAAACAGCGGTAATTATCAAGAATGACAGCATGAGAAGCTTTTGTGAAGTGGAGGAAGTCCGCGGTTTTTCTCGTCTTTTACCGTGTCTTTGATTCAAGTGAAAGGCGGTGGATTTTCAATGGGCTCCGTTGAAGAGATGAGTGGATTTTTCCCGCTTCATTGAACTGTGCCAGAATATCATGAATGCTCACTTTCTGGGACTTTCTAACTGCAGCGCAGTCAGGTTGATTTGACTCATCAACAGAAAAATGAAAATGTCTGTATTTTATACTGTAAGAAAATTCCTTCCAAGGGTCTTAGAGGAGGTCGGGGTCAAATCCCAGTGATCACGGACGTGCGAGGAAGCTACACCATGGCCAGTTGGTCATTCTACCACAGGGCTACTTATAGACGTTACCAATCGTTTACACTCAAATTCACACCTATGCTCAATGTAAAGCAAGGGTGTCAAACATACGGCCCGCTGGCCAAAACCGGCCCATTCTGGGCATCAGCACGGCCCGCTTGAAAATGAAGAAAATGCACCAACACTGCATGTTAGTGATTTGTCAAATATTGGAACCATCAGTTACCAGCAGAAATCAGAGCAGGGATCTTCTAGTTTCATGCATTACAACCAATTGACTGTCATTTCTGTTGATGCCACTAAATGGCAGCAGACATCAAAGGAGCCAAGGAGCACCCAATACTGAACCGACCAACCAGAAGTTGGAGTCTCATTTTTCTATGTTTAGACAGAGAATCCATTGGAGTCCCTTATATGTCCCACAGAGGGGAAATTCACAGTGTGAGTTTGACCACAGTGGGGAAATTCACAGTGTGAGTTTGCAACCACGGGAGGCGCCATTAGGTAGGTTGCTCTTCTGGGGCTCAAGCCCAGGACCTTCTGCGTGTAAGGCAGGCGTGATAACCGCAACACTATGGAACCAGTAAAATACTAGAGCTTTATTGGATCTACACTGGAGAAAATGTTGTGTTTACAGCAGATCTGCCGAAACAGGAAGTGCCAAGTATGAGGTTCCTCCAGGACCTTCAGGTGTGATAACTTCTACACTATGGAACCTCATGTGTTTGTGTATCTTCTTAGTGTGAGCACTGGGTGTTGGGCGGTCTCAAACAGCAAGGAAGGGTGAAACCAAAAGCTCTTCCCCATCCTCAGCCTCATTTGAACTTCTCCACGTTCTTGCTTGATGTAACAGCACTTCTTCCTCTCGTGTCTCCTCTGCACAGAATCACAAGTAGTTAGATGTCTGGCACATGGACGTCCGTATCAGATCCTGCCATTTCCATGATGTATTTGGAGGCGAAGCACCACACAGAACACAGGAACCACAGCCCCTACCTGCCAGGTGGAACCATGAAAGACATGAAATCCTCATTTCCTCGGCAGCTTCCTCGCCTGTGTCCCGGGGCCATATAACACAGTAGGCAAACAGAGATACCACACCATCCTTTACTTTCTTTGATGTCAGTGAAGGCACCGCGGGGAAAGAATATGGAGAGTTCCTCTGATTTGCAGGATCCTGCATTCAGTTCGCACGCTGATCCCGTTCGGGTTCAGCGGGAGGTTTGGTGTGGCAGTTTGATAGTTTGTGGTGAACTTTTTGGCAGGACTGCAGCTCTCTGCTCTCTCTGCCAAGACTGTGGTTTTATGTTGTAATCAACACTGGCAGATGTGAATAACAATGTAAACTGTTCTTAATCAGCGCAGGCCAAACTATAGACTTCACTCACCGATTTGGAGTGTGATATATAAAGTTGTGGATGTAAACACTTTGTCCCAAGTGTCCTGTTACTCAGACCAGTGATAGCCATTCTGGCCTTCACTATAAAGCCCTCTAACTAATGAAAATAGTAAATGACGTTTCGATTGCCAAGTCCCAACACATATTAGTGGTTGGAGTGCACAACTCACGGGTAAAATCCCCAGAGCGGTTTCTGATTGGTTCGTCTTCCTGCTGGGATCAGCCGCCCTGTCCAAACTAATCTGCCTCGCTTAAATATTAGGAAAACAGGAGTGTCGTCAGAATAACTATTTAATCCATATGTGGCAAACTCATGGCCCGGGGGCCAAATGCGGCCCGCAGAGCTGTTTTGTGTGGCCCGCGGGAGCTTAAAAAGTATTTAGTAAAGTTCATGCAGCAGAGTTTCTTAACCTGAGAAATTAAAAGTTTTTTATTACACCCCCATATTTGTAGCTTGAGTAAATAATAACCAATTGCAGAAACATGTATTCGTCTGTTTTGGAGTAGTTATATCTATACCAGCGGTCCCCGACCTTTTTTGATCCAAGGACTGGTCAGCCAGAAGCACCTGTTACTTGTAACCTATTATTTTAAAATATTGCCAGATTATCTTTAAAGATAGAAAGTAAATGGATATGACAGGATTATCAAAAATTAAGTACATTTTTTCACCGTGTCCCACTGCGGCCCTGTACCAAATGAGTGTGTTCGACTGGCCTGCCTGCAGTCCAGATCTGTCCAGGTTGCCTGCCCCCTTGTGATAGAACTGTTTTAGACACTGTAATGGTGCCTATGGCCTGGGGCACCCAGCAGGTCCAGGGTTCATTTCCAGATCCGACATGTCAGCCCCTTATCACCCCTGCTGTAGTTTTACTTAATAGAGAGCTTTGAGTCATTGCAGTAAATAAAACAGATGCCTTTTAAGTAATAAATAAAAAAAGTAAATAAGTGATTTACAACAGTGATCACTGACGGTCTGGTAGCTCTAATCTTTCATAGAACAATCAGATAGCAAAGTGGAGTAATCTTTATAAAATTCCACCTTTGAGCAAAAAAAAAAAACTTTTCTTTAAAATTTTCTGTTCATCTGATAAAAACAGGCAGAGATGAATCACAAACAAACAGGCAAATTTAGAATGTTTCTACTGCATTTTTTTCTAAAAATGTACCAACATTTTCTGAAGTGGGTGTTGACCTTAAATTGCCAGCTCCGGAACACAAAGAAAAATATTGTATTATGCAAACACAGAATTATTTATAGCACTTTGAATTATGAGCTCTGCCGGCAATACGGCAGGCAACATTGGGCAACGCTGCAGGATGGTTTCAGTTGCCACAGAGGAAGATAAGGCAGGTGGCAGACTGAGAGGCCTTGGCAGAGATTATCAGAACATCTCTGTCACGCGGATTCAAAGAAAAAAAAAAAAAAACAGACTCGTTACCAACTAACGATGCACAGGGACGCCATGAATGAGAGATAACAATCCTCACATCTGCTATACATACAGCAAGCCACACACAACCAAGCTCTCTGTCAGTCACACACACACACACACACACTGAGAATGAGTCACTGCTCAGACCACAGTTGAGCCCTGACATTTTCTCATGCCTCCAATCTACGTGCTAGAGTTCAGACAGGAAGAACATATCTCTTGAGTTTTCCTATCATGTCAACGACGCAGAAGCACTGACGCTAATCGACACAGCGAACAAATAAATACTTTTCCCATGTTGAGTTACTTCAAAACCACAACAAAATACAGTTTCCTCCTTGGTCTTACCATAAGAAGAAAACTGTTACAACCGCCGTCTTCACTTAACACGTTTCTCATAATATCATCACCAAAATAACACTTAATAAATGAAATTACTTAATACTTGCTAGCTTGATGAAATAACTTCATTTCATTTCAATCATAGCTAAAAGATAGCTAAAAATCTGACAGAAGATAAAAAAAGAATACATGAATTTTCTCATGAAGTTTATCAAACACAATATCTAGAACCATTGCGATGGGTAAAAAAGTAAAAAGGTAAAATGGTTTTTCCTAAAAACAAAAAATAAGTTTGTGGGTCAAGAATTGAAATTTCACTACAAATTTTAAAATCGTAGAAATTGCTATCACTACAAATTTTAAAATCGTAGAAATGGCTACTATGGCTATCTTATTTCAAAATACTAAAAGAAGTTGCAAATAAACTTTTGAAAATTACCTTCAGGGACCTGATGTCTCACTCATGCGACCCATCAATGGGTCGTGACCCAGTGATTGGGAACAATAAAAACAATAATCAGAAAATACTGTTAAAGTCTGATTTTTTTTAGGTTTTAATACATTTAGTAGGATCAATATTATTATAAGACGCTGGTACGACCTACAGCGGATCATCATACTATCAGTAGTACAAAAACAATCCTTCCATGACAATAACTGAGAAGGATGCCTCCCAACACTCACCATCTACCCAGAACCCACATTTTATTTTAATTATGTTGAAAACATAATAAAAATTGACAATTTATGCTCAGGCATAAAAGTGCTGTTGGATAATCGTTTACAATATTTTATGTGTCTCACAATGAAAGACATCAGATGATGACACGAGAGCCAAAAATCTCTGCATCGGTAGTTTTTATGTTGATACTTCTGGACTCAAACACAGACGGAAAGAGAATTTTTTTTTTTTTTTTTATAAATCCATCTGGACCTGTCATCTCCTACAGTTTTTCATTTATTGGTTCGTCTCCATGTGAACGTGAAGATGTGGAAACTGTGAGACGCTCCATCTTTCGGTGTAAAACTGTGAAACTAAAGCCTGGTACATGTTGCACTTGATCTAGAGGGAAGGAGGTAAAAAGGTTACGGCTCTGTGACTTAGGCCACCGCTGCTGGGATGAGGTGATTTATTCTCCTGTATGAACAGAACCCTGGGTGATGGACTTTGATTGTTGGCTGGAAAAAGCAGCAGCAGCAGCAGCAGCAGCAGGGGCTGAAGTCAGTGACAGCAGAGAAGGGTTTCAGATGGATGGAAGAAGGATTTACTCAGAGGGAAATGCAAGAAAGAGTTTGATCCCTGTGTGAACCGATGAATATAAAAAATATGACATGGTGCCTAATTTGTCCATATGTTGCAAATTATGACATCTGTTTACAGTTTATATTATTTACTTTGGTGATGCTTGGCCCGGGTTGATTGACTTTTTTTTTTCTTCTTTCTGCAGTGTTTGTTGTCTTCTGGAGCAGGATGAGATTGGCACAGGGCGACGGCTGTTTGAAGCCGGCGCAGCGCCGCCTTTGAAGCCTCCGGGACGAAAACAGAGCATCCAGATACGTCTATAATGATCTGGAAATGAATTTTGGCTGCCTGCGAAGGCGACCCACAGGCGACAAACATGTTCCTAGCTGTTGATGATATGTTACTGGAGATTACTGTGATGCAACACGAATGGAAACATCTTAAAAAACACATGTGGGAATAAACAAAAATGTGTTTAATGACAAAAGGCTGTGGCTGCTAAAGGATGAGGTGTCACTCCTCGTACATCAGCGGCCTTTCATTTCTGAGTCGCTCTGTTCGCACATGTGACTGTAATTAATAGGAGTAATCACACTTTCCCAGCACCGCTGCCTTCAGTGGGTCTTTGAAAGGTGAAATATTTCATATGGCAGTATACTGTAAATATATGAATCATATGAATATATGATGGAATATATGATTGCTGTTTCTTCAGACGTATGATAAAATGTTTGTTGTCGACTGGCTGAGTGGCTAAGTGAATCTTGGAAACCAAACATTTTGCATGAATGAATAATCCTTCCTACATGGGAAAAAAAAGTATTTTCTTTCAGTTGCTATACAAGAAAAACAAACAAACAAAAGAAAAAAAAGAAAAAGAAAAAAAGGGCGACCTTTGACAACCTCTTCTTTTGTGTTTTCATCAGTGATTACATTTATTTACTGCAGAAAACCGAGTGAAGTTTGTCTGAAAAAATTGTGAAAAAAAGTCAAAATAAAAGAAATAAAATCTTATTGCCACAGATCTTTATTTATGTTTTAATGAAAATAACCAAAGTTTAAAAATATAAGTTAACAGATAGCTAAAAGAAATTAATTTACAATTAAATAAAGTCACCTAACAGTAGACTCTAAATAGAAATATAAAACAGCCTGATCTGTGAACAGAAAACAAAATATCATAGAATAAAATTAAAAATCAAATCCTTCTCAGATTATGTTGATGAACATTTTTCTTTGCAGACCTAACTTAAAAAAATTAAACCGAATAAATATTGATTTTAATATTTATCAGACTCCAAATAATACTGTACTGTAGTCAAAATAATACTGTATTGATCTGGAAGTGGTAAATTTGAAGATGCTACAATTTTTATTGGTTGAAGAGGATTAGAAAAGAGACCAGAGGTTTAATTATAAATGAATAAATAGGGTGAAGCACATGATGCTCTGATGACTTCAGTCTGGAACCGCTGATAGACTGGAGCCAGACTCTTACCAACACTGACATCTATTGGCTGCAGTCGTAGCGTCCCAAAGATCAAGTCTAATCGACGATGTCCCCCCCGTACGTTCTACTCACGGAGATAAAAACTCAAACACTACGTGGCCATTTCTAACCCCAAAACTCAAGCGATAAACCCGATGAAGCAGTGACGCAGTCGTCAGTGGCAGATTATAATCTGCAGATCCACCGATAACAGGCTTTAACTGTTGTATAAGGGGATTTCAGTGACCCATTTTGTATTTGCCTGCAAAGTTTCGCTCTATGTCATTATGATTCTGGTAAATATGGGATTATTTATAGGTGAAAGTATGATCACTGTGAGTTTCTTTCTTTCTGTTTTTTCTGCTGCCAGTTCGCAAAGGAAATCACCTAAAGGTTTTGGCGATGTGCCTGTACGCAACCACACACGAGTGCTTTTCTGCAGAGTTCTGCACACAAAATGTAGCAGAAGTGCGAAACAAAAGAGCAAAGTGTATGAGAAGATCTTGAACGTGTTTGTTACTGAAAAAAAAAAGCAAAAAAAACAAAAAACAAAAAACAACCAAAAACAAAAAACAAAACAAAAAAAACTTTCTCCTGTTTAATTACATAATTTCGCAAGATACATTTTTTATTGCTTAATAATGCGTTACGGTAACAATGTGAAATAATTAGTAATTATTAACATAATATTACTTATTTGATTATGTAATTAATTCAATTTTACGATGGCTTTTCAACTCCAGCTAATTCATTGATGCTAATAGTTATGCTCCAAAAAAGTAACTATAAAAAGAATGTATTTTTTATTTAAATACATGATTACATAATGGCAGACATTTATACAGTATTTAGTGTAGCATTATTTTTAAAATAAAAGCTTTTGGGTGTTTTTCAAAAGCCATCCCTAATATTATCAAGTCCTGAATGCATTTATATCAACCTTTACATTTAATCAGAATTATATGCTTTGTATTATAGCTCTTTTTTTAATTCGTTTAAGGTTTCATTGCACTAAAAGGTTTTTACCCTTTGTCACAATTTCTGAACAAAACTAAAAACTGTCTAAGATTAATTAATTAATTAATTAATGTTTGATGCACAAAACTAAAAACTGTCTAAGATTAATGCCCCAATGTTTGATGCAAAATAAATATAAATAAATAAATAAATACAAAAATAATATATGCCACTACGCACACCTAAAATGGTAAAAGTTTTATTTTTTTAAATGACATATCTACAGTACATTTTTAGATCTATAATTGAATTCCGACTGGTCATAAGTCCATGTGAAGAGAGAATATCTGTTATTGCAAATCAACATATATATATAGATATTTTACATATCTTGAACATAATGCAATTAAAACTAGTCAGGCTTAAACGTGAACGGTCAAGTGTCTTGTCTACTACAGTATATATGGCAGCGCTGAGATTGCGTGAAAAAGGTTTCATAATAGGCTGATCTGGAGTCAGCTGTTCAAAGGTCGCTGGATGCTGCAGGTGGTGTGATCCGCCTTTGCGTCATAATCAAATATGCAGTCGACACCAAAGAGTAAATTGCGAAGCAAGATAGAGTGTAAGTTAGCTTTAGTTTTCTGGTTAAGCCAAGGCCCCATTGTTCTTTAGCTATTTTAATTATTTTCTTCATACCACGTAGATATATATAATTGTATAATGATACAAAAACAATAATAATGTATAAAAAGTGTATAATATATGTCCTCTACGATAGAAGTGAAATGTGAGTTTGGTAAACTCCCTAAAAAATTGGAGGGGTGAACTATCTTTTTCTCCGACTAGCTGTTGTATCTTTGGCGATGACGTCCCCTCACTGTCAGCGCGTGCGTGACCTGTAGCGTACGTGACGCCGCACCATCACCTCCTCTTCTCTCCTCCTCCTTTGTGCTGTTCTTCAGCTGCATCTTGTCGACCTGGTCTGGGACTCACATAGGTTTGTTTGTTGTCTTTATTTTTTGTTTTCTGAAAAATAGCACTGCTAAGTCACTAATGAGTGTACGGTTCAGGGCCTCGTTTCCTGACTTCCATACCTAATGGGACTGTCCTTCTGAATCCACTGTTAGCATTGATGCTTGGCCTGTTAGCGTGCTGGCTAGTATCTCGTGGTGCGGTCATTTGTCAGTGAGCAGTAGTTATTCAACATGTAGCAAGTTACAGAGACGATTAAGTAGACCTCTGGCACCATGTCGCATACACGCAACCTGACAGGTCACAATATTTCTCACGACAGCTGCCGTAGTCTTCTGAGGCTTATCCATTAGCTGTAGAGGGCAATGGGATGATGCTTCTGACCTCGTTGGGTGATTCACTTGGTGACTAGACTTACACATCACATTTCCAAAAAATAAAACAGAGAGAACTTAAATGTAATATGATTCAATATTTTAAAAAAAATTCAAAGCTAATAAGAAGTTCCAACACCTGTTAAATTAAGTTTATGTTTGTGTCTTACTGGGCTTCAGTGGTGTAAGGGCAGATACTGGACGAAAGATTTAGAATACACCCAAACTTAACGTGGAGGAGGAAGTAAAATTGCACTTGGGCTATTGGGATAATTGCTTCATTAGAACATGATGATAGCTTTTACTATGTAATCACATTGAGAGGTAAACTAAGACACGAGATAGATCATGTAAAGTGAATTGTCATTCGAATTGGCCAATTAGATATCGCTTTTAGACTTTCAATCAGTGTATTTGATGTCTTTAAATCACATACTGTACGTTTGTACATTTAACACCTCCTGTGGTGACTGACTGTTATTAAATTGCTGTTACCTTTATAAAATGTATATTATATATGTAAAAATCACTGTAACCATTCTGATCAACATGCCATCTCTTTTTTTTAACTCATAGGATTTGTCTATTTCCTATTTGTTTAGTCTATGTGGTAACTTCCCTTTGTCCAGCTTCTGTGGTATGTTAGCCTATGACCTTTCTGCCTCAGTGAAAGTCATTAACCTACCCAGGCATGGCAGAGTTTATCAGCAGTGGCCAAGGCACTGCGGTTTTGTGACATTACAGGTCCATATATTAAATAAAAGTGACACATTGATTAGAAGTGTAGATAGAGCCAGATACAAGCAGGACATTGGCTTTTGTTAAAAAAAAAATTAAATTATCCTTCAAAAGTTGGGAATTATATAAAGTTAAATCAAATTAGTTTTTCAAGATTCACCTTAATTATTTTATTTAACTTTGATTCAAAGAATTAATGTTAAAATTATGAATTTTGCTGTTAAAGATCATTCATTTGTACAGAAATGTGAATGTCATATTTTCTTTCAACTCTGTTGGTAATGTGCCTGAATTCCTGCTCTCACACTTAACAATACACACTCGTATGTTATCAGTAAGTCTGTTTAACTTTTTTATTTGTATAAGTGTTGCACCATTGAAAAGCCAAGCCTATGCCTTTTCTTGTGATGAGATACAGAATTTGCTCAATAGAAAAAAGAGAGGAGAGAATGAAGGCGAAGTCTGTGACCTTCACTGTACCATGAAAAAGAAAAAATGAAAAAATAAATGAGCATCAGGGAATCCAACATGTCACAGTGTCTGTTTAAATGGTGTCATTGTATTGGAATACTGGTGCAGAATGTGACACGTGCCTCCTGCCCACTGTAGTGTCAGGAATGCAGGTTTGAAAGAATGTGTCTGCAGGAATGTGTCACTGTGTGCAGCACACGTAAGGCCGAAGCTCCACCAGAGTTGTGTGTTGACAAAACATAAAGAAAGCGTTTTTTTCTTTTTCTTTCTCAACAGTGTTTCTCTGTCACTTTGAAGATAGATTTAGGTTCAAGTGCCTCATTCTCCGTCACAGCGCTGGTCATTATTTTTGTTGTCTTTGCAGAACATGGCTGTACCTCCTACCTACGTCGACCTTGGAAAGTCCTCCAGGGATGTTTTCACCAAGGGTTATGGTAAGTAACATTATTTACAGCTGTAAAAATGTGTGGGTTTTTTTTTTTCTTAAGCTGAATGCAAACAGTATTCACTTATGTAATCACTGCTCATGTTGACACTCAGTTGTGCAAGGTCTAATAAAATCCAAAAGGAGAAGGGGGACAGTGAGCTTTCAGTTTTGCAAATGAAACCGATTTCAGTCTGAAACAACCATCCCAGCAACTTCTCTTTGACACTTTAAAACAGATTATAAAATATTTTAGTTACCAGGTCAGAATACCAAATTGAGTGCACTGCAAAGTAAAGAAAACTAGAGCAAATGGTTAATGAAAATCAAAGATGACTTCTTGTTATTCCATTTAAATAAAAATTAAATCTGAAATCCTTTCTTCAGTGAGGTCGAGGGTGCAATTGGTCAGACATAAAATTACTTAGATATAAAGTTACTACTGACTACTAAGTTATAGATGTATTGGGGCTACTGACTACTAAGTTATAGATGTATTTTTGGGAAGGGGTAACATTAAATTACTTCTATTGTAATCTGGCACTAAATAGAAAATATCCGATGCATCAGCTGGTTTGGTTTATGGTTTGTTGAGAGTAGAGGAGCATACAGTTAAAGACTCCCATCCCCCATTTGTTTGGTGTATACACAAAGCTGTGTAGTGCAAATGATCACCAAACATCAGGTGTTTTATTCATAGACGTATTACCTGCGATGATGTGTGAATAAAAGTTAAAAAAAAAAAATACCTGCGATGATGTGTGAATAAAAGTTTTAAAAAAATATTGTCTGTTGCAGGATTTGGCCTCATCAAGCTGGACCTGAAAACAAAGTCTGAGAATGGACTGGTGAATGCTCTTCTGTTTTTATTAGATTATCATGCTATCACCACTGACTGCAGCTTTTCTATCACAGCTTTAAAGGCTGTTGGCCGGTTGGAATCAGACCTTATATGTGATTCATGCTGCCAAAAGGATGTCAGTGTTTTAGCAGTTGATATGAATAAGCTCTTCTCTACTTTTTATATTTCCTTGGCTTTGAAAGTGGTCCCTGTGCTAATCTAATATATGTTAAATTAGATTATAAATTCTGCAATAGGAATGTGTAATTAATGACAATGTTCTCATTAGAACTACCTGTCTGTACGAGCCTGACAATGATGATGTGATGTGCAGGAGTTTACCAGCACAGGCTCTGCCAACACCGAGACCAGCAAGGTCACTGGATCCCTGGAGACCAAGTACAAGTGGGCAGAGCACGGGCTGACCTTCACAGAGAAGTGGAACACAGACAACACCCTGGGCACTGAGATCACCATCGAAGATCAGGTCAGTGGTCGGTTTGGGATCGGGAAATGTTTTCTTTTAATAGTAATGTCTGTATTTTTTGTTGAGTTAATTGGCCTGTATTAAAGGATCTAAGTCAAATTAAATTAAAGTAAAAATCAGATTAAGATTTTATTTATGTTGTCCTTGTGATAACATCCTTCTTTCTTTCCACAGTTGGCCAAAGGTTTGAAGTTGACCTTTGATTCTTCTTTCTCACCAAACACTGGGTAAGCATGTCTTTGAATTAAATTTCCCCTATGTCTGAACCCAACCCACCCATGTTAAATGTGTGCAGTATTGTCCACATATTTCCATTACGTCTGAAAAACCAAAGGTAATAGAGTAAAGTAAAATAGAAGAAAATGTAAATAATGTGAACTGCTTCTCTGGTGATCATCACTTTTGAATCTGCCTTTTATCCATTGGTCGTTTTTGTCCAAGTTTGTACTTTGTGGGACAGTACTGTCTTGGTAAATACTCACTGATCCCCCTGTGTCCATCTGTTTACAGCAAGAAGGGTGGCAAACTGAAAACGGCCTACAAGTGCGACCACGTTAACCTCGGCTGTGACGTCAACTACGACATCAACGGCACTGCCATCCACGGTGCAGCAGTGGTGGGCTACGAGGGCTGGCTGGCCGGCTACCAGATGACCTTCGAGGCTGGCAGGAACAGGATCACCCAGAGCAACTTTGCCGTGGGATACAAGACGGACGAGTTCCAGCTTCATACAAATGTGTAAGTGCTGGAAAACTGATATCTGCTTTATCTATATGACTTTGACTGTTCTCTGTTCAGTATTTTGTGTCGGTGTTCGTTAAGTAACCTGTTTCTGAGGTCATGTCAATATCTTCTTTTTTTTTTTTTCCCCCTCAGAAATGATGGTACCGAGTTTGGTGGCTCCATCTACCAGAAGGTGAACGACCAGCTGGAGACGGCCGTCAACCTGGCCTGGACAGCTGGGAACAGCAACACTCGCTTTGGCATTGCTGCAAAGTATCAGATCGACGCTGATGCCGCTTTCTCTGTGAGGGGATTTAGCTTTTTTGACTCCCTGTTTTATTTACAGTACATCATATATAAGTCAGCCATGTTGACTTTCTGTGGTTTCTTCACAGGCCAAGGTGAATAACTCCAGCCTTGTAGGTCTGGGCTACACTCAGACTCTGAAGCCAGGTGAGTGCTTGTTCAGCAGTATATGTCGGACATGTATATTATATTGAGTGATATAAAACTACAACCTCATCTTGCTGTTTCTTCAGGCATCAAGCTGACACTGTCTGCTCTGCTGGATGGCAAGAATATCAACGCTGGAGGCCACAAGCTCGGCCTTGGCCTTGAGTTCCAGGCATAGGAGGATGAGAAGCAAACCTGTACCAACACACACAAAGTCCCTTCCTCAAACAATCCTAACTTATGTTATTAGTTAGTTAGCCTTCAAGTGATTACAGTGTCCCTTAAAATTCAGCAGAGTGTAAAGGTTTAAAAATTTCCTGCAACAATGCAACAATTTTGAAGGACCATTTTTAGGGAACATTGTATTTTCAAAATCAAAACCTCAAGTTAAAAACGCAAATATCAGAAATTAAAAAAAAAAAAAAAGATTTTGAAATGTGTAGCCACCGATGTTAAAGTAGCCTTGCGCTCATTCTTATTGGCCTCACGTTTGTATCACTCCTCTATATTTATACACAAGGCTTTATTTTGTGTTGTTTTTTTCATTCCAATGCATATATAAAAGGGAAGGTCCAAATTTGTTCAGCCCAAAATGCAGATACAGTAGGGCTCCACATTGGAGGCATACCGTTACATACTTACACCATCCGATGGTGCTGTTGCTTAGCACCAGGAAGCACTCCCCTGTCAATGGTGTTATGACTCAGTCTAGTTTTATCACTGCTGCACTGGAGACCTCTAGTGTTTGTCTGTTCACATTATACAATACGTTAAATTGTCTTGGATGCAGTTGTCAGTAGGTCAAAAGAGACACGACACCCCAGTGTGAGTGTGTTCTGTGTATTTTGTCTCACTTGTTGTTTTATGCCGTCAGTGTGATTCATGTCTTTGTTACACACACATATATATATATATAATGATATTTTAATGACAGTTTTACATATTGTAAGTCCAATATTAAGTCTTACAAAGGCTGTTGTTTTTGGTCAAGAAAAGAAGACACTAGTAGAACACATGCGGTTGAAACTCTCCGTAGGGAGGGGAAAATTACTCAGTGAAAAAGAAACGGTCGTCTTCCACAGCTGGTTATGGGACTCATGCTTGATGTACTTGACTATACTGTCATTCCATTAAATAAATAAATAACATCTTAAAACTGATTTCTGGATATTTTTTTAATTGTTTTTTGTCGCTTAATGGCGTAACAACAGTACAGTATGTGTAATTTGAAAGCTTCCTGTTTGAAAGCTAACATTTGAAAATAAGCAATAAAAGGAATTAACTTACATCTGTAAGATGACTAATTTTTTTTTCATTTTTTTAGTGCTATGTAGATAATGTAAAGGGAATTACAACATTAACATCACCAAAATCTCTACAGCCACTTCTTTCAAGTTCAATAAACATTTATGTTTGCCATTGTCTTTCCCTGCAGACAGGAGTCATTTACAAAATGTTTAAAAAACAGACTACAAGACTAGTTTTACAAGTATGGGTACAGGTGCAGGGTTTTTTTTTTTCACACTGGGTGTTCACAACTGAACAAGAACAACAGTACAGTATGTGTAATTTGAATTTGAATTATAATCATTATTCCTCTGGCAACAACTGTGCACTCTTTGAATTATAATCATTATTCCTCTGGCAACTACTGTGCACTCTTCAATTTTGGAAACATGACGAGTTATGAAATCCTAATTAACGTAATTAACAAGTAATATGATCTGTTTATTCTAAAACTTGAGTTTAACTCCACTTCACAATTTTCAGCATAACTATTAAAATGCTTATGCATGATATGCGCGAGACCTTTTTACAGGTTTGGGGTATCTATTTTTATTTATAATAATTGCATTCCTACTTGTAAAGTAAAAAGTAAGTACACTTCTGACACACAGATATGTTAAAATATGACATATTAAAAAATTCTCGCCAACTTTTACTGCTGTAAGTAAACGTTTAACTCTTGCTCTAAACTGTAATAATAATAAAACAATTAACTCCATAGAACTAGTAAAACCAGTGACGTGTACCTGACGTATGTTCTGACTAATGGTGTCTCTGTGTAGCCACACCAAGCCGCGCCTCCTCAGTTACTCGCGCATCAACATGGCGACGTGCAGGAACATGGAGCACAGCAGGGGAAAAATTTCTGCCCTTTTCCTGGTGATTCTTGTCCAACTGTTTGTCGGTATCGTCCTGTCATTCCCGGTGAATATTACAGGTAGGTTGTAAACGTTAAACGTATCTGAAAGAACGGTTTTTCAAACAAACGAGACTGTTAATGAACGAGCTAGCCACAGGCTAAAGTTGCAGGTAACCTAGTAGTGAAGCCTAGGAGCAACAACGTCAACGAAGGAAGCCAAAGAGTCAGTGATAGATTAAAAAACCGTTTACAGTTAAATTGTTAAACAATCTGACCAAACGTATAATCATTTTAAATTGAGTCAGAATTAGTCCTCAAACGGGTTTAAATTGAGTCAGAATTAGTCCTCAAGTCTTAGTCTAGTATAGTAGTTCTAAATTATCAACTGGCTTTTAATATCAAGCAAATAACCTAACACGTTCGTGACGCACGTCGTATATTTAAATTGGAAAATACCAACATTATTTATTTATGAATAAGAGATTAAATAACTATGTTACTTATGTACCTATGTAAACTTATTTGTAATTTTAGTACAAATATGAAAATGTCGTTTTTTGAGCAACCAAACAGAGCAGTGTTTCTGTATGAAAATAAAAATATATGTGTAAATATATTATGCGTGAAAATGTAACGTTTAAAAAGTCGGAAATTAAACCCGACTCACCGTGTCTGGATTTGACGAAGTCGTGTATTTTCTTAACAGCTTCAATCTGCCCAGGTTGAGTAGAGCTAAGTTACATTTACTAACAGTTACAATTTATTTTCAATTATGTATATTTTACCTATTAACGTCAAGTTAGTCATATAGTTTCAATAGTTTCTGGCATGGTTCTCCTTTCAAGAACCAGTGTTTCTTGTCTTAAACTTCTGTCAGGACCAGTGTAACTTGAATCTTCTGCTATGTGACAGCCCTCAGGTGTTGCCTAGGTTAAGTGTTTTGTGATCTTGACTGGGTCCAGATGCTTCCATCATGTAACCGAGGTGTTAATTACAGCCTGTCAGGCCCTGCGGCTCATCATAGAAACCTCACTTAGTAGTTGAAGGTTAAGGAAAGTCCAAAGTTGTAAAACCGTTTTTATTAGCACAGGACTTTGACTGAAGGTGTACATTGAACCACGTGTTTTGCTTCTTAACTTATTGAAGTCCATTGAGATAAAAGTAATTGAGATAAAAAGTATCAAGTTCTTCACATGTTCTTTATCGGCTTATTCATCTGGTCCAATGTTTTTTGTTGTTTTTTTAAAAATCAAAGTTAACAGCAGTGGAACTGGCAGAATGTTTGTAGAGGCCAGAAACATCCTAAAACCTGTTTAAGAATACGTACACTTAAATAAAAGTAGTCCTTTGTTTACACCCAGTTAGACAGGTGTTGTGTGGTTGTCAACAGTGTGTCCCTTGTGTTCTTGTTCATGTTCTGTTGTCTCCCTAATGTCCCAATCACAGAGTATTATCTAAGAAAATATCTGTATTCGCTCTTACAATATTATAACTTTGGTGGCCTGAAGTAAGAACAGAACCTGCTTTTGACATTTTCTTTCTGAACTATTTAACCACAGCTTTTAAACTGTGTTTACACTTAATACATGTTGCATTAATATAACAGATTTAGAGATGTAATGCCTCCGATGCCCTTTTACTTAAGTTCTTCTGTGCTTTTTTATTTACAATCTGGGTGGAGAACATTATTTGAACAGAGGGTGGATTGTATTCTATTGTAACCTTACTTGACAGACAGTTTTTTTTCACAGTCATTTTGCGCATTAAACATGACTTGCATTTTTCAAATCTGTATCACTCTTATGTTGTGACAGTTTTTGAGTGAGACTCAGCTGCAAAGTGAAAATTCTCAATTTCCCCACTTGCAATTTGATGTGAAAAAGCCCATGGCTGTTGCTGCCTGCCACAAAGATCTCCTGTTCGTTGATGATTATTTATGCTGCCTGTGGCCCATGTGTATGAATAGTACCCTTTGTTCTCATGTGTTGGTCCCGCTCTGAGGCTTCAACTCCTTGGCGTTATCCTCCCATCCTTAGCAACGCCTCCCGGTCCCACAGGATTGAATAATGTTGACACATACTGCTTAAATGGTGTCGTTGATTCAGTGGGGTTGGCCGCATGCATGCAAATAATTTTAGCTCTTCGGCTGTGGCTTTATTGTAGAGCTCATGAAGAATTTTTTGAAAAGTTTCTTAATTCTTTTTTAATTAGACAATGTTTTATACTGCAGACATTATAGTATGGTTATTACACCACTCAGTGAGACATGTACCAACATCTGGGCAAAAAACCCCAACACTGTCATTGTTTTCTCTCAAATTTCATTCAAATTCTAAAGCATTTATATTAAACACAAAACCTCCTTTTCTAAAATTTTTTTTTTTTTTCTAATAATGATTTGAGCCAATATGCTGGTTAAAGTACAGAAATGTGGTCAAGACATTAACTTGCGGACAAAAGTTGTAGACTGAATCAGCTTCAGATATTTTTTATAAACCAATAAAGTTAAGCTTCAGTTAAATGATGAAAGTGAAAATGGTCTAATAAATGCCTTCTACCAACGTGTAAATGCGGTGCAGTGTAATTTGGTCATTACAAATAATTACAACAAATTACCAGGAATCCTGGTTATATCTAAATGAATGTGATGACATGGTATATGATAGAAGGACAACAGACAGTCTTGTATTGTTAATTACGGTTATTGGCAGAGGTCAGAGTTTGTGGGAAATGCTTGTTAACAGAGAAACAGCAAGACTTAGGAGAAACTGCTGTTTAGTGCAGTTGTACACAGCAGAGGCAGCTGAAAGATTTATGGCTTTACCCAGTTGTGTTTAAATACTTGTTCTGCCATTCACATAGGAGTTTCTGTATCATGCTAAGGAACATCTGTTAAAAGAGTGAAAACTTTAGGTTTAAGTTGTAATTTTACTTACTTTATTTGAAAATTTTCTATATAATTTTCTATATATAATGGTTCAAAGCAGGCTGAATTAACACCTGCTATGTTATTAATGTTGTATTTTTCCATCAGCTTTCTATTAGGTAACCAAATGCTGACTTTTTTTTTTTTTTTGACAGAACCATTAGGAAACAGTCAACAAGAAGTTTTGCCCCAAAATCTGACTAGTCTGGAGGAACCAAATCCCACAAGTCCTAAATCGCCTGTAACCGAAACAGATCCTGCAAACAAAACAGCTGCAGATGAAGGTAAGATGCACGGGATCTCCGTCATTGATTCCTCGCTTCAAGGAGAGAACACACTAAATGAAAGCAGTCCCGCTGCAGCAGCGGACCAAGATGACACAAAGGTTTCCACCACAGCACCTACTACTACATCTGGCACAACCTCAACCAAACCAGGTGAAGAATTACCAGGGCTCAACAAACCAAACTCGGAGCAGGACACTGATGCAGAGCCAGTAGATGACAAGAACAAAGAGAAGGGAGATCAAATTGATATGGACCGTTTCCTCTATGATGATGATGAAGAAGAATCCGATTACGAGGAAAGCAACTTGGATAGCTTTGATGAAAGTGACGATATTGGAGCTGAATTTAACAATGATGATCTCAAAGACCTTTCGGATTTGCAGCAAGGCAGGATAGAGGAGCCTGCATTCAAGAAAGGAAGCTACAATGCAGAAGGGGAGGAAGACTCACACTTTTTCTTCCATCTGGTCATCCTGGTTGTCCTAGTGGCCTTCATCTACATAATGTACCACAACAAGAAGAAGGTGAGTGCCACTAATGGAAACAATTATACTGCTTCTCTGGTTAATATTGCGAGCTTCATTTATGCTCCCTTTATGTATGTACGTTACATAGAGAAGTCTGTATCAATCATAAATGCCCACATGTCTCGTGTTTGGCAGGGTGGTTACAAAAGAAACAACTACTGAAACCACTATGTTTCAGTTGATGGTGGTGGAGATCTGGATAAACTAACTAACTGGATAAACTCACTTGCTTTTAGTTCTTAGTTGAGACAAAGGCCTGTGTGAAATACCAGAATTCTACAAAGAAAAGCTTACTGATGAAAACACCACCTACAGAAAACTTTACACTTTAAGTGGAGGCTATAAAAGACAAAGCTTTGTTATTTTCACAATGAAGTAATTCATTATTTCTCTGAATTTATTCAATCTCACAGCCTCTCAACCACTCAGTCAGAGTCCTACCTTCATGTTTTGCTCTTTTTTTGAAGATTGTTCTCTTGACCCAAACACGGCGATGGAAGGAAGGCTTATGTTCCCGTAGCAACATAGAGTATCACCGTCTGGATCAGAATGTCAACGAAGCCATGCCGTCCCTCAAAATGACCCGCGACTACGTTTTCTGATCCGCACTCCAGCAAGGACGAATGCTGAAGACCTTTTCAGAGCTCGTGGGCTTTCTTTCCTGGCCAGTTGCACTGACATAATGCTGTGCTTCGTTATGATTGATGCTTTCTCTCTTTCTCCCTCCTGGGGCCAACATTGAAAAACAGTTTGTCTGCATTTCTTTTTTCCTTTTTTTTACTGTTTTTCATATTAGTTATATTTCATCATAATTTCTAATAAGTTTTATAACTGTGTAACCCCTTGGGATTGGATGTTTTGGATCGTAAGTGGTCATATATTTTGTATTTATTTCTCGTTGCAGTCTAGTTTCCTCCTTGCCAAATGTGATTTGTTAATCAGTAGAAGGGTGGACAAGGTTGTAATAAAGGCTATTCTCATTCTGTATTGTTAATCAAAATGTGAATGTTTGAATCAGAAGAAAATCAAAATAGAAACTGATTTAAAGACATTGATGCACATGTCAAAATACAGGCATCCCTGACTTTTCTGACTCAACTGGTGTCAGCTTTTTTGATTCAAGTGTGGTTGAAATATATGTTTATTTGTATTTCAAATTATTTTAAAAGATTTATTCATTTTATACGCATATCCACATAAAATAACAACGCTTTTTCCTTTTATGGGAAAATGATGCTGTTCATTTAGCACGGGGGCGACAGGGATGATTTTCTGTGCTTTAGCCATTTAAATTGAACTGCAGATTCTGAAGTTGGTCAGAATGTACTTAGAATGAACTCAACGTAGTATTTCACGGAAATAAAGCCACACTGTAAGGGACATAGCTGAATAATCAGTTCAATTCACGTTTTGGAATGTGAGGCTTGAGCCACACCGGTACACAGGCTATTGATTGTTTTCCTTGACTTTCACATGATCACCTCCCTGGCTTACAAAGGTGTGTGTGTTACAAAAGCAGTGATGCTTATTAAGGAATGGCCAGAGGCCAAGGTGGCGCTAACTGTAAGCTGACTACTGCTGTTACTGCCCTTACTGCCAGTGCACACCTATGTGAAAATGACCGCTTCTGTTGCAATATGATACGATTTCAGCCCTCAAAACTTTTTGTAAAATCAAAATTATAGCTGTAGCTTCAATTCTGTGAAATACGATAATTTATGAAAAAAGAGATTTATTTTCGAACTTCCTTCCTTTACCACCTGTTTACATTTACCTAGTCCTGTACGGAAACTCTTTTCTTACTACTGTCTAGATTTTGCTATGCAGAAATCCTGGGCTTTTTTTCTTTCTTCGTTTTATGACTTCGGTGAAGTCTTTATAATCCTTGTGTTGTCTTTGGTGTGGCAGAAATGTTGTGTCCTCTCCTGGTACGTTTAACTGTCACGTGTGTCCGTCACATGATCTTCCCTGTGTCTTCATGTTCTCACGAGCACCGGATGAAAACCTTTTCTCTTCTCGCTCTTCTGCTTTCTCATGCCTTCATTTGAATCCACTCCATTTCCATACGAGGGACACTATGTAATAATGCGATGTTTTGCACTGTGATTTTTCTGTCACATGACTTTGAAAATGAGTGAGGGAGGTGTCCTGTGTCCAGGTGATGGATCTTGCAATCAACTGTAGAATATGTACAATCTCCTTTTGGTCAATAAAGCACAACTTGGTAAAAAGTTCATACCACATGTCATTTATTTATCCCAGGTGGGGAGCACCGGTCTGTTGGCCTTCCTGAATGTTTTACTTTCCCCTCTTCACACTTTGACTTTATAAGGCTCAGAAGTTGGTGCTGCCTAGCATGAGCTGGTTAATAGTTAAGGCCTAATTAAAACCAGCAGAGCCAGTCTTTCTGTCTCACTGCAAGAATCCATTAATCAACACCACACTGACATCTACAGCACCTTTTAGTGAAGTATGAAGCAGCTGTAGTAGGGTGTGAATGTTAAACATTCATGACTTTCTATGTGATTCTCCTGTATGACATGAACCTACAATACACCCCCCGCACAAATGTAACATAAACGATTTGACCACAGGGAGGCAGTATATACACACAAATAATTACATCACTACATTACATTACAGCTGCAAACGTCCAGGTTTTCGTATTTGTTGCTTAACAAATGAAATGAGAAAATGGAATGAGTCACATCCCAGCTGGAGCAGCAAGGAAAATAAAATTCCAGCCCCTATTTCAGGGCTTTATCCTATGTCTGCACAGAGAATGGCAACAAAATCAGAGGACTGTGTTGGAAAAACACAAAACACTTTGGCACTTTTTATGTACCATTACCCAGCATCCCTCCTAAACACCACGCAGAGGAAACCTTAGTCTGTGTATCCTATATAGTATGAATTGTTTAGTGTCTCTCTCTCTCTCTGTCTCTCTAATACACACACACAAACACACACTCCACTGAGCTGGAAAGTCAGAAAAAACAAATGTATAACAATTCCGCCACGACATAGTACAGTTTGACAAAGAGAGAGAGAAAGAGAGAGAGAGAGCGTTCTACTTGAATGTACTCCCTAGAAGAGTTGTCTGTCCTTTTAACTGCAGTACAAAACAAATACATTTCAACACGATGTCTGCCAATAAAGGTATTTTAACCAGTATCATAGTATTCATATTATTATAATTCTATTACGTATTATATTATATTTTTACCTAAACAAAGAAATAAAGCAATTAAAAATGGGTTTAAAATATTTATTGCTGATCTGTGTCAACAGGTTGTGCTCTCGATACTGTTGGACGTTGCTAAAGCGTAAATGTCTGGTGTTTTCGATTGCAGGTTTAATCTGTCTACATCAGGGGTGTCAAACAAAATTTGGTTTCACGGGCCGCGTACAACCTAATTAGAGTTCAAGTGGGCCAGACCAGTGCAACTATAACATAGTTAACTATAAATGACAATAAGTCTATGTTTTTCCCTATTGTTTTAATGCAAAGAGGTATATTAGAAATTCATTATTATTAGTATGTATATAATTAAATGAACATGAAGCGTTTGTGTTTTAAAAAAAAAAATTTAGAAATTCATGTGGGCCAGATTGAACATCTTAGTGTGTCGGTTTTGGCCCGCGGGCCGTATGTTTGACAGCCCTGGTCTATGTGCCAATATATGCCTGGGCTCAACACTCCAACACCAAGTTACTCCTGATTGCTGTCTTGGCAGCATGGAATGTGGTGTTAGTCAATAGTCTGTTGGTCTTTTAAATGCATTTAATAAAAGTCAAAGATGGAACATCCACAGGCTGCGAGATAACAAGATGCTGATATTTCCTTGCAGTTATTTGTGCAGATCTGTCTGAGGGACGGCACAGAATGAAACCCACCAGCTGGAAAATCACACAACTGCTCCCAGTCACTGAGGGGTGTAAATCCTGACAATGGTTATCCAGTGGCTTTGGAAAAGGGTTTTTTATCCTCTGTGAGGAATTGAATCCTGGGGAAAAAAATAAAATGTTTTCCACCAAAAAGCAATATTTTTAAGGTCACTTTTTCCTCGCCAAGCCTTTGCTTTTATAGAAAATTAAATGTATATTTTAATTTCCAGCCAAAACACAGGCAATAATAAAAAAT
>NC_024325.1:3066555-3070133 GCF_000523025.1 Cynoglossus semilaevis | reverse complement strand
AAATACATTTCACTTAAAGTATGTACATTCTAAAGGCTATGAAACCCTACATGCTATAATGGAAGCCCTCCCAGGTGATATATATTTGCCTAATTAGGGAGAAGTGGCCCAAAGTGATTAACTCCCATTCTGAAGGTGTGCATAAATATAACGTTGCTTCTTTACCTCACTTAAAACGGGCCAAAAAAGATTGAGCAAACAATAAAAAGACAAAAGCCTTTTTGGAGAAATGGAACTCTACTGGAGTTACGATGAAACTGAGGTGAGTTACAACACTGCGGAGAAGAAAAGACTCAAATTAAATGCCAAAGACATGATTCTTTCACAAATTATTTCCCCAGACATTTCCCCGTTTATCCAGTGCTTTCCCAGGGTGTTTTCAAGGCCCAGAGACAAAGCCAAGGTGAGGATCTATGTTCTATTCCCAAGATACAAAAAAGTTGTAACTCCTGACTTACAAGATACAAATCTACAAACACACACAGCCATAGGTCGAATCAAAGATGTAGTTGCCGTGTTCTGCTTCTGCTAACTGTCACTTAGTCTGATGAAAACTTCTGATATTATATTATAATATCTATTATAAGATATTTCCTTCATTCACAAGTACAGGAAGTAGTCTGTATTTCTCAAGGTGGCCGTGAGTCTTGATTACTCTGATTTTAATATGCACGGCACGTCTCCATCTCGTACATCCAATCATTTCGGTGCTTTGCTGGCCATCAGAGGCCGCCTATATGACAGAGTAATGACATTACCTTCTTCACCTGACTTAAACCCTAATGGCGGTTTATGAGGGCTGTGAGGAAACTGGACAGTCCATTGAAAATTATACAGGAGAATGTGTAAGCCACCGCTGGAAGGGTTAGTGCGTTCGCACCTTACAGCAGGAACGTCGCTGGTTTGATTCTCTGTGATAACTTGTGGTCTTTTACAGCAGGGATGGCAATTTTGGCCCCTATCGATCGATCTATCGATCTGTAACTCGTTCTCTCCGCACTCTCTTCCTCATACACCATACTTGTAACTGTTAACCCCTTCATAACACATTAATAGAACAATATAAACGATAAACAAGCCTCTAGTCACTAGAGGGCAGCATTGCAGCTCATTTTATTGATCTATTGATAATCAGGATATTATATCCAGTATCCAGTTGTGATCTTTTTGTCAAATTATATTTTATTAAATATTAATTTTTTCCAATAAACTTGAACTAATTTGGCACGAAAACAATGGAGAAAAACATGTACTTATTGTTATTTATAAGGAATCATGTTCTGATTGTACTGGTCCGGCCCACTTGACAGATAATCAGGCTGAATGTGGCCCCTGAACTAAAAATGAGTTTGACACCCCCGCTCTACAGAGTTTATCTCTTTTGGCAAAACAACGTGACTCATTCCCAGGATAGTTTCTCACTTGCAGCATCCTGTGTTATGAAATTTGGTGTGAAGTAACACCGGAGTTCAGGTCTAACAGGTGAACCGAGAGTCATGTTGCATAAATATTGCAGCAGGTTGCCACATTCTGGAATCTTTCCACCTCACCATCCCCTTAGGAACCAACGCCTAAAATAAAAAAGACCGTATTTCTTTGGAGTTTCTATTTCTTTGTTGCACCGGGATTATTACTGAAAATGGAGATATTCTCAGACAGCAGCATAAGCTGGTGTTCATATAGTTGTCCTTAATGGAAATACAGCAGAGGAGTTTCTTCTTCATTGCCTTTGTGCACCTCTGGAGTGGTCAGGCTCCTTTATATTTAATTTCCTGTCCGTGAGTTTCATAGACCGGCGTCTCTCAGGAGTAGGAGCAGTATATTCACGGCCCCTGCTTTAAGTTCTCCTTCATTCTGTTTTATCTCTTGAAGTTTTTTTTCTTTTTGTCTCCGTGTTGACAAAGCTTAACCGTCCCTGTTCTTTATCTTCTGCTCGGCTGGAATTAAGAGCGGGAGCTTTGCCTTCTTTTTCCTCTGCGCGCAGGAGAAAATACAAGGGCCATCATCTTTATGGTTTGAGAGAGGGGAGAAGACTCAGGGATGTGTCAGGTGGAGAAATGACCAAAGGAGAGAGGAATGGAGGGGGTGTGTGTGTGTGTGTGTGTGTGTGTGTGGCGCTAACAGAAAAGAGCTGTTAAGATCCCACACTGGTACCAATTAAAAAACTGACCGTGCAGCAAAAGTGAGACGCCATTATGAGAAGGAAGATAAGGATAAACAGCCTGCCACTGCCATGTTTGGGCTAATACACATTAGGGGTAATACGGTACTGCAAGGAAGGGTGTACTTCTCTTTGTACTCCTTGTACTTCTCATTTTTAGCTACTATCTTATTCTTTGCCTCCTGGATCTTGGTGTGAGGTGGTAACGGTGGAAATCTCTCTCTGAAAAACAGGATTGTTTTCTTTTTGGAACATACCCTGGAACGTAACACTTTAATAATAGTATTTTGGTGTATGCTTTTATATATATATATATAGTGTATCTCCTTTATAAGTACAGGCAAGCACAACAAGGCACAATGGCTGGCAGTCTTTAAGGGTGGCCGCTTGGGGGCGCCACCGACAGAGGGTTGGGTTTAGGAAGATGGTGTAGTATTTTTTTCTGGCTGGACTCCTTGACGAAATTTCTTTTTTTTTTTACACTGTAATTGGATGACGTGCTTATCAAATGCTTTTGTCTTATTTTGAAGTAAAAAGTTGACTTTACAGTTACTTTTTTGGACCAGTACCCAACCTCTGTTTTGTGTACTTCTTCGATGTCACTGTGTGGAACATCCTAGTAGCATATTGTACGGTGCATGTCAACAGACCTGGGTAAAGCTGAGGTCAGTGTTTGCTTAAAAAGCTTCTTGGAAGTTGCCACTAGCCATGAATTTCTGATGGGCAACCCCCCCCCCCCCTGCCCCCCCCGATCTCCCCAGAACAGTTTTAAATACTGTGATCTTCCATGCAGATTTTTTTAAGTGCACCTGTCCCTCCGAGCGGTGCGCTCAGACCTGCAGATGAAAGCACAGTGTCTCGGGCTTTTCTTCACATTAGATCCTTGGTTATGTCAGCTGTTTCATGTCTTCTTCAAAGTTCTTGTCACAGTCTACCTCTCACTGTACTTGTCTGATACCCCCCCTCCCCCCGCTCTGCACTCTGAACATTTTGTCAGCCCCTTCATTTGTATTTTCGTCTGTATTTTTTTTGTACTCTACTTGAGAGAATTACTCCATCCATCAAAGCCAGATCCAAAAACCGTCGACTTTCATCTCAGTTTTTCCGTCTGAACATTTTCGTTTCTGTCTCGTTTTGCCACAGTCTTTTTTTCTCTCTAACTGTCGTTTTCACTGACACCTTTCCTCTCTTTCTTTTGTCTTTTTATCTGTCATTGTTATTTTCTGCCCTTGGAATTCCTCTTTTTTCACTCTCTGAGTATCTTTATGTTGTTGTTCTCAACGTTTGTTTAGTAGCAGTAAACCACAAAGCTGCTCGTAAACCCATGGTTTCAAACAGGGGTTTCAAACATACGGCTCACGGGCCAAAACAGGCACGCTAGGAGGTTAATTACGGGCCGCTAGATACCAAAATGAGT
>NC_024325.1:3062185-3066299 GCF_000523025.1 Cynoglossus semilaevis | reverse complement strand
GAATTATAACCTTTTTATCATCCTTATATTGAGATTACGCTACTCTGAATCCCTCACAACAGTGATCTTAGATCGTTAACCATTTTGACTGTAATCTGTTCTTATTCTCTTAAATGTATTACATGTTCTATTACACAGCAAAGATTTATGTTTACCTTATTAGAAGATAGTGTAGTGTGTTCTCTTTAAACTATTCATTTGTATTCGATTGTTCATGCTTCCGCGAGTGAGAGAGAAGAGTGAATACAGAATAAAGCTATAGTGATTGGTACCATAACCTGGCAACTTTTGATAATTTCCGCAAGGAGTGCATCGCAGAATCTCTTTTAGCTCGACTCGTGTGTATTCTGGGAAAATCAAAGTCTCCTCTGCCTTAATTGGCCCTGCTGTACATGACTCGTACTACACACTACAGCCCTCCTTAGCTTGAAAAAGAAACATTTTCATGCTGCTATTTTTCTGTCCAAGAGAGTTTTAGCCCAAGGCTTTTATCACGCTGATCCTCCTTTTCAGACAGATTAGTCAGTGGCTGCACCTTTGCTGTGGGTGATAAAAGCATCAGCTCGACGGATGGCCGGGAGATCTGACATGTTGCTCTTGAATAATTAGTTCTTGGTAATGTGCGAAAATGAACTTGACCGATTTATCTGCCAGAACAAGGTTTTAATTAGAGTGGTTCTTGTTAAAAACCTGCAGAGAGAAGATTTTCTCTTTAATTTGACTCTTTATTATGCTGATTTATGGAGTTGTTTTCTTTTTCTTTTTCGCCCCCTTTAGATTCGATTTTAAAACATCGTGAAAAACTTTGTTTGGTTTAAATATCTCACAGTCCCGTGCAGCGCATGGTGCAGCTAAACTCTTGTTGACCAATAAATTAAAACACATTTTCATGACTTGTTCATTGTCATAAACATTGTTGCTGTTGAATTACTTAGATCATAAGGTGTTACCATTAGAATCCTATTTAGAGGAAATTAGACAATAAATCAGGTTGAGTGACAGCAGTTGTAAATCAACCTTTGTGCATGATGTTACTATGTTACGGTGATACTATGTTACTATGTTACTATGCAAGTCACATGCTAGCAGATGAAGAAAGATTTAGCCTTTCGCACTTCTTGACTAGATTTGATCAATTTGTCTCCATCAACAGACTATCTACCAAAGTCAATTACAGTGGCTATAATTAAACCTCTTAAGGGATCGATGCTCAGCCCAGGTATTTCCCTTCTCTCTTCAGAGAGGCTGTCGATACATTTGTGCGGTTTCCTTTTAGGGGCACTTTACCGGTGAAACAGTGTAGATAAGACTGATTAAAGTAGGTTACAAATGAGCTTTTAATTGCACCGGACACAGGACTTGTATCTGTTGTTGTTTTGTTGAGTTTTCGTTCCGCTTTTGATGTCATTGACCATCTCTGTATCTGTTGTTGTTTTGTTGAGTTTTGACCATCTAGTCCTATCACAGGGACTAGACTCTTAATTCTGGATTGGATACTTACAAACTCGCTATATAAATCTGCTTTGATAGTATGCTAGCGATTTTAGCTCCTACTTTTTTCTTACCATGGCCTGGCTTTTCAGTTGAACAAGACTAAGTATTATTTGTTTTGTAAACTTACCCCTTACTCAACACTATGTGTTATTTTTTTTTTGGGGGGGGGAGTACTCGGTTTAAGTGAAAGTGACTTTGTTTGAGACAGTGATTTCAATGGAAATGTTCTGTTGGTTTAAAAGCTCTGCTCACTTTCTGTTCAGTTGGTTGCCTGAACTATGCAGAATTGAAGAAAATGTTTTTTTAATATTACTTTTTATTTGCTTCATCCTTAGTTTGACTGACATATTGTCAAATATATATATGTGTATATATATGTATATTGAACCAAGCTAAAAGCTAATATATATTATATATTATAACATATATATGTGTATATATATATTTATTGAGACCCAAACTAAAGACATAGTGGTGCTTTTCATGTAGTTTTATGATACTGATGAAACGTTTGTTTACTAGTATTTAACTCCCTCTAATTAACATCGTTAATCTTTTCTTTTTTTTTTGCAGTTTAAATAATTCCATTTTAACATCCGACTTTCTGGTTTTACCTCCAGGTGCAGCTCTGTAGCTTTGTTCGTACACAGTGTTGCAGCCTCTGCTCTTTTGTACCGCAGCCAAACGCTTTTCTCACTGGCTGCCTCACTTTGATGAGTGCGCTGTCACTGCACAATAGAGCAGAGGGTACAGGGGATAAAGCTTTTTCTGGATCAGAAGAAGAGAGAAAAGGAAGGTTAAGTGAGACGCAGAGAAGGTGGCGAAGAAAGAGAGAAAGTTGTTGATGCAAGCAATAAATTACACCTTTCCCCTGTAATATAACTGCTACCAAAGATAATTTTCTTGTACTTGTTGTGTTAAAGTATGTGCCCTTCAGGCACTGCTGGGAAAATACACATTTTCAGTGTATGCTGTGTTAAACTGAAAATTTGTTTATAATTATAATTATAATTATTTTTTAGTTGTAATTTTGTTGCAGGATCAGCATATGGATTAATAGCATCCCCTGCAGGAGAGAGGCTAAAGCTACATGCTTTCTGTTAATACACACCGTCCCTCAAAGTAGGAATGTGTAGATTTAAAATCTGATCTTGGGAGTAGATCCAAATTCAACATTGTGTCTGGTTGTCTAAGAATTTAAGATAAAGGTTAGCATTATAAAAACAGACACGCTCAGCAGCTCGGAGTTTGTTGACTCTACATGCCTTCTGTTTGATTTCCTCTCTTCACCTGCTCTCTCTGGGTGTAAGTGCCTCACCCAAACCTGTGGTGTCTGATATTGAATTTTTCTACCACTGAAAAAAAACAAAGACTAAAACATTTTAATTGAAATGCAGCAAGCGATTTAGCACAAGAGGGGAGTTAGGCCTATTAGATATAGCTCTCTGTCAGCCAGGGTTAGCCAGCGATGCTTTATCGCTCTGCTAAAACCCAAACACTAAAACAACTGCCAGGCCCTGCTCTGGTCAAAGAATCCATTTCATCACCTGACAGAAGCCATACAGCAGGAAGAATTATGAGACGGCTGTCACGGCACAAGCAGTGGACAAAAGCGTCGGAGATGGGGAGAGGTGTGATGGAGGAGGACCTGGTATAATTTTCATAATGGAAGCAGCGGTCACAGGAACGAGGGTTGAGTTCTGCTACACTGGTTAGAAAAATGAAAGTGAAGAGATTGAATTCTGAAATAGGGTTCTTATTGTCAGAGCACCTTTTAGTTGGAGAGCTGGGTAAGAAATTAATTTTCATCCAATGGGGTTTTTCTTTCCTCTGTGAAAAGCTTCAAAAAATGATTAGCTTTTTATTCTGTCATTTTATTTAATAACTTTTTTTGTAGCTATTTATGGGCTAAATGTTACACATCGCCTACTAACATTGAGAAAAACTCATGAATATGAACCTTTTGCATAATTTAATTTAATTTTAATTTAATTTAATTTAATTTAATTTAATTTAATTTAATTTAATTTAATTTAATTTAATTTAATTTAATTTAATTTAATTTAATTTAATTTAATTTAATTTAATTTAATTTAATTTAATTTAATTTAATTTAATTTAATTTAATTTAATTTAATTTAATTTAATTTAATTTAATTTAATTTAATTTAATTTAATTTAATTTAATTTAATTTAATTTAATTTAATTTAATTTAACTGCCCCCGCACCACCAAATTTGCTTATTTTCATTTTTTGAGTAGCAATTTGTGTTCATCATTAGCTTTAACTACTTTGTTGCTACTACCTAGCTAACCCATGACACTCAACTTACATGTCATAAAGCATGAATTTTTCCAATTTAAGAATTCTGTTACGAGAATAGAAAAGTTAGAAAAGAAGCGGCCAAAAACTGTAGTGCTGCACCTGGGAGTGGCAGAGAAGTATATGAGTGTGGTGTAGTACATGTTTATAGACAGCAATATAGTAAATATGGAGTACCAACATATTGAGGGTTTGGGTTAAAATTAAGGATCCAATTTTAAGCTCTTCTTGATAGATAGATAGATAGATAGATAGATAGATAGATAGATAGATAGATAGATAGATAGATAGATAGAT
>NC_024325.1:3045248-3062143 GCF_000523025.1 Cynoglossus semilaevis | reverse complement strand
CAACGTCCTGAAGAAGTCACTGTAGACAACAACGTTTTCAGACAAAATTGTAGTCTCGGTTCAGTCTGGTCTTCTTCCGTGGAGAGACCTGTAATAAAAGTCAACAGAAGCAAGAAAAATCCATGTGTATTTTAGTGTAAAGCAGATGAAAATGTAATAAAGGTGAGTGGGTTTAAATCCCCCGAGAAACGTTGACTTAAGGCTGACTAGGACTGAAATAGAGCAGACAGTGGAATAATTTTGGTTGAAGCAGTTTGGATATAACATTTGAGCAAGGCGAGCCTGAGATTTTTAGGACCTGCGAGCAAAGATAGTGAGTGAAGTGTGAAAAGAACGTCGGAGATGGAGCTGCAAGTCATGAAGGAAGACCCTGGGGAGTAAAGTGAAAAAGGACAAGAGGAGGAGTTATACAGTGGGAGGTCAGAGTGAGATGACGGCAGATGATTGTTATGGTGATCCCTGGGGGGATCAGCCAAAATACTTCCTTTTTTTTCTAGACCATATTTGCTACAATAACAATACTAAAGTAACGGTGTATTTAGCTCACCGTGTAGGTCTGTCTCAGTGTCCGTAATGTTGTATACCTCCGCTTTATCCACGGTGGCTTGTTACTTACACACTTGAACACACACTTACACTTACAGTTATTTGGTCCATCGATGTAATGCGAAATATTTATTTTAGTCTACCCGCTGCCCTTAATGTTGTGTTCAGTGGCAGTTTTGCCCGTTGTTTATGGTTCCTGGCAGCCGCTTTTATTTCTCTAATCGATTTTGCTTTTTTGCCACGTGTCAGCTGAAAACAGGATTTAATCTCTCGCCGGTCCCTGTAGTTTAGAGGAGTCCACATAAAACACATAAACATAATAAACAAACACATTGACATAAACATAATGAGGGAGTGGGGGGGTGGGGAGGGGGATCATTGGAAATGCTCCAGTGACTTTCACTGACCTGATATTCACAGATATCAGTTAAAAGCCTCTGGTTCACGGAGACGCTTCGTCAACGTTACATCCCCAAAGGGGGAGCATTTAGTGAGAGTTGGTGGAGTGTTAAGAGGTGAAGAGGAAGCAAAGAGGGATAAATCTATAATCACCCAAAGTGCTGGTTGCCATTTGCATCGGTAAAGCGATAGCCTGGCCCAGAGTGTCTTTGCTTTTTTGTTGTTGTCTGTCTGTTAAAATCTAAAACTAAAACTGAAAGCCTGATGTTAACAAACATTATCAACATTTACGCCTTTACTCTAGTTCTTACTCATTTTGGTTCACGGGCCACATGAAACCTTATTAGCTGTCAAGTTGGCTGCACCAGTACAATCATCACCAGTGTAATCATAATAATAATTAACTATAGTAACAAGTCCATGTTTTCCCCCTTTGTTTCATGCAAACACATACAAGTATATTAGATATGTATGATTATTCATTCACATTTAATGAAATATAATTTTTCAAAAAACATCCTGAACATGAATAGTATTTTTTTATTTTCAAAATTCATCAACTGAACTGAACTGCCGAGCGGGCCGATTCTGGTCCCCGGGCCGTATGTTTGACAACCCTGCTCTAGTTTAACTCAGTTAAATGTAGTGTACTGTGGCAGGGATTTCTCACCAAATGAGTTGAGTTCTTCACACATTGTGGTGCTGTACACCCCCAAATACATTATAAAAATAGCTTTAATAAAAATCCTCACTTTTTTACTCTACTTTTTTTTATCTTATCTTATTTTGTGGATACAAAGTGATTGTTCTGAAATCAAGCTCTGTGCAGCTGCAGAAAACAAAAAAGTGTAAAGTTGACCTCCTGTAACCCAGGATATAGATTATTCCTCTGTGAACAGAGTCTGATCACTCAGAATAAATGAGAACATCCGAGGAGCCGTGCAGAGCTTTAAGGTTTCCCTCACCGTGGAGACAATGTCTTGTCAAACGAGGGGAACTAATCTCATTAAGGCCGCGTTCACTTCAGATCGGGTCAATCGCAATTGGTGACTATTTGTCTCAGGCTGCGGCCGTAGTAGGAGGAACAAAAGCAATAAACAACAAAGTAAATGTTTCTGGTATAGTTCAGCTGGTAGGAACTACTACTGAAGCTATAAACATTTTTTTTAAACTCAAATTGAACATAAACTACAATGTGTAAATATATTGGTGTAAAATATTTTAGTGACAGTTATTTTCTGGGGTCACATGTACATATATATTTATATATATTAGCAAATATATTTATAGCACCCTCTGCCTGTGAGAAGTGTCAACTACATCCTCTCTGTTCAATAACAATAACCCCAAATACTCCTCATTTAACCACAGGAAGGCACATCTTTGTAGGTCACCTCTCAGAATCCTGAGAGTTAGTGATGCCGCATGATTTACCTCTCTTGGGAATCCTGCTGTCTCTGATTATACCAGCAGAGAGCAGCGTTCTGCATTCATACCAACGTTAACCTTCATTCTTCAACGTCACAATAACACAACCAAAGTATGTCCAAATTCAACAAATGAAATTAAAGATTTTGCAAAAAAAAAAGAAGAAAAAAAAAGTATTGTGTCAAAGCAGTCAGCGGTGCGACATCCGGTCGTCCACGGTCGTGCGTGAAATTACGGCTGTTGTCAATTGTCAAGGTTATGAATGAGATAAGAATCATCCTTTTAATTTTGCCAGCAGTGTTGCGTGATCAACAGGTGAGCACGATGTTAATTCTGTGACTCTTAGTATGTTGTAGTACAAATAATGACTTTTACATTTTTTCAAACTTAAATGATGGTCTATGCCAGACCTGGGCAAACTAAGGCCTGGGGGCCGGATGCATCCCGTTCAGCTTTTTATTCTGGCCCGCCAAACTTTTCCAAACTTTTCTAATTTATATATATATATACTTCTGCCATTTCCCTGCAATACCCACGTTTCCCCAATAGATGGCCTAGAAAATGATGAAAGCATTTTAGCTTAGTGTCCGGTTGGGGATTTGGTCAAAGTCAGAGGTCTTGTTGGTCAGAACCGTAGTTCCAGAGGCTGAGCCATGCTGGGGCTCAGTTCTGAACGGGGATTCGAACGAACAGGAAATGAACACTGGTCATTTGCAGTAAAAAAAAGTAATATGTAGCTGGGGGCAAGGTTCTCAATTTGCTGGTTTATGTTTTCACCTTGACAGGCGTGGGCTTTCAGATAGGACCACAGGAATGAGATTATGAATATAAATGCCCCGGAATGAGTGGCGGGGTGGCGGCGGTCACCTTTAAAGACAGTGTAAGGACAGTGGACACCCGGCGTTACGTAAGGTCTTTAGGTCTTTATACAGCGGGAGCACCTGCGGTGTATCGTCATCTAATTAGGATCTCCTTCCAGATGGCACTAATGGGATGGTTTGAGGAGCAGACCCATTTGGGAGCAGAACCCAGCCAAGAATTCTGATCTTTTCACTAAGAAATTAAATCACTTGTTTTCAGAAGCTCGGAAGCTCGGAGTCTCTCCGCCGAGATTTGTTCCCTCGTGACATGGACCTGAGTAAGAGAAAGAGGATGAAATGGAGTCATTATTCTACCATATAATCTATACATTAGGTCGGTAATGATATGAAATTCTGACTTTTTTCACCAAACGTATTTGCGGCGGTCAGATTTGTGACAAGCTGCTCTACTGCTGCCTGATGTCTAGTTGAGACTATAAGTAAGAAAATAAAGGTAAAAGACTGATTATGTCCTGTCACAGATGGAGGCAGCAGAGTATGAAGTCGGTACTTGTGGTTTTGCTCTCTTTTTGAGTCAGTTTATTCGTCACCTCAGTTTGGCAGCACATGATGTGTTTCATCTCAACTCAAGCGTCATTGGTACAGAAGCTGATCTTTGTGAGTCAACATGAACGCAGCACCGACACAAAAGTCCTGCTACTGAAATACATACAAAACAAAGGTTTAATCCAACCATCAAACAGGAGCTCCCATTAGCATTGAACTGCACCCAGGGAGCGGCGTTGTCTTTAGCGGTAGCTCGACATACCACAGTGCTTTGGATTCGACCAACCAGTCCTCCAATTACAGCCCAGTTATTGAACCACCAGGCCTCAGGATGTTTACAAATGGCAGAGAAGAGTCTTCAACTATTTTGGCTTATCGGAACGAGACCAACCTGAGAAATTGGGAATTTGGGAAGCGAACTTGTCTGAGTCTGTCCAACAGCAATGTCATAGTCAAACTCGCTTTTTAATCAAATCTATCGGCCCACTGTGTTTCGACCATGTGAACCACTTCGATGACACAGACCAGCATTTGAGAAACCCCTCTACCGAATGCCAGAAAATCCCCCAGGGACGTTTGACGTCGCATCTGTTTTGGCGACACCTCGTACAGTGCCAGCTTCAATTGACCACCAGCTGCTGATAAGCAGAACCAACAGTTGGAGGAGGTGTTGGACGTTTTTGGAGATGCGAGAAGACAGCCATCTGAGGGGAGGTGAAGTCAGGTATCAGATTCACGGCGACAGGCACATTAGAGGCAGCATTCAGCTGAATGGGAGCACATAAAAGCATCCAGACAGGCGCCTGGTATCCAGTTATTAATATTTTATTGCTTATTAGAGCAGCCATGTGTTCCAGCATCGGGGGCCGCAGCTCGTGTGCCATCTTCCCTCCTCTCGTGTTTGTGCTGTCTGCTGTTCCCCATGAATATGACGTCCACGTCAATGTCGGGGGAAATGACACATTTCTTTCTTAGTGGTTGAAGACTGAAGGGAAAAACACAAAGTAAGTCAAGTGTAACTCCATCTCAGGAGCCATAATTCACATGAGGTGAAAAAGCCTCATTAGTTAATTTTTTTTATAATTTTTTTTTAGGATTTTCCCCCCTAATTCACATGAGGTGAAAAAACCTCATTAGTTAATTTTTTTTTTAATTTTTTCTCAATTTTTTTTAATTTTAGTGTATTGTATCTAAACATATTCTAATTAGAATGTGTTTTTCCCATTAGAGTGTTTGGGTCTGGCTTTGTGAATTGGGCAAAGCGAGAGACTTCGGGGTCTCAAAGCAACTCGGTAAGAAACAATGTTGAAATTCAAATTCAAATTGTTTGTTAATAAGAGTGAGCTGGAGACCCGAATCACAAAGAAAAGCTAATGAGACAATCACTCAAACTAATTAACTCCACAAAACTTGGGAATAACCTCACGTCGCGCTGCTAAGACTTGACCACCGACACTGTTTTTTTTTCTCTCTCTATGTGTGCGGCATAATGAGATAGATTTAATTTGGACACACAATTGTGCATGTAATTAGGCTTTGATCTGTAAAGGCGGGCTGCCCTGCTAGCAATGTTCCCTCTAAGCTGCGCGCGTGCGCAATCGCGCACTAGAAAATCTATTTAGCGCATAAATAACATCAAGCATAAACGCATTAATTAAAATCCAATATTAGACTTAATCTAATCTAATTAATTCGCCCAATAATATTGTTTTTTTGTTTCTCACGCAGGGGGTGACAGGTGTCCAGCCAATGATACAATACGGTTCATTTACGGTACGAAGCCAATCATGGCATTGACGGTGCTTGCGTCTGGGTTCTACCTATATGAGCCGTGCAGGTTAGCTAGCAGGTTAATAGATACTAATACAAACCCTGCATCATGGCGAAACGAACAGGCAGCGACACAACCACTCACCAAGCCACAGTGAAAAAGAAATGCAGTTCTTTTAAGATGGAATGGTTGTCGGAGTATGTGCAAATTGAAGAAAAAGCGGTGAAATTGAGTGAGATTTTTTCTTTTTCAAGTGAGAAAGGTCTACTCTGCAAAACATGCAGCGATGCCAAAGTAGCAAGTGAGTTTTCAGAGGGAAAAATGTGGATTGAATGGAAGCTGGATTATCTCAAGCGTCACGTTCAGCATAAAAGTCATTTAAAGGCTGTCGAAACTACACGAAGACTCAAGATGGGGCAGGGGATTGGTACGTTATTGCGGGAGAGCGCAAAAGACCGAGAGAAAAGGAACGAGTTGTCACACAAAACAAAATCGGACCCTGAACAAGTTAAAGTTCTCATTGACAATATTTTACTTGCCATCAAAATGAATGCATCAATGCTGTCAGTTCAACAAATCCACGATCACATGGCAAAGTACGTGAGTATACCAGAAAGCTGGCGAAGCAAAAACTATGCCTTTGAATTTGTGAACTCAATCAATGATATAGTGCAGAATGAGACTATGTGCAGTATTAAAAATTGTCTTTTTTTTGAGTGGACCAAATTACTTATTTAAAAATAAAGCGCGCATATCTGATGTTGCTCACAGTAGTCCTCAGTTTGCTCAGGGAGCTTGTGTGTATGCCCAGATACATGAAAAATTAGAGGGAACATTGCCTGCTAGTACATCTACGGGTGAAGGTGATCTCCGTGGTTTCAAATCCATACTGGGATTTATCTGTTCTTGCCGTACTAGCATGTTATAATTATGTTGTCACGCTGCCAAGAAAATAATTTAGAGGAAAAAAAAATCACCATTCACAAAAGATGCAGATTAAATCCAAATATACAGAACAAAAACGGACTCATATCATATTCAAGGAAAGAAATACTTATGCTTTTTGTGTGTAAAAAAAACAACTTTTGACTCCTTTTGACCTGATTTTATATTTTTACTGCTAGCTAACATTTGGCCTCCTTTATTTTGTTTAGCTAAAAAATACCATTTTTACATTTTTTTTATTTCATGGTAAAGTTTGTGAAGTCAAGTTAAAATCTAAATGTATTCATTTTTTTTCCCCCACCCAATTCCAAATTCTCCCCTTCCTCTGTTTTTAAACATGGCACCTTCCCACAGGAAGTTGCCATAAAAGGACTTTAGTGGGCGGGGCAAAGGTTGGCAGTTCATTCCTCCAAACCACAGGGTGATCATGTGCTAGCTACAGCAAAGGTGAGAGCAAAAATAAAGATCCTAAAGTCTTAAAAACCAAATAAAACGTATTTGTGTTTTTGCCCCCTTTTCCATAAATGTGAAATGTAAAAGATGAAATGTCAACACAAACTTTATTAGACCAATCAAAACAATGATCTCCAGGCCTCAAACACTTGTTGGTGTGACTGAACAACTAGCTAAAACAAACAAAATAACATTGTGGGAATGTTCACATCTTTCTACATTACACGCGTGATTAGTTCAATATTTGTTCTAAATTAATGAAAGATTTAACATACGATACATTTGGAAAACAGGCTGTTTCAGGAACCAAAAGATTCTGGAAAGACGTTTCTATCACCAGCTATAGGCCAAGAGTCTACCAAATGATTTAGATTCGTCCCTGTTTTGTTGAATTCGATTTGATTTTCAAAGTAATAGACGTCGGTGATGTTAGAAAAGAACAGAATTTCAGGCCGAAACGTCTGAGGCTCGCAGCTGGGGCTGGTCAGTGGAAATGAGAAAGCATTAAAAGCTCATTCTTCTTGACAAGACACCTCGCCTAGCTGTTAGCACTAGCTCCTCTTGTTAGCGGGAGTTTTATCCTCGGAGCAATAACCGTCTCCAGGTTTAGATTCTCCTGCTGTTTTCTTGGTGGTGTGATGTCAGCATTAAGTGAGTGACTCTGAGTGGAATTCCAATGCTGGAGCTTCATAAGCCCGCTCATTTATAGGGGCGAGAAAAACACAACACTTCGTTTGTTCAGATTACGATTCAAGGGTTTGTGGAGAGCAGGAGTGGTTGCCATGGAGAATGTGCTAATGAAAGTATTGTTTAAGTCAATTAATGACATGTTAGAATAACTGGCTGTATTAGGGGGATTGTGGCAGTGCATTAGTCATGTGATGTCTGACACCTGGTGTAGTCACTTATTTATTATCGGGGCTATGTACAGAGGTCCACCAACCAACTATTGAAACACACGTTCACACTTAACACAATTCTGTGAGAAGAAACTGCAGAAAAAAACTTTGTTTTAAATCCTGAAATAGTGTCTTTCTTAACCAACGTAATTAAAAATACAAATAGTGTCTTTCTTAACCAATGTAATTAAAAATATATATCAATATTAAAACAAAACATTTAAATTAAATTCATTTGAGGCTAAACTATTTAAAAATGACTTGTAAATTCAACATAAGTAATCCAATTTTGCTTTCGTCTCCAACCGAACAGCTTTATAATAAGATTTATAATTTAAATTACCGGTTAAATGGTAATAAAAAGTAATAAAGTGATAGAGAATTAGTATTTAAAGACTTTTTTTTTTCTTTTTTTGACATAGCTTTGCTAATTACACAATGGAGTCACAATTACATTTTATATTTCTATAATATTTTGTTCTGTTTTGTCATATAAATAGTGTGGAGCAATGAAGTACACGTGGACAGGATTGGAAGAAAAATCTTACCATACCTCGGCTGATGTTTCTTTCTTTTGATCTGACGCTTCAATGTAATTTGACGTGCAGGAAAAAAAGAAAGAAAGAAAGGAAGAAAGAGGGTGACAGCGGTTGAGACGTGAAGAACAAGGACAAGAGGAGACGCTGCGAGAGAAGAAAAGAGGAAGAGGGAACGGGAGAGGTCTGGACTGACTGTCAAACAGGTACAAAGACACAACTGGAGAGGAACATGAGAATGAGAAGCAGCAGAAGTTGGAGAGGGGAAAAATAGAAGAAAGAGACAGAATGTGATGCAGATGAACTGTGTGTGTGTGTGTGCGTGTGTGTGCGTGCGCTCTCTCTCTGAAACACAGGCAACTGAATGTTTCTGTGTTCCAGTCTGCTGCTGTCACACCCTGCTGGGGCTGCTGCAGGAGAGGAAGTTGGGACAGAGACTGTAGCTGTGACTGTTCTGTGACGGTGTGTGTACGTGTGTTTGTGAGAAGTATATTCTTGTCCCAGGTAGTGTTGACCTTGCCTCAAACATTACAAAGCCACAAATTCTCCAAAAAACAGATAAACACTCCAAGGTTACACTAATGCGAGGCTTGAATAAACAGATGGTGTTTTAATTTCAATGAATGTTTATCTCTGAAAAGACTGGAAAGACGCAGCACACAGATTTCACAAAAAAAAACAAAACAAAACAGTCTGACGAACAAAATAACACAGTAAGAAAAGCTCAAAGTAGAATGAGAAGTAATTAGTAACACCATTCCTGGTCCATTTGTTGACGTCTGTTCCGTCTGGATGTTCTCTGCTGGTTCCTTTCATAATTTTTTTGAAGTCTTAATGATCGCTAACAAGAAAATTGTTGTTAATCCAATTTGTGTGGAATTTCCGTGTGGAATAGCAGTCGGTAGATGATTCAAGACTGGCTTTGTTTGATGCTAGTAGAGAAGTTAGTGGATGAGGTTTTAACAGTGGATTTAAAAAATATATATATATACAGTGTTCCTTCGCTATATCGCAGTTCTCCTTTCGCACCCTTAGTACATCGCATTTTTTTTTCATTATTTTCAAGAACAATAATTATTTGCTAGCCTAAAAGAGAAAACAGTATTTAAATAAATGAAAAGACTTTTTGCAACACATACATACAAGATAATACATAAAAAAACATGTACAGTACGTACTGTTGGAAAATCTGTATACTGTATACTGTATTTGGTGATCATTTATTAATGTAGGGTAATTCCCCAAGTTGGACACAGGAGGGCACTGTTTTAGTTCGACTGTTGATAAAAGTGTGGCGGAGGTTCGTTAAGGCTAAATATATGAGTAAATAATATAATAACTATCTTGCCAGGACTTGGCGAATTTTCCCATTTCGCGGTGGGACTTGGAACGCAACTTAAAAATTAAAAAGTTTGGTGTCCTTACCCACAATGAAATAACTTTTAGAGTCAAAACTTTTAAAACCGAGCCGCTTTCATGATACGCTAGCTCAATTAGCTTTAGCTAGACGATGAGGGATCTTCTGAGTTTATTGTAAGATTACGATTTTTTTTTCTAGAAATATTATGACTTTATTCTCATAAAGTTACGTCATTTCATTTTTTCCATTCCTAATATGCCTCTTACTTTCACATGTACAACACTTTAGTGGAGAAAATGAGCACTGCTAAAGGTTGTGTGGCTCGAATTATCGCCCCCTGCTGGTGTAACTCTAGTGACGATGAGTACTGTGATGAGTACAGACTTACACGTGTACGGCAGAAATACTAACTACTACTCCACATCACTGTGATATGGAGTGGGTGTGAAAGCCTCTCTTCCTCCTGTCTCCCAGCTCTGCTCTTCACCAGTCTCTGCATTATGACATCCTCTGCACCAAACTATGACTTCCAAGTTATACCACTGTATGGAGGATTTTTTTTCAGTTCATAATAATATCATTGCTTAAAATTGGGGGAAAAACTAGAGTGTAGTCATTTATTTAATCTCATTTAAATACATTAATTTAAGAAAAGCTTCTTCATATAAAAAAGCAATAAATCTCCTGCAGGGCACTGTGTGTACTTTACAGGGAGGAGTGATTTTATTCCAAGCCTGCGGTCTGTAAAAGGAAACTGCAGTTTTGAGAAGCTCTGAGTGCACCCAGGGGACACTTTAAAAAAAAAAAAAAAGAGAGATTTTCTGCTGTACTTACTGTAAATAGTTGCAAGTACGTATGGAAATACAAGACGATGGCGTGCCTTACAGAGCCTCTGCCAGGCAGGAAGTGTTAGGGAGTTGGAGTCGTCAGTCCTGACTGTGAAGCCAACGCAAAGTTTGGTGAAAATAAAAGCTTCCCGAACGCTGCAGCGATCAAACTGTGCGTGTCGACAGATGTCGGGAAGAAAAGAGTTGTTTACCCCTGACAGGTAGAACGTGCACCCTGGGTATATTGTACATATGTTCAGGACACGTCTGAATGTGTCCGTGCTGTTGGGGTGTTTTCTTTACGTCCTGTCGTGGGTATTCCTCGTGTCTGGAGAGAAGCGAGGTTTCTGCCTCACTCAGGCAAAACTATATCGGCAGGTGTTGACAGTTGTTGTCCTGTCTTCTTCTCGCTGTCTGTCTAAAACCCTGACAGCTGTTCCATTTCAGACGCTTCTTTGGTCTCCCAGCGTAGCCTTTCTTTTCTTATAGCTGTGTTCCCTTTTAGTTAATGGTTTATAGTAGGCACTGTCGACAGCAGGCGCTCAACACGCAGTGGATCTTCAAAGATACTGCGGTGGGGGGGCTTTTTATTACACATCTGTGGGTAATATATATGTATGTTTATACAATATATGTGTGTATGTATATAATGTGTGTGTTTGTGTCATGAATGTGTATGTGTGCATTTATGCAAGTACATCTGTATGTGTGCATTTGTAAGTGTATGCTTTGTGTCATGAATGTGTATGTGTGCATATGTAAGTGTATGCATGTTTTTATATACATGTAGCTCAGGGGTGTCAAACATAAGGCCTGCGGGCCTAAACCAGCCCGCTGGGGTGTTCAGTCCGGCCCGCTAGATAAATTTCAACACTTCATGTTTGTGATTTAATTTGTCCAATTATATTTAATTGACTATGACGATTTTCTAATAAACTTGTACTTATTAGCACAAAACAAATTAAGAAAAACATGGACTTACTGTTATGTTTAGGTAATATATGTTGTGATTGTACTGGTCCGGCCCAGTTCACATGTAATCAGTTCATCTTTTGTATCAATTATCACGTCTCAGGTCCTACTTGTAACAGGAGACACCGTTATATTCCATCATTCTCCTTGGTTCTCCCTTCTTTTGCTTCTTTCTCCACTCCCCTCCTTCTTATTTTCCCCTTTTTGTCTTCTTTCCAACAATCCTTCAACTAGATCTCTCCTTTTCTCCTCTGCCCCATTTCTTTCCTCACTAACCTCTATGGATTTCCCTTCTTCTTCTTCTTCTTCTTCCTCTTCTTCCATTGTCCTTCTACTGTGTTTCCCTCTCTGTTCCTTTTGTCTTTTCTTTTGCGTTTCTCCTGGACAATCCTTTGTGCTGGCTTTCGTTTCCATTTTCTCTGTCCTTCCCACTCCTGTCATCTTCCTCAAAATGGAAAAAAAATGGTAGGGAAGCAGGTGGTGAGGGAGGGAGGTGAGGACGGGTGAATACGCTGAGATGGAGATGGAGATGTGACTGTGATCCAGTCATTAAAACAGCTGCCTAATTGATATGACAAGCTGTTAAGTGATGGTCTCTACTTTTCTATCCATTATTCAGATCATGACTGTTATGTGGTGTTATGTTATGATAGCAGCCTGATGCTCATTAGAAACCCGCCTGTGTATGAGGGAGTCACTTACAGTACTTTGTTAATGCTACTGAGGAATACAAAACACAGTAATTTATGGTAATATTCTAGTGAAATCACAAGCTCAGACACTGGAACTGTTGTACAGCTGGTTATCGTCTGTGATTTATAGTCTACATTTTCAGGGTGTTGTTCATTTTACTGTACACTGATGGACCAGCTAACTGGCAACAACTGGGGTTTATTATGTTCTTACATTATCGCGTTAGAAAACCCCCACTGCATATGACCTGTACTTGTCACAAAAAGTATGTAGAGCATAATGAAAAAAGGGATCTTCTAGTTTCAGTTTACTCTCAGTTTATTTACTCAGTGTGACACCCTGGCCTGTTTAGTTGAACACACTCTGGATATACCTGCAGGAATTGAAGAAACACACATGAAGCTATGTCTTGTTTTTTTTGTTTGTTTTATTTTTAGTTTATATACATATCTGCTGCTGCCATCTGGTGGAAAGGTATTAAATTGTCTGCTTGTCACTGTTGGTCAGGCAAACAAAGGCAACTTAATTGCAGTGTAAAAAATGATAATTTTGTGCCACGGCACCGTAGTTGGAAGTCACCAGCATTAATTCTTACAACCACATATCTGTAGCTTAATATATGTACATTTTTATTTAAATGTTTTAGCTCTACAGTAGGTTTTTACCAAAGTTTTTTTTTGTATTTTGATTTGGACAAGTAGATTTTGTGAATTCATTTTTTTACTTTTTCTGATTTTCTCAATCGTTTTAATCTTTAACATCTTGGACAAGTAGATTTTGTGAATTCATTCATTCATGTTCTACCTTAGTAATTCAATGTAGTTGATTGCTACTCTTATTTCAATTAAAAACAATTCAATTTAAAATTCATTTTTGCTTCACTGTTAGAAGGAGAATTTAGAGGATTACAGACTGTTTGCGATGTAAAATTCAGAGGCATAAGAAAGCAACGGAGACAGTGCAGCTCGTGTTCTCTGGCTGAACTTTACTCATTTATGCCAAAAAACTTTCTCTGTCAGTGCCAGTCTGCAGCAGCTGCTGGAGCATTTCCCTCCAACTAACTTCCGTGCCTTTCGCTTCCATTTCTATACAATACCGCCGAGCGGACGGAGTTCGCCGAGTGCTCTCAAAAGATAAAGAGAGAGCCGTTAGTTAAAGCGCAAGGGTTTCACATGATGGAGCTGAAGGACAAAGTAAACAGCTCAATTGTACTTCCTGTCCCGTGTTGGCGAATGTGAGCCGCAGTCACAGCAGAGCAGCAGCGTTTTATCTTACATTTTTCAAAGCGGGCTGCGAGTCGGTGCTGCTTCACCACTCTGTGATTCATTTCTCCCGCGGAGGTCAAAGGTCACAGTCGGCGACTGCGCAGCGAGCCGAGTCTCTGGCGTTCCAGTCAAGGACACATCGGCAGATATGGATGTGTAGGTCACGGGGGGGTCATCTGATGAATGATGATCTGTACACTCTTCGCTCACGTTCCGTTTACTTGCGCACCTCGCATACATGAAGATCAGGGTGAAGGTTAATTGGAGATTCTTCTTGGGAGACGCGACCTCTCGATTTTGGCCCAGTCTTAGGATGGTGACCTTTGAACTCCAGCCTGTGGCCCTTAGGATTAGCCGTGATAAGTAGTAAAGACACTTTGTGGGCATGGAACCAAGTTTTGATTTTTCTTTTTTAACTAATTTTTAAAATTTGGCTCCATCCTCTGACGCTGTGACATGTTATAGAACAGGTTCACACAACTGTCAACAACAATTATGAATACATTTGGTATTTACTCCGGGTTAGATTTTGGAAGGTCACAGCCCGAGCTTCTTCGGCACAGCTTTCAAGCAACTCCAATTTTTTTTTTGGTTCTTTATTTCATTTGAATAGTACTTTTCGAACTGAGGAATATATATGAAATTCATATATATTCCTCAGTTGTGCATGTTCAGTTTTTTAATTTTTTTTCATATAAAATAAAATGTATGAAAAAAAATTCTTTCTAATTTTTTTTTTTTATTTTAAATTAATATTTATTAATATATATTTAAATATATATATTATATAATAAATATTTAAATAATTAAAACTAAATTTTTTTAGTTGTGCGTGTAAAACTGAAAAAATACAGTTTTTTCAGTAAATTTCAGTAAAAAAAGTATCATATTTTTAAAAAAATGAAAGTTGTGCATGTAGACATACATTCATATTGTGAATGTATGTCTACACGCACACATATACACACGTGCAAATATAATTTAATTTTTTTACCACAGCAGTTTCACTTTTCGTTGCTGGCACGTTGCAGTGTTCTTTAGGATACATGAAACTTCAGGCAAAGCGAGCATGTCAAACCAAAAGCGCACAGTCTATTTACATTGTGACACTTCCCGAAATATATTTAGCATTAACGCTGAGCGGCAGAGCGTAATCGGATTTTCCGCTTATATTTTAGTAAAAAAAAAAAATCACATCCCCCTAATTAGCCCTGGTCTCCTGCCAGACCTTCTTTACCAACTGTAATCCCGTCATGGAACACAAGGTGCTGGATGTTTCCTGACCCCTTCCTAAACAGAGTGAATCATGTCCCCACGTCTTTCAGATTTATGGCTGCATCAATACTTTTAGGCCACGTGGTTGTAGTGATAAATGGCCGCCTTTCGATGTCCTGGGGTTTTTTTCATAAAAAGTGGAGAAGAAATCGCAGGAGGCAGAGGACAGTATCCGGTGGCGAGTTTTGGACCAAGGTGAATGCAAAGATGGGGAGAAAGTGATGAGGGAGACAGAATCGTTCTTAATGGAGGTGATGAAGAGAAGGCGGGGGGGGGCTAGTGTGGAGTAGAACTCCATAATGGTTCTTTGAAAGTGCTGAAAGAACTGGGTTAGTGGATAGAAAGAGAGGGAGGCGTGTAGGAAGGCTGACATGTAATGAGGAAAGGTTGAAGCCGGAATGGAAATGAAAGCAGTGGAAAATGAAGGTGGCACTTTTTTTTTTTTTGGAGATGAAGACAGTTGAGGATTAGAAAAATACAAATAAAAAAACGAAGGAACAGTTGATAGATTAAAATCTCTGCGGGAGAGCAAACGGCAACAGAGCGGTGAACAAACGCCGTGTGGTTTCCCAGCGGTGATTGGATTATTCTCTGTCCAGAAACATGCTGCTCACACAGAGGCGACTCGGATTAGGGCTCCTGTGATGTTGGAATCTAAATTTAAATTTAAACTTTGTATCGTCAGTGTGTAAAAAGAAATAAAAGAAGAGACGGCAGATACAGACAAAAGCACAGCATTATAGAGAGAAAAAAATACTTTTCTCTGAGAATTGGTCAACTTAAAAGATGTTTTTTTTTTTTATCTTGCCCACTTTACCAAAAAGAAAAATCTGTCAAAAATAAGCTCTGACAAAGCGGCTCCTACACTGGTTGATGTTAAGTTGATCTTCAGCCGTGGTAGTGCAGTGATAGCAGTGGCAGTGGTGGCAGGGTGTTGATGTAAATCACATTAAGATTTGCCTCTTCATGGTTGTCTGGGTAATTTCATCTGCTGTGATACCTGCCATCGACGACTCTGTGAGCTTATAGCTGTGGACAGATTCATGTCAGAGGGGGGTGGGAGGGGGGTGAGGAGTTCACAGCTAAAGAGATTAAACTGCAGGAAGAGACATGTTACACACAAGTGAATGAAGATCTAAAATACTGCATTAGGTTTTGGACACGGCCGCCTTTATCGTATGTGTATTTTGAGCAGTACAGTGATTTTTGTAAGTGTATTTCTCTTCGGACTGTTTGATTTTGTCATGATTTAATCCCACCAAATGTTTTTATTTTATGAAAAACTGATTAACTCTTAGACCCAAAATGGTATTCTTATACAGATGCAAGTGAAGTTTTTTTTTTCTCACAGACTGGAAGGACCTCACACCAGAAGGGTGATTACTGCTCTTAACTTACAGCAAGAGGATGAAAGTTCCCTGCTGTAACTGATAGCCTATTTTTTTTATGAAGTTTGCATTTTTCCCACTGTTTGCGTCGGTTTTCTCCACGTACTCTTACTTCCTCAGTTTGTCCAAAAACATGCAGGATTAGTTTACTGTATTTTGCTTCTGTGATAAATTGATATACATTTACGTTTTATAATTTCATTTTTTACATTTGACTGTTGTAATATCCAGCTGATTAACAGGAATGTGTTTTCCAATCGGCCATATTTTACCGTTATGTTACTTCCTTTTAGTGTTTTTTTTTTATTTAATAAAGATTATATTTTCCTAATTACAGCATTTGTTAACAGGAAGTTTATAAAACCTTCCTAAATTAAAAATACGTGTCTGTACATGGACAGCTCACAAAGCAAAATATTTATCCACTTATTACATTTTTTTATTTTAAAATTAGGAAGCGGAGCACATAGCTTTTTGTTTTTTTTTTTTTTCTAAATGCATGTTCATAGATTTAAAAATGCACCTTCCCAGGACTGGTATTATTATCTGCCCTTAAGCTCTCCCTGCTGCTGCTTCAACAACCTGGGGACCTTTTCATCACAGTTTTTTTTTTTTGTCAGAATAATGATCTAGGTTGGTAGAAAGACAAAAACAGAATGAATACATTCATGAATACATGATTAGACTCTCTGCTGCCTTGAATGTACGTGTTGAAAGTTTCAAAAAAAAAAAAAAAAAAACCAATCTTTTGCAAATCTTTGTAATTTCAAG
>NC_024325.1:3024924-3044976 GCF_000523025.1 Cynoglossus semilaevis | reverse complement strand
TTTTTTTTCTCTGCAGTCCTGGAGACCGAGGGCATGGTGATAAATATCGGCAGGGAATTTAAGTCACGTGAGTCACGTAGCTGCACAGTGTTTATACAATATATACAGTATTGGTATGTGTGTGTATATATATATAGTTTATATATGTGTATATATGTATATACACATATATGTGTGTATATATACGTATATATGTGTATATGTGTATATATGTATATGTGTATGTGTTTATATGTGTGTGTATATATATATATACATATACACAAATATATTTGTGTATGTATTTGTATCAACAGTATGTATGTGTATTACGTGTATATTCGATGTATATATTTCTACATATAGTGTATGAATTCTTATGTTATGTATGAAAGTACATTAGTGACACACGTAGATGGGTACAACTAACCATAAGTAAAACATTTAGAAAATATTCCGTACTTCAACTTTTTTTTTCCACTGTCTGTTTCTGACAAACCACAGCCTTAAATATTCCCTACATTCCTCCATATTTACTACCCCCGACATGAGCACTCTGCCATATCCAAAGGAGTTGGGTTTCATCCTTGAGAGTTTTGGGGTAAATTTGAACATATTAAAACACTATAATTACATAACAGATAATGGTCTGGGTAGCTTTTCAACTTGCATGAATGGAATAAGAGTTGTCTGTTCCAGTGCAGTGTGCTGGCATTAGCAGTTGTAGCCTCTGACTGCAGGTTGACAGGGCAGACCAATGTCAACCTGCAGTCAGTATCTGTATTCATCTAAAAGGATCTAAAGATTAAAAATGATGAACAGTATTGTTCTGACCCCTTGCTGCTCACTCACTCATTAAAACAAACAAACAAACAAAAAACAAAACATGGACTGTACTCTGTACTGCTCAGTAAAACCATGTTTTTGACTAATGGATTAATTAGAAGAACACATTCTTCGATGAGTTCACTCTGACAGATCAAGGATGCATGAATAATTATTTCTCCTTCTGCGGAGAAATAACCTCCTGTAGTGATTTAATGTTTAAATCATGACCAAGAAGAGACCATGATGGAAATCTTTTTTTTTTTTTTCTTCCGTCGTGTGGCCCCACAGTGAGCTCGGAGGTCACTAGTGATGCACTTTGAAAGCACTGCTACATGAACACTGAAGGGTGGAGGGCACAGACTGGGACGGCTGTAAATCTGACTTTCAACCACATGTAAAAACAGAAGATGAATGCCAATCTGGCTTTGTGATTCTTTTTTTTTCTCCAGCTTTGTTCTCCTAGTCAGTGACAACTAGGGGAGTTGCTTGTTTTTAAATTTTCTCTATGCATACTTCAGTATGAAAACCAAAACTCATCCCGCTGTGCATACCATTCTTTGAACCCAAAAGGTTATAAATATATTTTTTTTTGCAGAAACTGGGTCACAAAATTCAACAAAAAAGTTATACTGGTTAAGTGTCGTCACTGACCATAATACACATTAATAAAGTTGCTTACAGTTCAGATCTTTGTTCTTTATATCAGTGTTTCCCAAAGACTGGGTCGCGACCCTCAGGTGGGTCACAAGAGATTTTTTTGGGTCGTCTCGCATCATGTTTCCCAGGAGTTCACGGTCATCGCAACAGCTGTCTGCATCCAACCTCAATCAATGAAGAACCAGACGATGGCTACTAACTAGTTAGGAGCACAAATAATTTAAATTAATAAAAAAACAAACAAGTGTGCAACCCAGTGATTTTAGGATTTTAGACTTGGCAGACTTTTCATTGTTAACCTGTTGCTATTTTGTCCCTCGAATAAAATGTCCGCCAAAGACTTCATCAACCCCTGGACAGTCTCCAGAACAATTTGGAGCGTAATGCACATTTGAATGACATTTTCTTTAGCTGAAAAGTATTGGAGCTGCCATTAAACATATTGCACTCTCATAAATAAATATTGTAATATGTAATATTATGTTGTTGAGTCAACAGTGTCACAGGTAACCCAGGTTTCTTCACAAGTGCAGTCAGCGTTAGCCGGTGGTAGCCCACGGCTCTGTGACGCTGACGGCCTGAAGGAGGAAATGCTTGTGTCTGTATGCCAGAATGGATAAGACACTTGCTCTGAGACGGTGAATCAGAGGTGAAGCTCTCCAAACCTCTGAGGATGTGAGTTTCTCCCCCAAAGCCAGTGGCTTTTATCCTGACAGGTGTCTCTGAGTGTTTGTTGGACCACTGTGGCTCTAGGAGAGGAGCTCAGCTGTGTGGAGGTGCCTGAGAGGAGGGATCTACAGTAGGTGTGAGCAGGTTGTCAGAAGTCATTACACGCTGACGGACTTCTCTCTTATACATCTGTTGTTTCATCAGAGGACAGTGAGACACCTGTTCCACCAAGGCGTCCGTTTAGATCCCAGCTCCGCCGTGGACAACGTGATCTCCAAAGACATCGTCTTTTGTTCCTCCGGTCGTGAGCTAAATGTTCCCCCTCTGTAGATACGACTGCCAGATCCACCAGCGTTGGCTGCACTAATTGGTGGAAAGGTTGTCTCCTGACATTTCAGATGTACTGCAACATTGTTTGTTCTCCTTTCTTAGGAAATGTCAGTCCACGTTGTAGATGGTTGAACTTTTTCTTGATGCAAACCCTGGAAAACATAGCAGTGCATACAGATGAGGTTTTTGTCTCCAGTTTCACCTTGACACGATGCTGCTGGATTGGATGTGTTTTGTTCATTTGAATGTGTTTGTTGTTTCTAGACAGGATGTGTTTTGTTCATTTGAATGTGTTATTCTAATAGTCTTGATTCTCTCCCCCCCGTTGTGTTTGTTGTTTCTAGACGCGTGAGGGTCGACATGTGTGGTGCCTGTGTGGCATGGGTTCAATGCCAGGAGTATCTCAGGTGTGTGGTGTGGTTGCTAAGCTTGATTTAGCATGGTAATTGCTGCTAGGATTGTATAATAGAATTGCTAACATAATCTAGACCTCACCTTTGTGGTTCAAATATAGTTAGGAGTCACACTGTGACTAACACACACACTCCTATTTAACTACTCTGCATTTGAGGAATGCTGCTTGAGGTGTGTCTACAACGTGGCTCTATTACTAGGTTTGATTGTTACTGTCGTGTTTTGCTGTTTAATGTGGGACTGGTTCTTCTGTGTTTATGGGTTTGGCTAGCGAAGGGTGTTGTAGCATTTTTTTTTCTTCTATTTATTACATTGTGTCTCTGCACTGGTGTGCTGGTGAGAAACAGCTTTGTATAGAGAATGAGAGAGCTGCTGCTCAGTGTGTTTAAAGGCTCATGGTCTACGTGCAGAACCTTAGGCCTCTATGTATTGACTACCTGCTATATCAAGTTTGTGAATGTACCAAAAATGAACCTGACTGAGCTTAATATAGTATATATGTATATATGGGTATATATGTGTGGATGTGTATATATATGTATATATATGTGTATATATATGCATATATGTATATGCATATATATATATATATATATATATGTATATATATGTATATGTATATGTATGTATATATATATGTATATATGTATGTATGTATATATATGTATGTATATGTATATATATATATATGTATGTATATATTATATATATACACACACACATACTTGGGAAATTCTTCTGCTAACAGTAGCTCTGCTGCAACAGGCTGCCCCCTGCAGGAGCCAAGTATGTGGTTCCTCTGGGAATCTAACCCAGGACTATCTCTTCTCTGCTTCCGAGACAGGTGTGCTAACCGCTACAACGCTACACACCAACCAATTTCACACATCACAATACATTTTCAGCCTGACTGCTAACTGCAAAAATGACTAAATCTGCTCTGAAACTGAAGATCAGTTGTACTACTGCCATCATTTCAGTGGTGATCAGTGTCTATGGTTCCACTGTTCTAGGCCATATGGGAATAGCCCCCATTTTTATTTGGTGCGTCACACAAAAGCTTATCTTGTAAATTCACATGGAGCCCACGATGGCATTTCTCTCTCCCTTTCTTCACATTCCCCTCATCCCTTCTCTATCTTTTGTCACTCAAATTGAGGGAAGCAGAAAAATGCCTCTCAGTGATAATGTCCTCCCTCCACTTTGTTCCTCCTCAGACAGTCCTTCTTTTTAACACTGCTGCTGCCTGAGGATGGAGGAGGATAGAGGCCGGTTTGCAGCTGACAGATGTTTGCAGTGCCATTCACCTCCAGCTCTATGGATTGGTTAGACTGTACGTTTGTTAAACGCATCAACCCTAAAGGAGTGTCGATGAGCTCTTCTGCCGGGGCAGCACTCAGAGACTGCCAATAGAGGAAACCTGTCTTCCATTGGAAGACTGGAATCACATAGACATTCTTTCTGCTGTCACCTGTGGGGACGGGGGAAGGATGCAGGAGCAGGATGTGCACACAGACGGGACCCGTGTGCGCAATTAAAGCGAAATCCTTCTGCAGCAGCACTTTAGACATTTAGAGAGATCCACCTTCGATGGGGAATCTAACAGAAGGAGATTTCTCTTGTCAGTTTCTGGAGTGTGTAGCAGGTTGATGGGACTCGTGCGCACAATTACACTAAATGTTTCAGACTCCCTGCCTCAGTTCACTGCATCTTCCGGGCCCCGGGTACAAAACAACAACAACAACAAAAAGTAACAACAACAGAGAGCAGTGAAGAAAGACATCAACTCCGCTGATGTGAATAAGAGGATATATTCAGGTGCCGTGAGAGCAGTGAGCATTAACAACAATGAAGCCCAGAGGCTGTACATGCACAATAGGAAATAAATGTGATGAAATAAACCCCAAACATAGACGGAGGATTCAGTCTTCAGCTGGTTAGTACTACATCAGTGGCTGGGGATCAATAAGGATCAGTAGGGCTATTGTTTAATACACTGTTTCTCATATCACATCCCATGATGCATCACTACACAAAAATATCACCAAATATATAATAATGGACATTTGAGAATCTTCTGTTTTCAAATTATTTACAATTTACTTGTGAACTCTGTTTTCAAATTATTTACAATTTACTGGTGAACATGTTTAGTTGAACGCAACCCTGATATACTCACAGGAATTGAGTTAATTTTTTTTAGGCTCCAAGTCTCATTTTTTAGGTTTAACAGTAATCTGCTACCACCTGGTGGAGGGGTATTTAATTGTTCTGCCTGTTACTGCATCAACATATGAAGGCAAATCATTTGCAGTAAATAAATCACAGCTTTTAAACCAATCAACTGGATCAGTTTTCATAGTATTTCTGAAGATCTATTGCTGCACATTACAGTGGTTGGGTGTCTTGGATTTATTTATTTTTTTTAAATCAAGAATCTTCTTTTTCTGGTAGCTCCGAGTCGGCGTTGTCCTGTACATGACTTTTCTTTGTTGTGATTATGGCTTTGCACTTTAGTCACAGGCAGTAACAAGCTGTGAACAGTGGCAGGAAGGTCAAAGTGTTCAGTTGGAGGTGATCCTCTTGGTACACATACAAAAAAGCTCCCCTCCTCCTCCTCCTCCTCCTCCTCCTCCTCCTCCCCCCCCCCCACCACCCCCCCCCCCTCCTCCTCCTCCTGCAGTCACAGTGTTACACAGTATGTCCTGCTTCCAGGGCCATTTTTCTTTTATGCATATGAAATACAAATAAACTGTGAAGAGCACAGCCGGGCAGCAAGTTGTGTGAAACTGCTACTGCCACCGGAACACTGAGGCTACGGTCGCCCTGCTGGTCTTGTTGCCTTGATATTTGAACTTGATTTTGCTGTTAGATCTGTTTTTTATTTTTTTAATTTTAGTGGTTCACATTACAGTTTAAACAGGCCCAGTTGTTAACAGTCCACAGCCCTGAAGTGACTGGACTACAAAGATGTTTAAACAGGCCCAGTTGTTAACAGTCCAACAGACATCACATGCTGGTTTTATCTATCCATCCATCCATCCATCCATCCAACCATCCATCCATCCATCCATCCATCCATCCATCCATCCATCTGAGAGCCACTGCTCTTTCTGGAGCTGTGATGCCATCTTTCCTGTAGCAGCCTTATATCTTGGGAGCCAGTAAAACTTCTAGTTCCTTCCACTGACCTTCATTCGTGTCAGAATTGTGACCCCTGTCCCACTTACATTAATGCAAGAGAATCAAAGACATGTGACATGACTGTCCAGAGTGTGAGGACCCATTCAGTATGTACTGTATCCCATATAGAAGACAATATGAAAGTGTTTTGTTTTTTTTTTTTGCAGTGTGAATGTCACTGAAGTCTGGTTCCAGAATTCTCCAGCTTTGAATGATAACCTTTATGGCAGCCGGTGATAATGTTGACAGAACAACAGAACTGTAATCATTAGGGACATCCCTCTGAGGAGACTAAATCGGCCGTCACTCCTCTCCATTTCGCAGCTTTAAACAGAAGTGTCACTTTATTGACATAATTTATATGGATAAAGAGCTCCTTACAGTTGGCTGCTGGCTTGAATGAATGTGTTTTGCTCTCTCTCTCTCTCTCTCTCTCACACACACAGACTTCACACTGTCTCACCTCTAATTTTCCATTATCATCCCCCCTGAATTATTCATGGAACGTCCTCGCTGTAGGGAGAGAGGTGGAGGAATGGAAATGAAGGAGGAAGGAAAAGGGGCAAGGAGATGGAAAGACAAAACTTGAGGTGATAAAGACGGACGAAACGGAGAAATGATGACAAAAAGAAACAGACAGACAGGAGACGGAATCAAAGCGGAGAGTCTTCGGAGGAGACGTTGACGGCACAGTCAAGAGTTTGGAGGTAAACTTCTCTGCCCAGAGGACAGGTAGATCAGTTGTCCCCTTGAATGGACGAATCAAACAGATGTCTCCCTGTCAGCTCACACGCTGTTCCAAATTAGTGACACTTTTATTAAACATATGTCTGTTTAAAGCCAGGAGTGGAGCATGCTGGGATAGAAAGTAGAGTTTTTTTGTTTTTTTTTTAAATCCAGGACTGTGTTGTCCTGCAGATCCGGTTGATTCTCTTCACCGACTGTGAGCGAGTGCCACTAAATCTCTTTCCAGACTGAGTCCAGTCTGAATATTCAGTGACTTCATTTGCATTAGTGCACAGATGGGGGAAAACAGATGCTCGTTACGGCCCGCGTCAATTTTCAAAAATTTGCTTTCGTGACAAAACAAATAATGCTACACTGGAGACTGAGAGAACTTGAAGTGTGTGTGCGTCAGGTTTCTGCATCCAGTACAAGAATAATACTTAACTTTTATACATACGTCGCAACACAATTATATGTTTTCTTAGTGGAGTTGTATGAATTTATTCCCGCAGCTATGGACAAAGTGTCTTGTTTCGGTGCAGACTGAAATGCTATGCATAAGCTAAGGAAATGCAGGAATATATTGATATTCCCTGACATTTTGCTTTAAGCTCAGGGTTGTCAAACATACGGCCCACGGACCAAAACTGGCCCGCTTGGGGTTTCAATCCGGCCCGCTTGTTAATTTTTGTTTTGTCAAATTTCACTAAATATGATGATTTATTTAATGTAATTTTTGCTAATTTTTGTTTTGTCAAATTTCACTAAGTATGCAGATTTATTTAATGTAATTGTTTGCATTAAAACAAAGACAAAAACATTTTTGTTACTTATAAGTAATTACTGGTTCGGCCTGCTTGACATCTAATTAGGTTATATGTGGCCCCGCAACCAAAATGAGTTTAATACCTCTGATTTAGCCTGTTGCATCAGCACCAAAGGTTTTCCCCTGAGGGAGGATTTCATTTGATTTAAAGGTGAATGGATTTAATGAGAGTTCATTGAAAAGTTTCCAATATTAATTAGTGAAGAATAACCGGATTAAAATTTTTGATGCATGGGCAGAATGACAAACTGAACAGTTTATCCAACTGTTGCACTGTCCATTTACTTAATGTAAGTTGTAACACATTGCTAATTTTTGCCTGTGCTGCTGGAGCTTAGAAAACCATATTATCCAGCAGAGGCTTCAAACTACATTATTTCATATTTTAGATTATTTTTTTAAATTTTGCTTTTGCATAATTTTCTCAACATATTTCCATAAACGGATTAGTCACAAACAAAATAAAAGTTACTTCTTGTCTGTTGTTCCAGCAGAGTGCAGCAGAAAAAGTTTTTAAAGTAAAAGTAATATTTCGGACTGACGATTCACCTTGATTAATCGTGATTAATTCACAACTACCTGGTGATTAACCTGACAACCCTAATAAATCTCTTTTTAATCTTGTGAAGGTCAGAGTCTCCAGTCGTTATAGTTGTTTTATTAATTATATTTTAGCGTAATTTTTGGCTATATTTAAACAACTATGTAGTAACTCCAAACTGCGTTTTAGCCCCAGACTACTGCTAATTTCTCAGCCTAGTGTGCATTATATCCACAGCTGGGTATTCCCTGGTCTGTGAATGCTTTTGTGATTTGTCTTTTTGTGTTTTTATTAGACTTTTTTTTTTATACCCAGTCACTTTTTAATAAGTGGAACGCCGGCGCACGAACACGCATAAGTGGCTCATTTCTCCAAGATTAGTGAACGTTGGTGGCTTTAACATATTAGGCCGATGTTTCATCCCTATATATTCTTAACAACTGCAGGGACAACACACACACACACACACACATACACAGATCCTCTCTTGCTGCATTGTGCTCAGTGTGCGCACAAATGAAAATGCTTCCTGCGGAACAATTCATTTACCACAGCCCACTGTTTACTCCGGTGCACCGCTGGTCATGTGAGGTTTTTTTTTTTTTCCACGTTTTCGTTCCCTTTTCTCTCCCTGCGCTCCCTCGTCCTCCCTCGTTTCATTTATTTTTGTCTCTGCTCCTTTTTTGTTCCCTTATCCTCCAGTTCCCCGTGGTTCCTCATGACGGCCCTTTTGCCGTTCGCCTCATTTTATTTACTCACTACTTACGTCGGCCGCGTGAACTAAAGCTGGAAATCCTGCAGAGGGAATATTTTTATTCAACAAATGAATAAAGTGAATTCCATGTGAAAGGTGTGGGTTGTGCTGTCAGTCACAACAACAGTTATGCTTGTTTGATATTGTACATGGTCACGATCCAATGGTAGGACGTAATAAATATGGCCCGGGGGCCGGATGTGGCCCGTTTGGCTTTTTAATCTGGCCCGCCAAACATGTCCAAATGATGTTATTAATTTCTATTATTGTTGTACTTCTGCCTTTTCCCTGCAATGCCAGCATTTCTCCAATAGATGTCGTAGCATTTAGCCTTTATGACTTTTACATGTATTTCATCTCATAAGAACGCTCCACCTGGCCCCCCGTCAAATTGCAGTGTCACTGGGCATGTCCTCAGTCATAGTCCTCAACATACCGGTCTTAGACTTCAGTCCTTCGTTTTCACCACAGATGTTTTTGAATTTTTATCTCACTTCATCTCCTTCTCATATATTTTGAATATCATGGGTCCTCAACCCCCGGTCTGGGGACCAGAGCTGGTCCGCAGGTCATTTGGAACAGGGACAAAGTTAAAAAATGTACTTCAGTTTTACTAATTTACTTCATTCTAATAGAACCCAGTCATATCCCTTTACTTTTTTCATTTAAAGAAAATCTGTCAATCTTTCACAACAGCAGGTCATTCAGACTCTGATACTAACAGAAGACAGTCTAGAAGACGTTTTATTTTGAAAATTGAATCATCCTTCAACAATGGTTTGTTCAAATTCTCCTAATCTGAGGCTGAACATCATCATTTTGATGAATGATCATCTGTGGCGACCCCTAATGGCAGCACCTAACAGACGTCACTTAGGTGTGAACTTGAATTGAAGTCAGGTCAGTTGATAAAGTCAGTCCAAATCTCTGGTATCTCTGGAGCTCATTTCCTGAATCACTTCTCTCTCCTGGGTTTTGTCCCGTCCTGTGACATTGGCCCAGTGTGTCGCTGCTTTTGAATATTAATCAAACTTCCCTGTGCCTCGTCAACCCCTCTGGTGGGCCGCTCACTCCTTAATTAGGCCGGAAGAATGCCAGGGAGAGAGGGAGCCGTGCACACTTGACTGATTTGCGCTCAACGGCGCAGGTGTGCCTCCCAGTTTGTGCATCTCTAAACTGTACACCCGAGCGTGTCTGATTGTTTTTTTTCGGAGGGTCCCTGCAGGCCATTTTACAAGCGCTGACGACTGTGAGCACAGCTTTTTGTCTCTGTCGAAGTGTGTTTTCGTGCGCCTCGACGGGAGCGAGCTCTGCTCTTTTGCATGCAGGTCGTGTCGCGCCGCGATTGTCAAAACTGCTGCCATTGATCGCAATGAATCTTCTCCTGACTATTTCAGGAAGTTAATTGTGGCCTCGGGAACGAGGGTGCTTCAACATATTTTGATCTCAAAGTGGTATTATTCACAGCTAACGAAGACTTGTCACAAGGGCTGTTAACGTTACGCCTTAAATTAGCTTAAAAGTCCCGATCGAACGGGACGAGCGCAGCTGTTGAAACTGAAAACATCAAGTCTAATAAAACAGTTTTTAAGATGTGAAAAAAGAGAAAATACTAACCATGTCGCTTGCTTCTAAGAAACCCCCCCAAGACCCCATGTAGTGCCAAACAGAAGGTGTTGTGAAAGTTGGAGACAGTCCATAAATTTGACGGCAGCTTACATTGGGCTAATCATTTCATCTTCCCCATCTGTTTAGTTCAAACAGGCCACGTCTGTAAACGCACCGTACGAACACCGCGGTTATTTAAAACCAGGCTCAGTTGTGAGATTGCAACGTAAATAAAGCCTCCGGAAATGGAATCGCATTTGAATCGTAAATGTAAAAAAAGTGAGTTAAACTCGTTTTTTTTTTTTTTTTAATTTTCAGGATTCCGTCTGTTGAATCAGACTGGAGATGAACATTGACGCGTGTTGAGGTGAGAGAAAACGTAACAACAACCACACAGTGTGAGGGAGAAGTTCTGACATATTTCTTATATATTCGTGCCTCTGCTCCAGGGATTCATTCACAGCTGAGTGACTTGTGTGTGTTTGGTTTATCTCTACATACATTCTGCCCCTTGTGAAAAGACAGTATGAACGCATGAGAAGAACTCAGTTGTATTTATTTCACACCAATTCACACAGGATTTGTTTTTTTTTAAAAGAGAGAGCCGTATTCACACCACCAATTCACTGGTTGTTGTTTTACAAAATCCATGTCAATTTTCAAAAAACTTCTTTAAGACCTCCCTCTTCAGAGAGCACTGTCTGTCCTAGTACTTTCCTGTTCATTATTTCCAAACTGTTCCACCTTAACTGTCCGTCTGTTCCGCTCATATCTATTACTATTACTGTCCGTCCTGGTGACTCCCACTGAGAATCTCAGCATCTTCGTCTCTGCCAACTCCAACTCTTAACTTTTTTTAAGCCACTGTCTCTAAAGCATTGTTTCCCAAAGACTGGGTCGCGACCCTCAGGTGGGTCGCAAGAGTCTATTTTGGGGTCATTTCGCATCATGTTTCCTAGGAGTTCACGAATAATGTCTATTAACTTAAAATACAGTTCCTCAGAAATACATTTTGGGAAACACTGATCTAAACCATACGTCATAGCAGCTCTCACTACTCTCCAATGGAAATGTGCAGACTCAGAATGACAGCATTTTTATACAATAATACTGACTAAATCTTCCTATTTTTACAGTTGTTGACCTGTTCAAATGGGTTCAAACACAAGATCGCTTACAAATGTACTTCCTGGAAATACGTTTTCTCTAAAAGAGAATTCTTGGTGAAATGAAAAATGAAGTAATTTGGTCCATAACAATGATGATAGTATACAGTGAGAATATTTACTTCACCTTTTGACACAGATCTGTACCAAACTGGTGGATGTCACCTCGCGCAGTGTACTTTCTGCAGTCGGGTTTATTTGTGTTCTGGGTTGGAGGGGATTGGCTGTTCCTTTTTTTTAACCTAACAGCCAACTTAGCTTGAGAGCACAGCAGTGCGGAGCCCGGAGTTTATCATTGCCAAATGTTTAAGACTCGCAGCACCATTTACCCCATGCAATTTCTACGCCGTCTGCAGCAGGACCATGCCAGCGCTCTGGGAACATTTATCTTCACCTGTACAGCAGCATTGGTTTAGTGTCAAAACACGACAGGATTAACTGACTTTAGTCCGACTTCTTAAGTCCTTCTAACTTATTCAACGGGGCCTGACATCACCAGGGTCCTTCTTCATAACTTCATAACTGTGAGTGTTCTCCAGTGTGACGTGAGGACAGGAGAAAAGAATCATATCATTGACGCCCAACCACTTCATTGGTTTCAGGCTCACAAAAGTCACTGGAGTCATCAGGCGAGTACAGCAACTAATAATAATTTAGCTGTTTAAAAATAAATAATCTTGATTTTTGAGTCAGTGATAACTGTCAATTTATATTTTAGTTAAGGGTAAAAAAAAAACCCAAATCTGTCACCCTATACAAAACTAATTCTTTTTTAAATTGTTTTTCACTTTAGTTAAATGTTATTCTGGCACAAGGGGGTAGGTGAGAGCGTCGACTAGAAGAATCACTAACACGCCACCTACCTCAGAGACCAAAAATAAAACAAATCCTAACATTTTTTATTTTCTCAAAAAAAAGAAAAAAAAGAATCACTAAGTCAAACCAGGACTTAGTGATTTTTTTTTTTACAAGGTTTAAATGTCAGCATTTGATGGAATAAAGTGAAAGTCTAACACATTTTCTGTGTAAAACCGCAGCAGTTAACAGGATATTTTTACATTATGAAACGATGATCCAGAGTTCATATCAGAGCTGTTGAAAATGCTGTGATTGTACTGGAGCTAAAAGCTGTTGAAAAACATGGAGGTGAAAACGCAGAAGACTGACATTGTGTTGACTTTTTTTTTTTTTTTTCTGAGAGTCAACACTGATTATCCTGGAGAACGCAGACAGTCGGGGATGGAGTCAAACCTTGGTGACGCAGATCTAAATTAGTTACCCAGGATCAATTTAGGGAAATCGACGACCTTTGCTCCGTTTTATGTGACTGTAACCAAAGCTGCCGTCCGTTCCCGGAGAGTAAACACAGCAATTTGAACCAACATAATTTGTCAAAAACAACTTTCATTTGTGTTCTTTTTTTTTTTTTTCTGTAGTGTTAACCTCTTTAAAAGCTCCAGCCTGTCGGAGGGTGTTTTCCTACTTTGGCAGAAAGTGAGATGATTTTATTACTGCAGCCCAAAAAACAGCCTGAAAACAAACTTTTTTTTTTTTTCAAATGTTATTTTAGTTTGCAAAGTGTTTCCGTCTGCAGTTTTCGCAGCACATCTGGCAGATTTGGAGACGCCGTGTCACCTCAGGTTTCTCAGCTCACCCTGACAGTCAGCAGCTAATGACCTGGAAGGACACATAGTCCCTTTACATCTGGGTGTGTGAGTTCTGTTGTGGGTATGAGTGCGTGTGTGTGTGTGTATTTGTGTGCCTTTGAATGCACCTCAAATATGCACCTTTGGAGTTTGGGTTAGTGTTTGTGTGTGTTAGTGTGTGTGTGTGTGTGTAGCTCTTGTGTGCATGTAGGCCTGTGGTCCTCCTGCTAGCTGAGTAATTAGGACAGGGCATGTTGACCACTGCCACCCTCACCTGGGACCACTGACAGAACAAGGACAGATGAAATTACACACTCTGATGCTTCAAGAGAACTTTTCTCTCTCTCTCTCTCTGTGTGATTTTTGTTCATCTAAGAGTTGTTTTTTCTTTCTTTCTTTTTGACCTATTTAAAGGACAAAGCTAATGTCACCTCGTGTCACAACCTGCCATCAGGAAACTTCCTTAACTACTTTTTACAGGCGCGGTGTGGGAATGGAGTGTGTGTGTGTGTGTGTGTGTGTGTGTGTGTTTTTAAAGGGCACCGTCAGTAACTCAGCAGAGAAATATTCCTGGTAAACAGTCACAAATATTAGCACAGGGTGTGTGCGCTGAAGCTGAAGAGTTTGTGTGTGTAAAAAGGCTCGACACGTGTCACATTTTCAACAAGTAGCTCTACAGACGACGCATAAATAATGAATGGAACTCAATCAGTAGTGATATGTAGAATTATCCATCCATCTATCCATCCATCCATCCATCCATCCATCCATCCATCCATCAACATTCTACAAAGAAGAGCTTAAGATCAGATCCTTGATTTTACCCAATCCCTGACTATGTTGGTACTCCATATATACATATTTACTATTTTCCTGTCCATAAACATGTACTGCACCACACTCATATACTTCTCTGCCACTCCTGGATCCAGTACTAATTTTTTTGGCTGCTTCTTTTGAACTTTTCTATGTTCGTAACAGAATTCTGAAATTGGAAAATCTGTTTTCCAAAAATGTTGGTTTACGGTTAGTAAACTACAGAAAAAAAAAAGACCATCCCAGATTCCACACAGAAATCATGCTTTATGACATGTAACTTGAGTGTCACAGGTTAGCTAGGTAGTAGCAACAAATATTTAAAGCTAATGATGAATCTATCCATCTATCCGTCCATCTATTCGCTGTTGTTCGCTGTCGCTATCCAGTAAACATTTATCAGACCATAAAGCTGTTTAAAATCCAACATCTTACCTGTACTATGACTTTTGGCGAGAAATGTTTGCTATGTATACAGTTTACCTGTGCAGTATTTCCTATAATCTTTTTATAAACGGTTCACTTTTCTGCCCACAGTGATTTCACGGTTAATAAGCCAAGAACATGTCTCTGACACTTTGTCTGGCTGTTTTGACATGACTCTAACCTCATACAGGCTGTTGTGTTGTTGCCCCTCCACAGTCTGCCGGGGTTCTGTGTGTATGTATTACATTTATAACATTTTGAGAAATTGTGTCACCAAGAGTAATTTATTTAATTGGAATCCTGCGGTGAAGAAAACTACAACCGCAGTTAACAACAGTAAATTACATGTAAACTAGTTGAGATTGGAAACAAATATTTATTTATTTATTTTTTCACTGTGCCAGGTGACAGTTCAGCTTAGACCTTCTCCAGGTTCACCAGTGTCATTTGCCAGCCATTATTTATGTGTTATGTAATTGAGTTTGGCAGTAGTTTGTCCGCTTGGTTTAAAGTCATGATATAATGACACCCTGCACGTAGGAAGATTCAGGATTACCAAAAGTGAGGATGAATATTACAAAATATTTATAGATAAATAAAATACTGTGATAGGACAGGTACTCTATTTGTCCTTTTATTGACCTCTATGTTGGAGCAGATTTTAGAGTATGATCTAAAAATCAATCAGACATTCCTGGTAAAAGGGGTTGCAGCAGTGAAGAAACTAGACCAGTGCTAAAAGTTAGCACAAATATAAAGTAGCAAGTTGACAAAAATTAAAAACGGCATAGACCGCATGGAGCCAATCCAGGTACCACAGTTGGTCCTCAAACCTTATTTTGGACATGCTGGGCCTGTGAGACTCATTAAAAAAAGTCTTAATGTTGTTTAATTTTCCAGTGCACCAGTCACTGTGAGTGGAGGCAGCCATGCAACAGGCTCAAAGAAAACACAGCTGCACAGACATCTCTCATAAGCATTTCTGTAATTGCTTGTTGAATCTCGGGTGAGTATTTTGCATCTCCCCTGCCTGAAATCCCCCTCCTTGATCTAATATTCATGAGAATTAATCTCGGATTACTACAAAGCCAGTTTATTGCTTTGCCGCGTTATTGAATGCCAAATAAGTAATTGTACATAACCAACACAGAGTTCTCCAGACAGTCGCAAATCCTCAGAGACCTCGGCTGATTAAGAACAAACACGTCGCCCGCAGAGGCTGGAAAAACTGATATGAGAAGTATTTTTCTTTTTCCCCCTCTTGTTTTAACGACGTGACTAATTTACAGCTGTTCTATTTTCATCTCTCCCAGACATCCTTTGATAACCTGCTCTCACCCCCGTTTCTCGACTTCGGGGTGGAGTGGTAATGAGGAGGGATCGAGCTGACATTTACATCAGCAGCTTCCTAAATCTATAAGAAGTAATGTGGCATTTATTAAAGGAGCCGTCAATATAAAAAATAACTGTCAATTAGGACATGGAGCCAGCAGGTTTGACGGGGGAATTGATTAATAGATACAGATACAATTTTTCATATCCAGCAATAAAAAAAAAAACTTTATTATTATTTTATTGCTATTATTATTACTAATAAAATCAGTTACTGTACGGTTTCAAACCCATGATGTTTTTGCTGTAAGGTAAGCACTCAATAATAGGTACATATTTACATTAAAATGTGACATTATTTTTTATTACTACTTTTATTATTATTTATTATTTTCACTAATAATATTTTGTGACTGATGGGACTTGAACCCATGGTTTTCTTGCTCTACGCTAAACAATATGATTAACAATACAATTCATTATGATTACCTATGTTGTTATTAACATTCAGATACCTTTTATAGGGCCTCACGCCAATGTGTAGTGTGTATTGCTCTTAGCTTCCAGAAAGAACGTCATGGGTTCGAACCCTACAGTAACTCAGTCTTTGTGTATTGAGTTAAGATGTGCTCTCTATGCATATTAATGCATATAAACAGTATATATATACTATATATTTATATATGTACAGTATATATATATATATATATATATGTATGTATGTGTGTGTATATGTATATAAATATACTGTATATATACAGTATATTACAACAAATACACCTGTGGGTTCTGATCCTACATGATGGTGATAGTATTAGTAGAGACTAGAACACCCAAGCTATTATCTCCTGCTGCTTCATATGTTCCATATCACCCAAAAACACCTTCTAGAATGTTCTACTACTACCTCAAAATGATCTTCTGCTGCTGCTGCCTCTGCTGCTGCTGCCCACACGATCTCCTCCTGCCTCCAATCTTCCACCCCGACCTAAAATGCAGTGTGAATGTTCCGCTCCCTAGTTTGTGTTTCATTCAAGTTGGCGTAGCTTTTTGCTTGTTCTGTGCCAACCAAAGCTGTTTCTGACTGACACAAACCCTAAGCTGCCGTATATATCTTCATAACGTTTTTTTTTTACACTAAGCTTCTTAATCACCATATCCATATTTATGGATTTATGGGTAACAGCGACCAAGATGATTTCTTAAAGGTTATTTAGGGACTTAGCAAAGTTATTGCTAGCATAATTCTTGTGGAATTTTGGTTTTAACAGCAGATCTGCTGTAACAGGCACCGATGTATGTATGTATATATATATTTATATGTATATATATATATACACACTAGGGAAATTGTTGTGTTAACAGCAGCTCTGCTGCAACAGGCTGCCCCCTGCAGGAGCCAAGCATGTGGTTCCTCTGGGAATCGAACCCAGGACGATCTGCGCTCGGCGTGCTAACCGCTACATCATAGAACCACCTAATGAACTAACTAATGAACTTACTGTGTGAGGTGATGGTGAGAGTGAATTATTTGTCATTGTGACACCACTGCACACATGACGATATGTGACCCCTGCTTTTAACCCATCACCAAAGTGAGCAGCGGGCAGCTTAAGCGCCCGGGGAACAACCTTCCGGAGCCATGTCCACTTCCCTAATCACCAAGTTGTTTTCCTGAAGGGTTCAAAGTGACCTCATGTTTCTATGTCGTGCTGTTATTGAGGGTCAGTGGCCACAGATTTCCTCTCATCAGTTCCGGCACCTTCCTTCTTTAGCTGGATCCCTGACATAAAGTTCTCCCTAACTTGACTTAGGTTATGGTAATAGTGGAGCCTGATACCGCTGAGAGGACAGTTTCCCTGAGATCAGACGACTCTAATCCCGTCTTAAACATTCCATAGGAGACTCATCATGTACTTAACGGTGTTTCCTTTGCTCTGCCTCATTCCCATACGACGGAGCGGGTATCACTTCAGTAGGAGGATCGTCTTTGGCTAAATATTTGCAGTTCTGAAAACTTCACAAGTGTGTGTCGTGATGACGATGTATGGATTAAAAATATACTTTTAACTTGGATTTGTTTAAAGACACACTCTGATGGAGGATTAGTATGGACTTGATGAAGCGGTAGAACTGTTTCATATCACCGTATGCTATTACTCTAGGCTTCTGCACGCTCGTGGTCGTGAAGTTAAGTAGTAGTAACATGACAAATGCGACGAGAATTCCTCCATCTACCGTGCTCCCCGGGGTGAATGTGACCCAGACTTTACGGCGACTTTAACACGGTCCTAATGATTGTGATTCTCACAGATGAAAGGCAGAATCAAACGAATGAATAATTTATCATAATAAAAGAAAAATAAATGGATCTTAATTTTATTTTATTGCCAAACTTTCCGGAGGATTAGAGGAAGGAAGACTCTGTTAAACTGCTGTTTAACACGGACATCCATCTAGTTCATAGGTGTGGTTTAACGGCGGCGTGGTATTATTTATACTTGACGGAGAGTTTAAATCCATCACTGACCGACACTAAATGTGGCAGCGTGGCCTTTAAATAAAATGCTCGCTGCTCGATCTGCTGTTTCACAGAAGCTATTAAAATTTAATCATCGCTGCTGCAGACACTTTCTTCTCACCTGATTGGAAAGGACACTGATTGTGAGATATAGCATTTCTCACCAATGCTCCTCAGGAAGTGGAGGATGTGGGTGGGCGGGTGGCGTTGTGCATGTTTTGCGTTTGACAGCTTTCCCAAACTCTGTTGCCAACCATTTTTCATTTCCCATTTCTTTTATTAGTCACTAACATTAAGTTTGAAAAGTTGCTTGTTGTAGTTTAATCGTCCTGTTTTGCTCTAACTTCACTGCCCACACGCCAGTTTCCAAGGATTGGCAAGAGTAAATAGAAGAACGCTTTTTTTTTTTTTTTTTTTAAATTTAATACCATTGCTTTTTATGTTTTAAGATAAATAAAAAAATAAATCAAATAAACACATGACTAAAGAATTAATCAAGTTTTCCAATTCCTAGTCGGTAGATAATACCTGCTATTCATTGGTTTGGTTTGATTGCTAACTTCAACTTACAAAAGCCTTTGAATAAAATAAAAAAAAAAATAGACATTTGTACAATATAAGAAAAAAATAGGTATGTTTAAGTTAATGTTTCCTGTAAATCTTTTAGCAGTAGTAACAATAGGTCCTATGTTTTAAACCTAAAAGGTTTTGAATCGGTATTTACCTCAGCCAATCAGCTCCACGTTTGTTTAAACCTGGGATGAGTTTTGGGCTTTGTTTTTTGTCACATCTTTGACAACCATCTATCCATCCATCCATCCATCCATCAAATCTGGACTCTGAAAAATTACTTTTTTGAGTTTATATGAGTTTCTAATGACAGCTGTGTTAGTATCAAATCAAAGTACATGAATGTGTGAATGAACGGTGTAACTAGAAATTCATTGGTCCGGTCAATGTCTTAGTTGACATTAGAATGCTACACGGTCGAAGATGCATTCATTCACGTTGTCACTCGCTGTAATGATCAACAGACGACTGCGGTGAAGAGTCTGAGAAAATAGCCAGGCGAAATGTCAGGACTCACAGGTAGCATTAATAATTAACAGCAAATGATTTTTTCTACGTGTTGTGATCTAACACCTACAGACTGAATTAGTAAACTCTTAACCTTAAAGTCAGGACAAAAGGCAGACACAGTTTCCAGCCTTGGCCATAACAGTGCTGTTGTGGTGTAACACTCTGGGATTTCTTTCACATTTCCCAGAAATTATTTCCTGTCTGCCAATGATTTATTGCAATGCACCAGAAAGATCACATTCCCGCTCCATCTTCATCAGTTCTGTCCTGACATCGATCCAGTTTAATCCAATATATCTCACTGTTTCCCAAAATATATATACCAGTAATGGTCCGCTCACTAATACTGCAGTGTATTGATTAATGCTCACCTCATCACCAACGGCAGCCTGGATATATATTTATTTTATTATTTTTATGAAGGACATTTAGATGAACAATGTCATGGGTTTCTTAATGCTCTAATTCGATGATTCAGAAAACATAGAATTTTGTTGTTTTTTTCCAATTTTTTTTTTTTAAATTATCAACTTTTGACCAACATGAAGTG
>NC_024325.1:3017472-3024588 GCF_000523025.1 Cynoglossus semilaevis | reverse complement strand
ACAATGGACTTTTTTCTGAGGTCATGGAGAGTGCATAAAGGTGTTGAAAAGGAGTTGGGGGGTCAGGCAGTGTAGAATGGCTATAGGCGTAACGTTTGACCACATGACTTTACGCGGTAGATTTAACTACGCGGTGTGTTTAAATATAGTTCCCTTCGTTAAAATTCTGGTGTTTACGTGCGGCACTCGTGCTAATGATGATGTAAGTCCGGCTTCTCTCTTTGGGTTTTCACTTGTTTTCACTGTGGAACAACCTTTCATAAGTGCCTGTGAAGTTTTAAAGATCGCCATATTTTTAACACTCCATGTCATAAAAGTCGAAATTGGCCATATAATTATATTAATTCATTAATATAATATTATGGCGGAGTGCAGTAGGTGTATACAAGTGATAAAAGTGTAAATTCACCGCCATCTGAACTGTGTTTAAGAGCCCGTTTTATGCACCGCCATCTGTTTTAGGGCAGGAGTTATGGCCCGACGCCCTAAAAAGTTATTCCACTGACCTCGAAAGGAAGCGAGCGGCTTTTAAAGACGGATCGGAAAGTCAGGAGGTCGCATGTCGTACCTGCTGTCTCATCCATGGCTGTTGAACTGGCCTGATCTTGTGCTTAATCACTGATTTTCTCCGCTGCCTCTGTGGTCTGCCACTTTAAATTCCACCGGAGGCGCCACCTCTCAACTTTAAACCCTCCGAGGTCGTCTGGAGCAGCAGCAGGAGGCGCCACCTCTCAACTTTAAACCCGCCGAGGTCGAGGCGATCCGGTTTTATCAGCATCTCAACAAACGGCTTTTCTTTCCCTGAGCAGAATTCAGCTCTGTGATTCGTGTTGTGTTTCAGACGCCGCGTCCGCTGCCCTGATGGTGCGTTGCATCAACTTTCCGACAAGAATAACCGGTGTTTATCAAACCGCAGTGACTTGTTCATAACCCATCTTGCACATCAAGGTGTAACCTCCTGTGTTTAACTCTCTGAATTTCCCTCTTGCTGTGTGTGTGTGTGTGTGTGTGTGTGTGTCTGTGAGCGGGCCTTCTGATTTGACAGAAAATACCTAGTTTTCACTCAGTGGTGCAGACAGAGAACTTTCCAGGTTTTTCAGGTGCAGGCAGCCCCCTCGGGGGAATCGGCCCATCTACGACGAGCTGAATGAAGCACTTAGCTTCTGCCTCTTTTTCTCTCAGCTGGATATCTATGGCTCATTCACCTTACAGAGGGTGTAGGACAGGCAGAGATGAGAGGAGGTACAAGACCGAGGGAGATTCTGTCAGCCTGTCTTACCTGTATGAGGTACAAAAAGAGCCCGGGGAAACGGCTGCGAGTTGGGTTGGAAAAGCGCGGCCAGGACAAAAACAAAGAAGGGTCGAGATGAAGGGGAATGAAACGAGGGAATAAATTATCTGCCAGATGAACATCTTCTATTAATAGAACCAGTGACCACACTGGATGCCGCCAATCACTCCGCGTAATTTCTTTCTCCTCTTTCAACCTGGGGTGCGGCCCATCCCTATCCCACCTCTTTCTTTGTAGACAGATGGTCAGCAAAACCAATTAACCTTTTTCCTCCTCCTTGGTCTCTTACCTGCGTCGCCACCACTCCATTCAGGTCTGGCCCCCGAGGGGAGAGGCTGGCGTGATTTTTCATCACGAAACAACTGGCGTCAAAGTGAACAACGAGGATGAGTTATTTCAGCTAGTGTCCTTCCTCGGATAAGATGGAAAAAAAACAAGGAACTACAGTATGAATGGGAGCTCGAAGCACAGAACAAACAATGTTTTTTTTTATGTGTTAAAGCATATAATTCTACTGAAGGTTGAAAAAATAAACATCTTCCATGTTCAGTGTATAAAAGCAGTTTATAACAAAATGTTTTTTTTATTTACTTTTTTAAACTTTTTGCTAAAATTATAAATTATATTATAATAAGTATAACAGCTTGGCTTTCTAATATAATTTATTTTATATTACATTATATTATATATAACCAAATTAAACTTTGCTGGTAAGACTACAGCTACAACAAAAAATAGCTAAAAAATAACAAGCTAAAAGCTAAAAGCTAGCTAAAATATTATCTATTAAAAAACTGTCCAAATTTAGCTGATGGCCAAATATAATAAAAAGTTCAAATTGGCCAATATAATAATATAATATTGAAATATCAATATTTTTATTTTTAAGTCAAAACTTCCTTAAAAGTCTTAAATGCTAACCAACAAAGAAATACATTAACCTAATTTCAATAAAGTAAAGAAAGCTAAATCTGACTCAAAAATAACTAATAGTAGTTCAAAATAGTTTAAAAAAATCAATTTACCTCTGACTCAAAAATAACTAATAGTAGTTAAAAATAGTTTAAAAAAAATCAATTTACCTAAAAATGATTTTAAAGCTGATTCCACATATGAAAAGTAAACAGTCTTCCCAGCACCTCCTACTGGCGTACCAAATAAATATCATTTTGTGAAACATTGAAATGGTCCATGATTAGCTCCTGAGCCTGACAATGGAGGTGCCTGTCAAAACAGATTCTATCTGTGGTTTTTTTCCCATCTGCTGAGAATAATTTCATAAGCTGTAAATGTGAGGAAGTCGACAGTGAGTGAAAACATGACAGGCTTTGTTGTGATTACTCAATAAGCCATGAAGGATAAACAACACCAGTGACGAGTAGATCATTTCCTCTGCCAGGAAGTGTTTGTTTATTCCAGGTCGTGCAATAGAGGCCATTCTAACATGAGGCTTTTCATTCCGAGAAAAATGATGTTATGTAATTAACTGCTAGCTGTGACCAAATTTCAATCACACATATTTTTTTTGAATACATTCCAAATGTGTGTTCTAAGACAACAGCCTATAATTTCTCTCGTGGTTGAGATTACTGCCGAGTCAGGTAACGGGATAATCTTTTGGTAATTATCATTTAGAGAACTCTCTTAAGCTCTTCATTTTGAGACTTTAGTGGGAGTTTAAACATGTGTTTGGAAGAAGCCTCATATTGTTTTCCTTTGTGAAGCATTATTTCCTACTCATGTATGCAGGAAGACTGTAGAAAACCAGGTTCAGGAACGCACATCTCCGTACACGAGACGTCTCACTAACCGCACGTACACTGATATCAATGGCCTAACAATGTGATCAAGTACAAGTAACAGGAAGGAGGTAGAGTCTGAAGCCCTCTGACATCCTGAAGTCTCTACACGAAGTGAAAGTCTGTCTGAGGTTGACTCTTGTTTGACCTCCGACTACAGGCTTCTTTTCCTTTTGCTCAATAGTTTACACAGTGCCTCGGGATAATCCCACAAAGCCAACAGCAAGGATAGAGACTGTTATTTTCACAGCACACATGAATGATTCAGTAGAATGAATAATGTTGAATTAGAATGGAGTCTAATTCAGTTTTTCACGCCTTTTATAAAGGAACAGTACCCTAAAAATAAATATAGAACAACAGAGGTGAAGGGGTCAGAGGGTGGGGTCAGGCCAGAAGCTTCAGGAAAGACGCACCACTGTAGGTTTCAAATAACAACATAAATGTTTGGAGTTAAAAAAGAGAATGTTTTGGACAATTGAGGAAGGAGTACATAGTCATATATTCATAATTACTGTATTTTCCCCAGACTATAAGTTTCACTTTTTTTCATCCTTTGACTGGGTTAACGACTTATAGTCAGGTGCGACTTATATATTAAAATATATCATTTCACATGTTTCACAAGCCTAGAGTGCCCTCTAGTGGCAGCCACTAGAGGGAACTCTAGGCCTGTGTGCCAGTATCTACTCCTCCTGTCCCTCTAAAAATGTACATTTTTTTTATTTTTACAATGACAGCCACTAGAGGGCACTCTAGCTGGCGATTTATACATATATATTTCTTCTTCTTTATGCATTAATTGGCTAGAGCGACTTATAGTCTGGAAACTACGGTATATAGGAAAACATTTTGGGAATATATATTATTTAAGTGTTTTTGTTATAGAAAATATTATATATATATATATAAAAACTAAGACTTATAGTCTGGAAACTACGGTATATATTTTTGGAATCTGTATTAGAAAAAATGTTTCATATTATTTAAGTGTTTTTGTTATAGAGAATATTATATATATATATATATATAAACTAAGTCGTTTTGGATCAAACTGGATTTTGTTATAGAAAATATTATATATATAAAAATTCGTTTTGGATCAAACTGGGGCTTCTTCCAAGTTTATTGATGTAACAACCTATAAAAATCCTCAAACTGAAACATGTTTCCTTACTCGGGCTGGTTGTGACCTAACTTTTATAACACCTTCATTTTTAAATAACAACCACCAAAATAAATCCTGGACATTTTCCCCTCAGCCCTGTGTTGGTTTATGGAAAGATCACGTCTGAAGCTAAAACAGTGCAATTTGTCTTGTTGGGAAAGCTGTCTATTCCCTACAGCCCGACCAGCCTGACAGCCTCTGGGAATAACACTTAACCTCCAACTGTTCACAAGGAGCAATGAGGGAAAATCTATAAATGTAGTTGGCAGCGCTCTGGCGTGAATGTGTCCTTTGGGAAACTTTTTTTTTTTTTTTTAAAGCACAATTTTCATTAAAACTTCTTACCTACTAAGCTAAGCTAATATGTACGTCTACTAATCAAACCCCTGCCTAAGCTGCTCTTTGACTCCTGTAGTGCATTTAATTAAAAGAAAAAAAAGAAAAAAGCAAATGCCAAGTGCTATAAAAATACATAAGTGGACACAGGTCACTTTAGTCCATCCATTTTATGCAGCTTTATTCTGCTTAGGTGCCACATAACAGTGCCACATGTAGAAACAAAGAACCATTGAGATTGTGATCATATCTGTAGGCCGTTTAAAGTCTCCAGTAACCTAATCGACAGGAAGAGGAAATCGTGCCACGGCAATTCAAGAAGGCATCAGTTAGAGGCAGGGTTTCGAACCCACAGTCTTCCTGCTAGCGAATCAATTGTGTGACTGTCAGATTTGACATGTTTATAAATCTAAAACAACACGCATATCCTGTAATTCCATTGTCCATCCATTTATTGTTGCTCTACTAAGAACTCGATACACAGGTTATTTGCACACCCTGTTGGGAAACAGTTTTCGGCTCAGCAAGTACCAAGAAAGTAGCTTCAAATACCTGAAATTCACCAACTCATAAAATTTAGGAACGTTGATCAATTTAAATTTAGTGTGAATTTTCTTTTTTTTCTTCTTTTGAATGCTCCCTTCATGGGTTGCTGCAGCGAATCATCTGCCTTCCCTGCTTTTTCACCAACGATATCCATGACCTGCACGTACACATTGGGATTCATTATACTTATGATCAATCACGATTAATCACATCGTGGATTATTAATCATGATAATCACGATTATTCATGATTATTCACGATTAATCCACAGTTACCCTGCGATTCATCAAATGACATTTTTTCAGCTTTAGACTTCTCTACAAATGAAATGTAAATCTCCTAGTCCATTATGTGGTGCTTTCATTTTTTAGACAACATGTGTGAGAGGATGTTTGCTATTCCAGCCCTGCCAGTGTTTGTGTTCACAAAAAAAAACCTCATCCTTGTTTGCGATCATCATCTGTTCACAGACAACTATCAGGACACACAACACACAACCGTACACACCAACACAGTGTGAACACGTCGTTTGAGTTCAAACGAGTTGACGAACACGACGGTTCATTCACACACACACACACACACACACCTACGTGCGCCCTACTGCAACAGACGCTGTGTCACAGTCGGAGTGCAGGGAGTGAAACGGGAAGCATTTGATAGAGGCTGAGACAACATGCAGCGGCTGCTTCTTCATTCTTTTCCAATGAGCTCACTCAGCCTTGGCAGGAGACAGCAGCTTCACTGAGACAAACCTGAGAGCAGCACTGCTTGTCTCATCTCTCCGGCTGCCAGGAATAGCTTGAGTGATCTGTGTGAGGTCATGTGTGTGAAACTCGTCGATGATGGAGACGAGAGAAACTGTAGTATTGAACGGCAGCGGTCCCCAACCTTTTTGTACTAAGGACCGGTCGGGTGATATCAGCTGTTATTCTGGACTGTTAATACCGCACCATTGTTGAAGGGTCATTACATTTTCAAAATAAAACATCTTTGAGATTTTATTCTGTTGGTATCAGAGTCTGTGTTTTGAAACATTGTCAGATTATCTTTGATCTGCGGTCCAGTACCAAATGACCTATGGACCGGCACCGGTCCCCGGACCGGGGTTTGGGAACCCCTGTTGTATGGTACACCTGTAACATGGAGTCCATTATTTGTCCACTATGTCTTATTAGAAATTCTGTAAAGACAACAAACCACGTCTAACGTACAAGGTTTCTGACATGAATTTATTAATGTTTTAATATTATCAAACCGTTAATTGATATTAAACTCTCCAGAGGCCACAATTCTAAACAGTGTGCTGATATGGTCATTACCTGATTAATTATAATTTAATAAGCATAATTTGAGTTAATTACCAATTAATTACACTGATCTCTACCGCATGTGGTAGCGACAGTGGTGGCTTAGTGGTTATGGAAGCGGACTTGGGTCGGGAAGGAGGTTCAAATCCACCAGCTGCCAAGTTACCACTGAGGTGCTCTGAGCAAGGCACCGTCCCCAAACACTCAATTCCGTTGGAAGGAAGGAAGGAACATTTTCTTTTTTTTTTTACAAACAACATTTCAGGTAACATTCGGTGAATGTTTCAAACCCCATTATGTAGCTTTGTGTTGGTCCGTCTGATTCAGTGATTCCTAGTGTAAGTTTCAAAAAGTGTTGTTATGGAGGAGGCAGATGTCCTCCGCAGTCTCTGTGCCTGTGATGCTGGTGTTCAAGGGTCACTTTACTCCTTTTTTTCTTCCTGGCTGGTTGGACTTACCTTGGCTCCACTTCCTGAGGCTGGTTGTTCTGGCAGACCTGGAGTTTAGCTGAGGGGAAGCACTTGCTGCTGCTGCTGCAAAGTAAAGATAGCCCGCTGCTCCTGGCTGGTCTGATCATCAGAGAGCTCGTCCAGTTTCATCGCAGTCCCGCAGTTTAAAGGAGAGGGAGTGGAGTCGGGTGATTTCCTCAGGCAGGGCCGTCTCCTC
>NC_024325.1:3015667-3017424 GCF_000523025.1 Cynoglossus semilaevis | reverse complement strand
GTTCCCTCGGGAGGAAAAGGGAAGGAGGTGTAGGATGGAGGAATTTAATTTAGCATCACACCATGAACAGGACAACAGAGTACATGAATTTCTTTTGTCATTAACGATGTTCTCTACACCCACATTTATTGCCCGCCCCAGCCTCCCTCCCTCGCTTTTGTCTTTTATTTGCACATTTTTAAAAGGCAAATCTAGGAGGCACTGTCTTGAAGTGGTAAAAAGCACTGTCCCTTAAATTTGCCCTTTTATCATATTTTTAATAGGTCACACAAGAGGCACTCGTACGCCTCCACATCTTGTGTACTGGACCCCCCCCCCCCCCCCCCCCCCCCGCACCTATTAGAAAGATGCTCTTGTTTTCATCTTCGACATCTTTAATATTCAAACACCGACTGAGACAGCTGTGTTTGTGTTGTTGTTGTTGCCCTTTTTTTTTATCAGCTCGGCTAATAATAACTAATGTCTGTGCTTTAATGTTGACACCGCTCGAATATTTTGGTTATTTTTAATTCTTTGGAGACAGAGAAGTTCTTTGCATTTCTTTAATGATTTGAGTTCATGGCATTTTTAAAAAAAAAATTCCTATGAAACTGCCAGAAAATAAATTGATAATATTGATAATATATATCAGTGTTTACCAAAATTGTTCAAGGACGACCCATATTTTAAAAGTCACAAACCTTCACGCCCCAAGTCAATAGAGATTATTCATAAACTCCTGGAAAACATGATGCGAGACGACCCAAAAAACAAAAACAAAAAACCTAGCGACCCACCTGAGGGTCGCAACCCAGTCTTTGGGAAACAACAATATATGGTGTTGTAATGCTGTGATGTGGCATGTGTACAGACAGTCCAGTTAAGTTATTAACAACAATATATGGTGTTGTAATGCTGTATTTTACCGTAGTGTGTGTATGAATAAGAACAATAACATTTACCTGTAATAGTGCGGCACTTAAACTCAAAGGAATTGGTGTAGAACACGGGTTTCTGTTATGTGACGTCAAATGGTCACATGGGTTCGCGTTCTTTCTGAACCACTGTCATGTGGCATGTGTACAGACAGTCAAGTTAAGTTATTGTTCAATAACCAAATGAACTTAGGCGCAATACGCAGTAAGTAGTAGCGTTTCCATAGTGTAGCACCCCTGCCTCAGATACAGTGCAGGGTTCGATTCCCAGAAGAACCACATGCTTGGCGCTTGCTAGGGGCAGCCTGTTCACAGCATATCTGCTGCTAACACAAGAATTTCCCAAATATGGGATCAATATAGTACAAATTTATTTTATTTTTATTTTAAAACTAACTGTTTTAAAATATATGTCAAAACTAATCACATAAATAATGAATCCCAAGCAGCGGTTTGGAAGTTTTAGTGTCTGCTGCTTTCTGTGCGACACCTGTGTGTGTGTGTGTGCGAGTCACACCAAACACATTTATCTCCCCAAAATAAAACAGAGGACATGCTGTGTGAAAAATGTTGACATCTTTCCAATCAGAGCATTTATAATCACGAATCTGTCAGGAAATAACGGCAGCTGATGCTGGCTCTGAAATTGCTCTTTACTTCCATCATAGTTTGCTTTTTTTTCAAGGTAAAAGCAGATATTGATATTTCCACTATTGACGGCCTATAGTCCCAGAATACTCACTGTTCTCATTTATTACCTCTGTGTTCGGGGGAAAATGTATTTTCTTTTCACTCAATTTTTACGTGATCAGACTACGAACACTGTAATCCATTCAGGATGAT
>NC_024325.1:3007865-3015562 GCF_000523025.1 Cynoglossus semilaevis | reverse complement strand
TCGTGGGAGTGATAGTCAGTTGTTTACTAGGCGCGGGCGGCCAGTATATAGCGCCTTTATACTAGCAGGATTTGTAGTATTAGCGGTGAATACGCTATGTTATAGCACATAAGCATGCACAATAAGCTTTGGTTGTTCCAGAAAAAAAAAAAAGGAGCTGCAACACTTATGTAAGGAGAGTTATATAAAACTGTTTATACAGTTAAATATATTCATCAGACCTAAGGTGCTCCAGTTATTCTTTGTCTGAGCCAAACAATACAAAGTAAAATTTGATGTGAAAAATGAAATAAGACCTGCCCTCACCCCCCCGCCCCCCCAAAAAAATCTGCAAATCCATTATATCAGGATTACAAATATACTAATGCATTTACAGGACTTCTTCTACAGTATATAGAAACAACAAGCACATTTGTCATGCTTTTAATGAGGCTCCTCTTATTGCTGTCGCCTGAAATAGGCTGTCCTAATTTAATTCAACTAAAATAAATATAACCTAAAAATACACTTCAACAAATACAGTTAAAATGCAAAAAAACCCTTTTATACTAGTCAAGAAATAAGACACTGAATAAAAGTGCATAATAAAACCATACAGAGATAAAAGATAAAAATACTTTTTATTTGTAAAATAAGAAGTAAACAGCCAGGTGGCGCTATCAGACAAAAAGGACTAAATATCAGACGCTTATTTCAAAAACCATGTCTCCGGGCTGGGTTTTTTAAACCTTCTAATCCTAATGTCAAATAGTGTTTGTGCTCATCCGACTGAGAAAGCATTCAAATGCATTCATTATCCTGAGTCAAGAAGAGGAAAAATAAACTTTTTTTTTTTTTGCAGATTGTAAATATTGTGACCCCGTTGCCCTTGTAGCTGTTCCGGCGGCAGACGTGTTATTTGTCTTACCATCTGGAACAAAGCTAGGGACGAGTGCGGCCTCGGTAATGGCTTTAATGTGTTAATTGCTTCGCCCGGAACCGGAAGCGGATGCAGCAGAAGCAGCACCAGCAGCAGCAGCAGCAGCAGCAGCAGCACTCTGGGTGAGTGCAACAAGCTTGTAGTTTACAGTTTCACGTCAGGCTGCTCTCTTTTAGCTTTTACACATGCTTCTCTGCTTTGATTTAATGGCCTTCACCTGCGCTGGGATCTCCATCCATATGTCCTGCTGTAGTGAGAGCGCAGTTCCGCAGAACACCAGAGAACGTCTCCTCCTATTTGACTACAGGGTGTAAGATCTATGTTCGACACTTGTTTTGCATCAGATTTTTCACTTTCTTTCACAGTTAGCCTCACAGTCGAGCGTTTTCAGTACGGATTTTTCCACTTCTTTCTACGTGTGTGGAGTTCTAGTTTCCTCATACAGTCCAAAATTTGTTTTATTGAAAACTCTATTTGAGGGGTGCCAAATATAAGGCCCGTGGGCCAAAATCGGTCCACTAGGGTGTTTGATCCGGCCCACTTGATGAGATTTGAATATAAAAAAATACACACAAACAAAAATGTAACATCAGATTTTTCACTTTCTTTCACAGTTAGCCTCACAGTCGAGCGTTTTCAGTACGGATTTTTCCACTTCTTTCTACGTGTGTGGAGTTCTAGTTTCCTCATACAGTCCAAAATTTGTTTTATTGAAAACTCTATTTGAGGGGTGCCAAACATAAGGCCCGTGGGCCAAAACCCGCTGGAAATTCTCTGAATTCTCTGAAATTGCTGATTCTATCAATAAGAAACTGTGTCCAGATGGAGAACTTGGAGCAGGCGAAAAAAATACCCCACTGATGTACAGTACATAGTGGAGGGATGTTTTCCACCTTTATATAATGGAGGTGAGATGAGAGTTGATGATGATGAGATTTCATACCATAACTGATGGTGGAAGGAAATTTCATTCCTCCTCGCTTATAACAGTTTTGTAGAACCTTCCAGAAATCAGCCAGATGCGCGGCCGGCACAAATTGTACCAACTGCAGCGGCTGAAACACGGTAGATTAGCAGCAATCACGTAGGAAGAGGGGAAGTGTTTGGAGGAGTTCACAGAAGAATGAGCTGAAACACTTGTCAGGGCGAAGGGCATTATAACCTGACAAAAAACAACTCTGAATAATCCACTCTCCTCTGACGAAAACCTCTTCCACAGAAAATCTCCTCTTCATGTCAGTGTAAATCACGACGGCAGTAATGTTGGTGCTAAAATAAAGCAATATTTTTCAGAAAATTAAATCCAATATTTGAATGACATGGTGCTAATTTTTTTTGCTCACTAACCATGATTTTGAAAAAAACAATTTCAAATGATGACAGAGGCAGAGGGTGATGCCATACCCCAGTGCTGTCAGTCAAGGAAAAAAAAATCTGTGGCTGCAGCTCACCCAGACTCACCATCACTGTACAGATAAAAGATCTGCCTGGTGGTGATTTGGAATTCCGGTGAAGCAGGCGGTGCAGTCAGAATTTAAACGTAGCGCTGTTAATAATTTACACTCATCCTGTCCCATACCAACAGTGCAGGTCAGAGATTGTTTGTCAATGCCGTAGTATTAATGCCTCTGTGCCTGTGCATGAAAAACAGAAGAATATTATATTAACAAAAAAAAACTCAATGAGTTGTCATAGCAGTGTGCATATACAGTGGAACTTTGAGATACGAGCATAATCCGTTCCAGGACTCAGCTCGTAACTGGAGGTGCTCGAATCTCAAATCATTTTTCCCAGAGACTTGATTCCAGTGTGTGCTCGAATCTCAAATCATTTATCCCATAAGAAATATCGGAAATAAAATGAATCTGTTCTGGCCCTCTAAGAAAACCCTTATTGGTGCAGGAGGGAAGAGACTTGATTCCAGTGCTTAGAATTAACTTAATTTGATATATCTTATTTTTTCTACGTAACTTACATAAACTTAGAATTAACTTATTTGATGTATCTTTTTTTGTTTCTTTTTTCGATTTGTATTCTTTCTTTAGCGGGCAGCACGCTCATATTTATCAACAATTTTATGCTTTTTTCCATGGTCATCACACCTTTCTTCTTCTCACTACCATCCTTACCACTCACTTTCTTAGGACTCATCACTATTATGGAGAATAAAGCACAACATAGAGAGAAAATGAGGCGGCGTGGGCTGCTCCGAGTGCTCGGCCACATAGCGTCGGCGTCTGTAAGCGTGCTCGTATTTTAAATTTTTACTGATATTTCAAAGCAAAAATTTTACTCGAAGACTTGCTCGTATCTCGAGGTTCCGCTGATCGATCATAATTCATACAAAAGCTGAAAGCCTTATGTTGAGTATGACATCGTAAACAAATACATATACAGTAGCGTCCAAAAAGAGTTTGCAGCAGGCAGTTTGTTTGTTTTTTTTTTGTCAGCTCAGCTTGGTTGCGGCAGTCGTTTGACTTAGCACCCCTCATAAATTCTTCAGAGGACACGTTGCACACACTGACCTTTTCCTTTTCCCTTATATCCGCTACCCCACTACCCCCCCGTTCCTCCCCCTCACTCACTCCGTCCGTCTTGCTAGCTCATTAACTCCCAATCTTTATCACAGTGTTTCAATTGCTCACGTTCCCTCTCAAACACATTTTCGTTCTCTTTCGCCTTTGCTCTGAAACACTCCCTCATTCTTCCTCCAGCAGCTCCATGAAGTTGTGTGGTAAAATCATATACGGCATGTCTCAGGTGACCTAAAAAATAAAGAAATAGTAGACTGAATCTGTCCATCCCACCTCTAACTCCTTTCTGTTTCTCTGTGGGGCCAATTTAGCTCCTCAGCACTCGACATTCCGCAAAATGTGAGGCGGGCAGCTGGGGACGGGAGTCATCATTATCACCTCAGCTACGGTAGCAGGTCTGAGCAGGTTTTACCTGCTGTTCCAGACCAAGGTGAAGCTGTAGCCTCAGCAGACCTGCTGCTTTCACAGTCCAGCCTCAGAAGTTCACTGAGCTGAAACTTCATGACTCCGCTTATCAAGGACATCGATATTAGGATGAAGGATAAATGTGGAATTTTGCAATTTGAAATGACACCGATAAGTGTAAAGCTGTGCGGTCGTCTGCGGCGATGCTGCCGTCACGTGACCTAAAACTGGTCTGCAGGACGAATTTTGACGATTATTTCAGGCAAGACTTTTTCTTGTGAAAGTGCGGTGCAGGTTTTTTCACAAGGTGTGGTGTACAGACCCAACAAAGGCAGAGTGGCCTCAGCTTTTCCTGCTGTGATTAACAACTGGCTCTGACCTGTCTGCCACCAAGGTGTGTTTCTTATGTCCATTGGACAACCAGTAACTTTAAAAGCTAAATGTATTAGTCATTCTTGTGGAAAATGTTGTAGATGTATGTTTTAGATTTATATGAAATAATAACATGGCACCAGTACAATCAAACAGTACAACTTATCTATCTATCTATCTATCCATCCATCCATCCATCCATCCATCCAGCCAATTTTACATGTTCGACCAAATTTACAACTTACTTGCTAACGGCAAAACAACTAACAGGCAACTTCAAGTCAAGATCAGACGTGTCGTTTTTCTCTCACTCTACGTAATTGTATTGTGTCGTAATATATATACGGAATATTACTGCGGTTGAATTGATCGTTGTCTGCATGTAGAAATCAGTGTCTTTTCAGATTGATAAACAAAGTGTCATCATCTTTCTTCTTTATAAATCTGAATGTATAGTACTGTAATTAATGTTAAATGGTTTAAATGTTTTTGCAGCTCTGTGTAAAATGGCTAAAAGACCCCTGGCGTAGATTATTAGATTATAAGTAACACGTGGGCAAAGGAAAGCCAAATGTTCTTAAATGTAAATCAAACAAACAAACAAACAACAACAAAAAACAGCTTGCTAACAAAGCAACATTTTCAGAGTAGTTCCAACTGACATTAGCTAAATGGGATGTTTCAGTCGTGTCTATAAAAAGACACAATTTGTGTACAGTTCTGTTTTATTCTCTTTCTTTGCTGCAATAACATCAATTTGGTCACTTAGCTGCAGAGCTGAAATCTTAAGCATCAGTTACCTAGTTACACCATTCTCTAAATATTTATGTACGGATGGATATTTAAATGTAGGTGCGTCCAGGCAGAATAACAACATCTGTTCGTGATACAGTTACATTTTAGAAAAAATGTTGACAACACTGCATTATCTCTGACTCGAGACTCCTCCGTGACGCAGACGAGAGCAGAGGCTGGCAGACACATGCAAACGACGGAGAGAAAAAAAAGAAAAAAGTAAGAGTCCAAAACATGCAAACGACGGAGAGAAAAAAAAAGAAAAAAGTAAGAGTGGTTTGTACGCAGAGCTGAGGTTGATAACGATTGTCTTCTTATCGCTGCCTAGAAAAAAGGTGTCGGCAGAAGGTGTCGCGGCTTCTTTGCGATGGTGTGATTTATAAAAGTGATGTCATGGGATTTTGTTTTTAAGGGTCGTGGCACTTTGTGACCTTTACCTTTATGGACTGTCAACAAAAAGCTCCATTAGGCCTGACATATACACACACACACTCAAACACACGCACACATTCAAACACCAGTTTAGGGTTTCTCTAAAAACATCTTTATTGGTTTAAATTTCAACCTCAAATACTGATGATCAGATATCTGGCAAATATTTACGAAAAATTTACAAATTATTGATTAAATATAAGAAATGCCCGACTAGAGGAATGAAGTTCTAGAATTAGGGATACGGGTTTTTAAATGATGAAATATCTGTTTGTTTTGGATATTGTACGTTTTGTGAGATTTTTGTTTGGTGTTGTGGGGTTTTTCCTGATGATATAAATGCGCTGTGGCTCAAACAAGGTTGGGAAACACTGGCCTAGTGTAGCAGTTTTCTTCTTCATAAATCTAGGTGAGTACAAGTAAAAAGTACAGTGATTTAAAACTACTCCTAGAAGTATTTTATTTTGAAAAACTTACTCCAGTAACTGGAACTCCTTACTGCCCACCACTGGTTTTAAGCACAGTGTTTTAACCCACTTATTTGACTTTTTCCGGTCCGTCAGTGAAGACACAGCACCTCCAGAATCCCCCCCTACAACAAAAGACTCTATTTGTTGTCTTTGTTTGACCACAGCTTCTCCATCAGGGCTGTACAATAGACTTCAGAATGTGGTAAAGGAAGAAGACAGAGGACAGAGGTTTAGGTTATAAAAAAAAAAGGAGAGAGAGAATGTGCCAAAGAGAAACAGACAGTGGTGAAGAAAGGGCTTCAGAAAAGCGAGGAAAGCACGGATTAAAACAAAATGCAAGTGGCGAGATTGGAGCCCGGTGGCATTCCCAGCACAAAACGCTTTCCATTATCTTTGGTGTTGCTCCGAACAAAGGGAAAGTGACTGGCTCCAGACCCTCGGGTGATTTAATGCTGAGCTTGAATCAGAGTCTGTAGATCAATGACCACACAGGGGAATAGAAGGTGTGACAGTTTTTTTTCCCCCTTCCTTTCTTTCTCTGCATGAGGCAATACTTTCTCTCTGTTACCCTGTTTTCTAAGACAACATCTAGGCAGGTCTCAGATGGATTTCCCCAGACCCACAGAGGGTCTTCTGTGAAAGGTCCTCCGTCTCAGCTGAGCAAAATCTGCTCCTGGGACTGTTTCTGCATCCTAAAAAACTCGCCGAGAGTCGAAAACCCACACTGTCTGTACTCATTAATCTGTGTGTGTTTAGGCGGCAGATAAACAGCTCAGCGTTAGAGTGTCGATTTCAGACGGTTTCCACTGCGGAGTTTCACTGTGGGTGTTTGTGTTGACGTGATTATGCAGCCGAGAGAGTCTGGGACATAATTAGTCACTTTTTCATGCTACAACTTGTAGGTTATTGATTTCATAAATGAAGTGCGACTTTTTCTCGTCTATTAATAGCACACCGCAGATGTCTGAGTTAAATCTTTTAGTGACAACCAACTTAAAGTTTTAACATTTTAAGGCTCAAATGTATGTTTCAAAATATAAGATTAGTTGTTGCTTTTTCCGACTTTAGCCGCAATTCAAGAAACACATTTGTCTCAATAGATTTTAAAATTTAGAATTATATTTGAGATTATCCTCCTGAAACATCCATATAAAAGAAGAAAAAAGTAAAGTCAGTGCTATGCTGAGTTTATGTCAACAATACAAGGTAAAGAAGAAAACGTTTTACAAATATTATGGAAAAAACTGTTTAAATCCTAAAACATTTTGTAACAGCAACAGTTGGGAGGAAAAAAATAAAATAAAGAAATCTCCAACAGCCTCATCAAAGAGAGAAAGGAGAGAAAGAGAGCAAAAGGAGACAGCAGTATAATATACTGTAGGAAGTACAATGCTATAAGGTCAGTGCCTACAGATATACCAGTTTTGATACAACGGTTAAACCTTAAAAAATATGTTTTTTTTCTTAAATTATCATTACCAGCCTAATGCAACATGGCTCCCTACTCCTCTTCCTCTTTTTTCTTCTTCTTTCTTTGGGTGAATCTGATTTCTTTACGTTGTTGACAAGAATAAAGTAAAGTTGAAACTTAAGGCTTAAAATGATCCAAAGCCCAGAACACTCCAGCCTGACATGATAAGCTCTCCCTTTGTGATCCCATAACTTCTTTGACATTTCATGGACTCTAAAGGTCACCTTTATGTCTTGTCCTTTCTTCATTTTTTCCTTTAGCTCAATTTCTGGAGATTATTTAACTCAATAATCACTCAT
>NC_024325.1:3006820-3007765 GCF_000523025.1 Cynoglossus semilaevis | reverse complement strand
AGATTATTTAACTCAATAATCACTCATCTTACAGTCCACCTGTACAGTTACCTCCTGTTGTCAGAGCTCACATATGCCATACCTGCACTTAACTAAACAAAGTGTGCGTTTTCCTTCACAGCCAGTCGAGGGCATCGTTCAAATGTCCTCTAATGAGTTTTTTTTTCTTTTTCTCTGCTTTAAGCCGCTCAGTCAAATCAATGATGGGAGTCTTTAATAAACTACAATAGCCTATGGATTCGTTAAGGTATTTAGACTGTGGTTTTAATTAGAGCCGTACGCCTTAAGGGCTTTGGTTGTTTGTGTTTGACTGGAGCGGGGATGCCGCAGGGATCAAAGTTAGGAAACGAGGGGAAACAATCGCTGAAAGGACTCCTGCGGTGATGACGCACAGTCACCTTGTAGAGGTCTGAAAACTCATTAGGCTGAGAGAAAAGAACACGCTGACCCTCCGCCGCTGCCCATTACTGAGACCCATTTGCCCTACAAATGAATGAGAAGACATTTTTCAAACCACAGTAGAGTGAAAGAGAGTGTGCAATTACACAACAACATATAAAAGGAGACCTCTTTTTTTTTTTGTAGTTATAGTCATGTGGCTGATTCAGTCATCTGCTGTGAACGCTCCACTCATGTACTGTGCTGCTGCCGCCGTGGCCCGCTGTGTCCTCTTCTTTTCATCTGCTTTCCTGACTGTGAGGCTCCGTCCGCACTGATTGTCGAGTGTCTGCACCTGTGAAGAGGAGCACAAAGGCACTGTCTGGTCAGAGACGCTGCGTTCATGCTTTGGTTTTTGGACTGCAGTGCAACAGGTTTTACCCACCGCACTCTTTTGAAAATGATTTAGAACACACAGCCTTTAGATCAGTGTTTCCCAAACTTTTTTTCTGGGGACAGATATTTTAAAAGTCACAAACCTTCGCGACCCAAGTCAATAGACATTAT
>NC_024325.1:2998209-3006509 GCF_000523025.1 Cynoglossus semilaevis | reverse complement strand
ATAATAATAATAACAAAACAAAAGATATGTTTATGTCACATCTTGTCCAATAGAAACACTGTTGGCGTTTTCCTTGTTTTTTGTATGTGTAAATTCTTTGACATCCAGGTCATTCATTTCCAAGCAGCTAAGTAAAAGACAACATGGACTGTCCTCGTTTCTAGAGTATATTTGACATCTCATCTGAAAAGGAAAATCCTGGTGCTCTGCCTCTGAGTGGCTGACCATGTCTTGACCCTCTGGTAGGATACTGTGTTCACCTCGGTCAGTGGTTCTCAAACTTTTTATACTCTGTACCAATTGTTTATTCAATTGAAAATGTAAATGTGAACATGTGAATTTTCGTACCACAGTTTGAGAACCACTGACCGAGGTCAACATGCGAGTCCCATGGGTGGTTGGTGTCACCTGAGGTCAGTGTTGTGTTGTTTGGTGTATGAGGGAGTAGTTTAAGACACTAATGTGTCTCTGTATTTCTAGTACCCGTTTTTCAGTAAATCTTAAAATGTATATAAAGAGCAAAATATATTTGTGCCTAGCCACCTTGCACCATGCAACATTTAACAGGAGTTAGTGGCCCATTTCAAAACATAGGGGTTATAAATATCATCATTAGGCCCCGTGACCTGGTTACTAATAAAAATCATCAACATGTCTTCATCTAATGTGAATCTAAATTCCAAAATGGCAGAAAACAATACCGTTAATGTTAATGGAATCTAAAAGCCCAATTAAATGCTGTTTACAGGCCTCTCAGTAAAACCACATGATGACAGTGAATTGCACTTTGAGTGCAACTGACTGCATCTTTGTCCAATACATCATCCAAAAGGCCCAGACATGGAGACTAAATGAACACTGCAGAAACAGATTTCTATTGATTACAACTGCCACAGTCAAAGTGAGAAGAGGTTCACTTATTGGAATATCATGAACACCATTTATGGACATTTATCATACTCCGTCCTGCTCTGTTTAACTTCCTGCCATAATGTAATCAGCGTTGTCCTCCGAGCGCTGCCTGAGCAGAAGAGAGATGCTTTTTTTTCTCTCCACACTTGTATTTCTGTAGCCTCTGTTTTTATCACATTTTTAAATTGATGTAGTACGTCAATTGTTCCTGAGTTATTTCTATTCCTTCAATATTAGAACATAGTATCAGCACTGTGGATTTTGTTTTCATGCATTGGTTATTCTCTTAAACCACACATGTCAAACTCAGGCCCGGGGGCCACATATGGTCCACAGTGTAATTAAATTTGGCCCGCAGGATCATATCAAATGTGCACTAGAGTTGGCCCACCAGTATATAGCACCTATGTACTGGCAGGATTTGGAGTATTAGTGATGTATGTGATGTATGTTATAGCACATACATTTGTTTTGTTTTTTTATGTTGTTGGCTGTGGAAAAAATATTTACATTATAGAGTTTGTTTCTATATGAAAAAATTCTACATTACGTATCTGGTGAGAAGGGAAAACGTGAAATTGACCTCAATTTCTCAATATATATTAGGTTTGGTTCGCGACTTTGTCCCCCTTTTTAATTTTGGCCCACTGTGAATTTGAGTTTGGCAGGGGGCCTTAAACTAACTTCAGCAAAAATGAATGAAAAAAACAAAACAAAACAAAAAAAACATGGATGAAAATCTTCAAAATGGCCAAATGATGAGACAGCAGAAGACTCCAAAACTGTCCCCAAATCAAAAGGTGTGTTTACAAGAGAAAACCAAGAAATAATAATGACTCCAAAACTGTCCCCAAATCAAAAGCTGCATTTACCAGAGAAAACCAAGAAATAAAAAAAAAGAAAATTAAAAAGTATTTGATACTATATGTAAATATATAACTATAGTTAATGTCACTGAAAACACACAGGCGATGAATGTCACCAAGACTCCTTTGGGGGGCTACACATGTCAATCAGTTTAACTTAAGTTAAAATAGTGAATATTTCTTTTATCCTTGTAAATATATGTAAATATATAAGTATGAGGATCCATTTTAAATTGTTAAATATATGTTTGATTTAAACTTCCTGAGTCCTTTTCACTCAAACGGAGGAGCTTTTTCTAATTATTTGTGCACCCGGAGATTAAGTCAGACTTAGGTTTTAGGTTAATTAGAGGTGAAGCCAACTTAAAGAAGTTGCCTGTGGTGTTCACTTACACTCACCCGCATAATGTGCGAAAAGCAAACAGTTCCCTTCAAAGTGCCACAGGACAACAGGCAGGTACTCCCAAACAGCAGCATATCGATCTCTTCGCCAACGCAGACCTCCCCTTGCTGCTCCCTTCGGCCTTCATTTAAATGACCTCTACAAAGCATCTACATCTGATCTTAATTAGATATTGAAGTCCGTTAATTAAAACATTATCTGTGGCGAAACATGGCTGCTTGGTGTGAAGAGTTAATCAATGAGGATGAGAGGATGCTGTCTGCTCAAAGACGAGTCGAGGAGGAAGTCAAAGACACACTTCAGGATCAGGAACGTGTCAGATTTGAACAGCCCCGGGAGAATTTGGGTTGGACTTTGGCGTCAAAAACACTAATACATATGTTTATGTATGTAGTATATACATAAACATATACATACATATGCATAGATGTACATATATATGCATAGATGTATATACATATACATCTATGCATATATATGTACAGTACATCTATGCATATATATAATTATGTTTATATATGTAAAGTATATATATATATGTCTATATACATTCATTTAATATTCTGAAGTAAAAATACTTATTGATCTATCAATACAAATAGTGAAACCTCCAAAGGATCTCCAAAATGCATCTGAAAAAGCAAATTATTGTTTCACTGACTTTTGAGAAAAGTTTTCAAAACTATATCGTTCAAACAAACACCATATGTAGTGTCAAAACGTTTTGGACAGAGGTGCAATAGAAATAAGGATAATTAGAAATAATGAAATTAACATTGTGAATTATATTAAGCATAAATACAATAGCGTCACAGCATCAGTAGTAATAAATAAATATAAGCTAATTCCATTAATGACCTAAAACAAGACTTTAAACACTGTGTGCAATTAAATGAAGCTAAAACCACAATTATAATGGTTTTTTTTCTTATAATTGGGGGATTTTCAAGATGAATTATAGCATAGCATTTAGGGATCCTTTTCAAATAGATGGATGCATAGATAGATAGAAGTTTATTAATCCCACTGGAGTTCCCTTTGGGGAAATTAAGGATAAATGTTTGGACTGAAGATGTGTCACGTGAACTTGATGTTTAATAGTCCCGTACACACTCCGTCATTAGGCAAAAATGATTATTTTAGTAGAATTAGGGAACTGTTGTTGAGTGTGACTGTAATTAAACCCTGCTGCACCGTGAGAGAACAGTTTGTTGTGAACGATGACTGCTAATTAAATACGTTTAAGATGAGCTTAGTTTTGTGCAGCGTTCCAGAAGCCTCGCGTTCTTTGTTCCATGGTTCTCTGTGTGAGCCATGGTTGGCCTTCGGTTGAAGTAAACAGACTGTGAAGAAGGCGGCAGTGTCTGCAGCTCAGACTTTTGGTGTTCGACAGTTTGTTTTCACTCTAATTCCACTTGGACATATAAAGTTTTCTAACAGTGTTAGATTTTTTTATCAATGTTCAGATCACATTTTTATTTTTTTTACCAAGGTTTGTGTCTTAAATATTAATGAAATATTATACTGTATTAGTATTTTTGTCTTATTCGCTTTGTAGCGTGGGCAAACTTTTTGACTCGCGGGCCACAATTGTCCTAAAATTGAATAGAGGGGGCGGGTCAGGAGCAGATAGATGGAGGGTTCGTGTGAAGATAAATGATGATGATGATGATGATGTAAAAGGCATGCATAAAGGCTAAAATGCTAAATTGCTTTTATAATTTTTATGCCATCTATTGGGGAAGCGTGGGTATTGCAAGGAAAAAGGCAGAATTATAATGATAATATAAATAAATTACATAATTTTGAAAAGTTTGACGGGCCGGATTTAAAAGTCGAATGGACCACATCCGGTCCCTGGGCCTGTTACATAATTTTGAAAAGTTTGACGGGCTGGATTTAAAAGTCGAGTGGACCACATCCGGTCCCTGGGCCTTAGTTTGCCCATTCCTGATATAGAGTAAGGAATATACAGAACAAATAGTACAGCATGAGCTTTTGGTTCTCTGCATTTACTTTAAATGCTTCAAAGTGAAAAGGGCTTTGGGAGATCCATTCACCCAAACACCCCAGGATTGCTGCTATTTGGACTTTTTCCATTTTCATTCTGTGTTCACTTGTCGGCATCTGTATCCCTCACTGCCACCACCTGGTAATAAAATTGCAGATCGTTCTGCCCCCTCTCCTCCTCATCCTCTTGCCCAAATGGGAAAGGGACATTTTCCTAAAAGCACTCATCTTTGAAGTGATCAGAGTCCATCTGTGTCTCCAGGGCGCTGCTCAGGTGCCGCTGTGCTTTTTTTTTTTTTTTCATTTCCCTGATTTGTTCTGGATTTCCTAGAAAATTGCTGCCCCTTAACACTCGTGGCAATTGGTCTGACATGGCAGGGTGACGAAGGCTGACGCTGGTGCTTCCCAATGCTGTCTGTGTTTCCGGACCAAAATTCTGGGATCTTTTTTTTATGTAAAAATTAATTGTGCCTCAATGCTATTGTCACTTTCATTGTGAGCTGTTTAGGGTGTCAAAGGTATAGTATAGGTAAAGAAAAGGGATTTTTTTTTTAAGTTTTGAGTGTTTTTTCTCAAAACAAACTAAAAAAACTTTAAAGTTTTTTTAGTTTGTTTTGTAAAGAATAAGTAAACCCAACCAGAATAACCAACAGCACTAAAACTTTTTACTCTTTTGATAGAAAACACATTTACAAAACATGCATTCAATCACAAGGCCATAGATACACATTTAAAACAATACATGTCAGACTACATACTCCCAACACTACTTCTGTCAACCACATGTGCTCACAGGATTCAACAACGGTCCATCATCAGGAGTGGAACAACTCGGTTTAATCTCTTCTTTCGGCCTGAAACACAAGATGAAATAAAGACAACATTCCATACAAATGCACTTGGATGACTACACCCTGTCACCGCAGTCAAAAACAACTCTCCATTTAGCACAATATATATTCGGACTTTGTGTATATATTTATTCAGAGTTTCTGTATATATTCAGACTTTTCATTATATATATTTAGACTTGTTATATATATATTCAGACTTTTTGTATATACATTCAGGCTTTCTGTATATATATTCAAGGATTAATTTCCCGAACGGCATGCCATAATATATATAAGGTATATACATACTGTACATCTCAATAAACAGCAATTTATATATATACTTAGTATTGTTGCTTGTAATTAGACCCAGATTGGATTTCAACAATGTTTACGTTACTGCTAGCGCTTCTGTAGATTTCATTTTCCTTTTCGGAAGTCACATTAAAACCCTTAAATTAAGGAAATGAATCTTTCCAAAAAGAAGAACTAAAAAAGTCAGAATATAAGGATATAGTGCCTTAACGCCTGCCGTCTTACCCCTGGCTCTGTGATCCCTCTTATCTGCCAGGGGGTAGAACACCTATTAGTCTCCCTGTCTGCCCTGTGCTGCCAGCCTTAGCTTTAACAGACACTACAGAGAGAATAAATGATGATCCAGCCACAGGCTATCTCCCTTCTCTGGCCCTGACTCACCTATTTACACTAGCCCTGCACTCTGTGCAAATTGCATTTCCCCTACAAATATTTGCCTTTATTAATGCCGTGCAGCACTGTAATTAATCTCCCTAACACATCGTACCATCTGCCTGACCCCGACTATGGTATTATGCTTTTTCATCAGGTAATTAAGGTGAATATGTGTGTGTACAGTGAAAAACAGCAGAGGAAAAACAATTAAAAACGCTTGTTAGCCGATGAGCCAATGCCTACTCACTTCTCCTTCATCTTCTGCCTCCCTTCTCTTTCCGCCACACTACCACCCTCACCCCCACTCATTGACCACCTGACCACACTTCTTCGCGTGAGTGAGACCGTGAGGGAACTGATAAACCTGCGCTAATGAAAATAAATGGTCCCATTTGGAACCCAATAGAGTTGAGCAACTCCATGCGTCAGTCACTTTCTGTCTCTACTGTCATTTCATCTTTGACTCTTAAACTGTCCAGATTTTGTAAGTTTAAAACCAGTGTAACCCTCCTGTTGTCAGGTAACACAGTAACCAATTGTCCAATCAGCTCCCAGGGAGATGATGAGCTTATGTTTTTCCTTCCGAGTGCCCGTTACCAATGATGGGCAGGTTGGTAATGTTACCGCCCATTACTCAAGTTACTGTAATTGTGTAGTTTTTGTGAGTAATTTGTAATTTCTTAAGTAATTTTGGGAACTTTTTTTTAACTCATAAACACAATATAAATGTATCAATTTTTATTTCCTGGCAATGGACGAAGCCAACACTTCTCTAGAGTCTTTGGGAGTACTATATAATTTAAAGCCTATGGCAGTGATTTCCCTTTCAAATGACCCAGCTTCAGAAGCCAGAGTTTAATTGACTTTTTCAGTCACGACTCGATTTTTCGGAGCGTTAGATTTTAGATGTGTTTCACTTTAATGCATGATGTCATTAAGTTTGTAATTCTTGGGTACATGGCTTAAGCTTTATCCCCGTAATTTGTGGCCCAGCGGTCAGATAGAATAGCCATTGGTACTTGATGGAAAAGGTGCAAAATGTTCTCTTTCTCTTCAACTTCACAGATTGAAAAGTGTGTCGTGAATTGTTTTTTCTTTTATATTCTTCTGAAGAATCCATCCGTAGAAGGAAGGAGGTAAAATCCTTTGCAGGTTTATTTACTATATTACGATGCACAGATAACATTAAAAACAATTCTTTTCTATTTTACTGCCAAATTCCAAATACTTTTCTAATTCTGTTTGCATATAGTAGATTCTACTACTAACCTTTTTTTTAGCTTTGCAATTATTTTAGACTCTATTTATACACATTCTCGGACCTCAATTATAAATTTCAAAAACTTGTTGTTATGTGTTGTTTCACAGCAGCCAGTGTTTACAGAAAGTCAGAGTAGGACCAACTCTAACAGAGGACTGGACATAACCACACCAAAGCAGGTTGTCTTTGCAGGTTGTCTTTAGCATTCTGGCTGCATCGATGCCTTGGAATAAACAGCAGACTATTTATATTTTCTTCATGTTCCGCTTTGCATTAAGGGTGGCTTAGAGTTTTGGGTCTTTTGCCGTCATTCTGCCAGTGACGCTACGTTAGGACGAGGACGGGGTTCACATTCTGAATCTGCAGGACTTTACATTCTGTGTCCTTCCCTCTGCACGTTCAGTTGTGAGTGGATAAAATTGAACACTGAACCTTTAATCTGGGTCACTTTAATATTCATACTGGAGATGATTTCAATTAATATGATAAAAAATGTAACATTTAGCTCTGCTCCCACTGCCTCCAGACACTCTGTCTATCACTGAGGGCAGGGCAGTAGATAGGTCTACAGCTGACTGACACAACTGTCAACTTGTTAGGAACTGTAGACTCATTAAACATTAGTATTGTCTTATCTGTCTTTCCGTTCCACCAATATATATTGATTGTTTTTGTCATATTTAGGAACGTTGACGTATCTCAATTAATCTTGACGACTCATGATTAATTGTGATATATCGTCAGCTATTTTAAATGAATAAAATGTTATTGTTTGACATTGTGACATATCATAAAAAAAAAAAAAATAATAATAATGACTTGACTTGAACAGTGTGGCTGCAGTCTTCAAATTTCTCTGTTTGGTCGATGGTGTCATTTTCCACCTTACTATTTCATCTCACAAACTTTTTTCTGCAGCCCCATCGTTTTCAAAAAGATTTCAATAGTCCTCGATTCCAGAAGTGACTTTTCAAAAGCGATCTTTTTTCCCCCCTTACACTGGCATGTTGTTGCTCAGGCACTCAAGTGTGAAAGTGTTGTGGTCAAATCTCAGGGTGAAGAAAAGAGCAGGATTGTTTTTGCGTTTGTTGTTTCACTCATGCACACGCATGCCCCGTAAAAGCCCTTTCTCCTCCTTCTTCTTTTTCTTCTTCTTCCCTGCATCTTTTTTTCTTGATTAAATCCAAACATTCACGTCTCTTTAAGGACCTGCAGGGATCTGAGGGGGCTCTTGTTGCAGCTGTTGATCTTATGGAGACCCTTCAGAATAGTGGCAGTAACATCAAAGTCTGCAAATAAAATAAATGGGCCCAAAGGTATTGGTG
>NC_024325.1:2893579-2998142 GCF_000523025.1 Cynoglossus semilaevis | reverse complement strand
CCCACAGGTGATGATGTAAACCAATTAGATAACTTTATGCAGAACAGTAGAGGCGTGTCACGGTTATTATGATCTTCATGCGAGCACATGCACATTTTGATGCTAATCATATGCAAAAAAAAAACTGCTTTAATTAATCACGTTTAGTAGAGTGGTACAAAGTCGTCGCCTGGAGCTACATCCTAGACCCTGAAGTGGAGGGTGTTCACCCTCTCTCTCACACACACACACACAGATCCTATCACCAGCTGTGATCCTGTCATGCACCAGGAAACGTTTGCCGTGTTTACTGGAATCACGCACGTAAAACTCGCCGTCTAATTTCTGGAGACCATCCAACGCACCACCTGTGAGTCCCACCCCGCGGCTCCAGGAGGCCTCATCAGATCGCACAGGCCTTGTCAATAATTGAGCACTCACAAATCTTTCATGAGGCAGTCGCCGGCGTGAGGCGCGGCGAATCGTCACGCTGCACCTCTTTCACCGCCTTCAGACTCATGTCCTGCTTTCGCTTTCTCAACACTGCCATTTGTTTTTCTCTGTCTCGTCACTTAATAAGACACCGTGCCTGACAGAGCCATTGACAGAGGGAGATGTAGTGATCGGCGCCGGAGTGAGCGGCTAACCTGGGTTTGAACTCCGGGAGGAAAGTGCGGTTGCCGTGCAACGTTGATCGAGAGAGATTTGAGTCTAATGCTGTGAGCTGTGGCTCAAGTAGTGTGTGTGTGTGTGTGTGAGAGAGAGAGAGAGAGAGAGAGTAGTGGAGAATGATAGGAAGGGTGAGGAGACGAGTAGAGGAGACATATGTCTACTCGGAGAAGTCAGCTTCTACACTTGGATGCATCTGGCTGTGATGGTAATAGGTATAGTCAGGAATCTGAGGCAGACACTGGTAAAGATTCAGTCAAACGGGGAGGAAGGGGGACTTACATCCCGCCTCTTCCATTTTTTTTTTTCAGCTGTAGTTTTATTTGACATTCACACTGTCTTCTTTCCCTGCTGTTATTCCTCTTTTCATGCCTCGGATATCTCAGTCTTCATGTCACTTATTTCTACCTATTCTTCCGCCCCCCCAGCCCCCCACCCCCATTCCCCTAATCCTTCATTGCTTGGCTTTGTCTGTTGCTTTTATATATCTTTACTTCATAATAATCCTGCAGACATGATGCAGCTCGTTGTTTATTATTTTTGTCATTCCTTTCTGGGAGTTTTTTTATTTTGCAATTATTTCAGTAAGTAGTGTGTGATTTAACACCAACTGCTGCGCCACATGTCAAGGTGTTCCCTAAGAAAGACAGTCGTCGGAAAGATGTGATGAGACTAAAAACTGACAACATTAGAAAGTGGTTAAAATAATCATGTGTTCTTTGTCCTTCCAGACAACTAACCCACAAATTATATGGATCTCTTTTGTAATTGTGGGAGGTGTGTCTCATGTTGTGTGTGTGTGTGTGTGTGTGAGAGAGAGAGAGAGAGAGAGAGAGTAGTGGAGAATGATAGGAAGGGTGAGGAGACGAGTAGAGGAGACATATGTCTACTCGGAGAAGTCAGCTTCTACACTTGGATGCATCTGGCTGTGATGGTAATAGGTATAGTCAGAAATCTGAGGCAGACACTGGTAAAGATTCAGTCAAACTGGGAGGAAGGGGGACTTACATCCCGCCTCTTCCATTTTTTTTTTTCAGCTGTAGTTTTATTTGACATTCACACTGTCTTCTTTCCCTGCTGTTATTCCTCTTTTCATGCCTCGGATATCTCAGTCTTCATGTCACTTATTTCTACCTATTCTTCCGCCCCCCCAGCCCCCCACCCCCATTCCCCTAATCCTTCATTGCTTGGCTTTGTCTGTTGCTTTTATATATCTTTACTTCATAATAATCCTGCAGACATGATGCAGCTCGTTGTTTATTATTTTTGTCATTCCTTTCTGGGAGTTTTTTTATTTTGCAATTATTTCAGTAAGTAGTGTGTGATTTAACACCAACTGCTGCGCCACATGTCAAGGTGTTCCCTAAGAAAGACAGTCGTCGGAAAGATGTGATGAGACTAAAAACTGACAACATTAGAAAGTGGTTAAAATAATCATGTGTTCTTTGTCCTTCCAGACAACTAACCCACAAATTATATGGATCTCTTTTCAGATAACCTTATTTATCGAGGTGTTGCGTTACTGGACTAATTATCTGTTCTGTACTGACAACAGTGTAGTCCAGGGGCCACATACAGCCTGATTAGATGTCAAGTGGGCCAGACCAGTACAATCATAACATAATTACCTATAATTAACATTAGGTCCATGTTTTTCCTCCTTTATTTTCATGCAAATAGGTTCATGTTTATTAGAGAAAATCTTCATAATTTAATATTTGACAATACCATTTGACAAAACATCACAAATATGAAGTTTGTGGGTTTCAAAATTCATCAAGTGGCCCAGATTAAACCTCCAAGTGGGCCAGGGTCGACACCACGAAGAGTCGGTGGATCTTACTCATTATTGTGCATGTGGACGGTGGCTTAATTAACACATCAAGAGTTGCTTTTGAAATGTCGTTGAAGCCTTTGTCCTCAACAATGCTAATCAGTCCTCGGCCCCTCGCAATCCACTGACCATTGTGTCAGTTGGTTTGTCAGCTGTAGACTGATTGACTGCCATGTGCTCAGTGAGTGATTTGCTCTGACACAAGCCGTGACATTTGACCTGAAGTGAAAGTCTCAACAAATGCATGCTGGGTGTTGATTTTCAAGCACACACACACACACATACGTGCCTAACTGGTAGAAAAACAAGCATAATGAAGGTGATTGTACTCACTGTTTGCTCAATATATAAAATATACAGTATACATTTTCTTCTTATAGGTCATGTCATAACATGAAGTCCATTTGTACATTGTTTTCCTGTTGCTGGTCCCGGTGCGGTTCACCTCCAGTTCTGCTGTCAGATGGTTAAAACCTTTCCTTATACATTGTTTATGAGTTTGCTGAATGTAAATGTATAAAAGCTTCTGGGGGGTAAAATGTCCTGTTGTTCTAATGTGAAGGACCATTTTCCGGGCAGAACTTTGAATTCATCATAGTTGAAAAAGCACAGATGGGAGAGGGAATATTATTTACAGCGCTGCTCGATCAAGTGTCCCAGAGAGTCTGTCCGGTGAGTCAGCACACAGAAACCCAAACCCTGGAGCTTGCTCAGAGAAATGAAGTATGGCCATAATTTTTTTACACCTGAGCTTTTCCTGCTCTGTCAAACTGTCGGCTGTGAAAAATGTCTTCTGCAACTTCAATCTTGACGTAAACATAAAAATTCAAGAATGATGTCACATCCACCCAAGAAATCCTTAATGCCAACACGGCAGACAAGGGTGTGTTGAAGGTGACTGCAAAGTTTCTAAACTTTTCATTAAAACCTGGAGTTTATTAAACACTGCCGCCTATTTCGATTTTATATTTAATGAAACTGTATTGATTGTTTAATTAATATTTTCACACATTAAACACAAGGTCACACAAACAAATACTTGGCAGAGGTGTCAAACATTTGGGCCAAAACTGGCCACCTCTGGTGTTCAATCTGGGCCTGCTTGTTGAATTTTGAAAAATAAAAAAAAAACACAAACACCTCATGTTCAGGATATTTTTTCTATTATTTATTCATTACATATAGATAAATATGCAACTGTTCACAGCCTGAGCAGATGGGATTCCAGTCGCCACCAGCAGAAATACAGTATCTTCCTACCGTCAAATATGAAGGCTAATTAAAAAGCTGCACTTTTAAACACATACTAAAATCAGTGTGATATCTACAGAGAATTTTAATACTAATTCAAATGTACCAATTTGGAATCCACAACCAACACACTGATTTTTTTAAGTTTAAGTTTCAGTGGCCCACCAGACTGGAAAATTACACCAGGACAGATGTTATTTCCTAAGTTTAAAAAAAAAAATCTTTCACTTTAACTGTATTTGGTTTAATGTTGTTGCAAACAGCAGCAATCCCAAGGGGTAAACATAGCTACCATAAAGCAGGGTTGCTTTACAGCCCTTTGGCCACCTGAGGGTAACTGCCCTGGTTTTTTTTTATCTCCATGGCCTCTGACTGAGCCACAATGTAAAATTACAACAGCACATATCTTTATTTTTGTGTGCATTTAATAAATAGGACCCTGCAGTAGAATTGTGGCAGAATACAGCCACAGGCTGGGATTGAATGGGTAACAATGAATCGTCTTAGAGGGATCCCCCTTCACCCCCCTCCCTCCCTTCTTCCCCGTTGTAAATTTTCAATTACAACTCAACTCAATATCATTTTCATTCTTTCAGCATACAGAATGTGAAAATTGACAGCCCTTTAGATAAAAAGTGACAGTTCTTTTCAGTAGATCTCTAAATCTTCTGAGGCTGTCCCTGCTTGAGATTTTGAGTTTTTTCAGCCAAAGGTGTCGCTCAGGTGGTGCTATTATTCCATAAGCATGGTATCACTCCCCATTCACACCTCTAACCTTGTGACTTTACATTACGCCCCCCTTAGAATAGGGAGTGGTCCACCACACCGCCTAAAAAAAAAAACCCTACTCTCTCCAGTTGCCCTCAATGGAACTTTTTGGATAACATGACCAAGAATACACGTCTTTTTTTCTCTTTGGACACTTTTGCCAAGCCACTTCAATTCCAAAAACATAACAAGGTCTTTTAGTGACTGTTTGTAAACAACTATCCCGACCCATTAAATTCATAAAGACATTCACTGTACCTCAATAAAAGTTGCATATTTGTCACAAAGTAGTTTTTATACATCTCATAAAATGTTGGAAAAGTGGACGTCGATAAGACCAGATGGACTGGTCACTCAGCTGAATATAAATAGTGTACCTTAATCAACTTTGTAGAAATGCATAAAAATTGATTTGTTTGTTCCAATCGATGCACTTTGAGAATCTGCCAAAGTGGAACAGGACTGAGGCGAATCAATCCGCTGAGCTGTGTGGAATACCAGAGCAGGCTGTGTGGTCACGCTGACAGATGAATGCCACCACCTCCAGCTGGAGTTTAATTCACTCAAAGTCAAATGAGACCCTTTGACAACAGCGGCCGACAGTGAGCCAACACCTTTATCTGGGACGGCAATTTGACACAGCCGTTGAACATGGATGAATCCGCTCATATGTGCAGACAAAGCATTTTCGTGTAAAACTTGCATGTAGTTAAGCCCCAAAGAAAATTATTTAGTATAACGTTATGGACCTTTATTTTCAGTTTAATAAATGTGATGGCTTGTTATAGGAAGTCAGTTGAAATATGTCTGATGTTTAACATAGTCTTTTGACTACGTTTTAACAAAGTCTGTGTCCCAGTTCAATCAGTGGAAGTGTTTTTAACTCGAGTTGACGATGATATTAGATTAGGATGTAGTGGTTTACTGGAAAATATTATTAAAAATATATTATTTATTCCTATTTATTCAACATATATTTGATTATTTTATAAAAATATATATTATTATTAGTATTCAACATATATTTGATTATTTTATACAAATATATATTATTATTAGTAGTATTATTCTATTCAATAATGTATACTGTACATTCAGTAGACCCACAAATTATTATAAGTATAAATAAGGTCATAAGCATCAACAAAGAAGTTCCTTTTTAATGACATTATTTAAGTCAGTAATTGGCTGCTGTTTGGTACATTACAATGCATTTGTGACTTGTGAACTTACTTAATAATAATAACCTTTAATATACTGTGATTTTTGCCAGATATATAATGTAATCTCCATGTAAATTAAATTAATTGTAAACAATTATGTTACATAAACAAAATGAATGATTCTAGACAATAGAATTCAATGGCAATATTTGATAAACAAATAATCATATACAGTGTTTTTAATATGCAGTAATTTCCGCACTATTGAGCGCTATCATTTAAAAAAGCATTTCCCCGAAGAGTGCCTATAACACGGAGCTAACACGTAGTTGGAATGCACAGGGGAGACTTAGTGATCTGCTCGGGGGCCGAAGCTAACGTTAGCTCCGGGGCTAACTCCCTCCACTTCGTGCTCGTCCGCAGCAGAGGTAAACAGAAACAGGAAGGTTGGGGTCTTTATAGTCAGCCGAGCACAAGAGTACGAAAACAGTGTTTTAACAGCTCGACTTTAATTAACTCACGCTTAAATATGACAGTCTCAAACTGCTACCAAATTTCGCTATCGTTCTCTCTCGCGCGCCCCACAAGCTCATATACGCACATAGCCATTCACAGACAGACATAAGCTACTAGTGTAACACACAGTGGCCTACAAGAAAAGCCTTCGTTAGCCCGTAAAAATCCATAAATAAGCTTCATATACTGACGGTAAACTGCTTTACCTTTTGAAACCTTTGAAAACATAAACACATTATTTATTTTTTAATTTTATTTCAGCACATTGCAGTAAAACCACTGTGCAGCAAGTTGGTTGATGCCATGAAATGAAAAGGCTAAACAAATTAAATTAGAATGATTCTACTCAGGAACTTACTTTTTTACTTACTTTTTTCTTCTTACTTTCACTAAAAAGCTGCTAAGAGGAGAGTTGATATTCATGCTGCTAAGGACAAATTAGTTAAAAAAAACAAACAAGAAATGAGGCGCTGGCCTCGTTTAATAACTGACGGTGCAGCAGCCATGACCTGTCATCATTCCAAAATGCAATTCCTTCTGTCAAGAAACACGGAGCTTCTGTCTTTCTCCTCTGACCTGTCAATACTTGTTTGTCCACAGGTTGCGTCAGTACAAGGGATGGGATTTGACCATGGCATGAAACCTGTTGTTGAGGTCAACTGAACACAACTGAACATGGAACCACAATGATGCAGAGAGGCACACTCATCTTTCACTTCAGAACTTCAAAAAGAAACGGACCAACTGAACCTGCAGCAACAAGGTAAGCATAGAAAAAAAGTACATAGATACTGTATAGCGACATCATGTCCAAACCTGAGCTCATGTCATGTCACTTTTACGGCTATACCCTTCAAGGGCATGGACATAAGTGAAATATCAGGACAGATGGCTGAATTGTTGATTCTGTGGAGATAAGAGGTCATAAAACACCAAAAATAATGTCTACCCTAAATCTCAACAGCATTTATTGGATGTGGCAGTGCCAGAAATGTGTTTTATCTCTGAGGTGAACAGAAAGTCTTTCCAGCATGCTTTGATTCTTTATGGGTTGTTTTTTTTACACAACGTGTGTGTGTTTATGTGTGTATGTGTGTGTGTTTTTATATTTTTCACACATCTGACAAACCTATCAAAGGTGAAAACAAGTTGGGTAAATGAATAACCTTCAACATTGGCGGCTCAAGACCCTGCTGAGAGAGAAGGAAAATAAAAAAATGAAGCCGTTTTTAATGGATAAAAGAGTGGACGTCAGTGTAAATGTCAATGCCTTACCTTGATCATGTAATGAGTTGGTGACCCGTCGCCTAATACCCTGGCTCTTCCTGTCAACTGGAATTGGCTTCAGCTCTGCTCAGGCCTTTACAGGGCAAGCAGCTTCAGATGGGAGAAAGGCTGTTCAGTTTTTTTTAATTGGTCAGGTTGATCTTCTTCTCCAGAGGGCAATCAGACTTTCTTCGTTTTCATGAAGATGTGCAGGTGAACGACCGGTGTTGTCAACATTACTTTGTGGTTGATTTAAAAACACGAACCATATGTCAGTTTTACTGTGTGAAATATGTGTATTAAAATGCTCATGTACTTGTAGAGGCCAATAAGAAGAGTTCGTGCATCTTGGTCGTGTGTGAGGGGAAAATGAAACACGAGTTGTAGTTAAAGAGACGGTCCATATATGTTCCTTCCCTTACTGAGCTAGTGAACTGTGGGTCATGACTGGAAGAATGTAATCTAGAATAAAAGCTGCTGAGATGATTCTTCACCCTGTGGTGGCAGACAGAGAATTAGGGTGAAGAGCTTAGACATCTGGGAGCAGCTCATACTCGACCCTTTGCTCCTCCACCTTGAATCAAGACAGTACATGAATCTGGTTAGGATGTCTCCCATGGTAGATGGGTGGGACCCCCAGGCTCACCTACATCTTCTGGCTGGGTTGAGAACACCTAGGGATTCATATCCCTTTACTTTTTTCATTTAAAAATAATCTCTCATTGTTTCAAAACAACAGGTCATTCAGATTCTTTGATACTAACAGAATAAAAAAGATGATGTATTTTTAAAAATGTAATGATCCTTCAGTGATGGTGCAGTATTACAGGTCCGTAGTAAAGGCTGATACCGGCCGACCGGTCCTTGGTACAAAAAAGTTGTAGATCAGCTTTTCATTTTTGTCCATTCCCATTATGTTAATTGCATTCATTACAGATGTTGTTGATGCTGGAATGTCCTCAATAGTTTATTCAAACATAAATGTTTGAGTTCCCAGTCATATTACATTTCGGCAACTTCCTGGTTTCATTTCATGGCCATGGTCGACAAACACAGACTAATTTTATTTTATAATTTCCTCATTGCTTTGCGTATACAGCATTACCCTCGGAGCATTGAGATCGGTTATTATTCCTCGTTGTCCACTGTGACACTAGCGCATAAAAAATGTAATTATCTCGTCCAAACACATCACTGTTATTATTGTTTTCTATACAAAAGGTCTGGACTACCGAGTGGGAACAATAAGTCAGGTGTACTCGAAAAAAATTAACAGATTTTATCAGTACCACAGCACATGTAGCAGTAATTATTCATTTATTTAACACACCATACTGTAGCCTCGTGAGGGAAGCTCAGAACAAAAGCATAAAATCATAACCACAGAGTGATATCAGATAAAAAAGGTAGCTATTTTTTTCTCTTGGATAAGATTCAACAATGCGATTCAACAATGACAGAAGACACAGCTTAATTCAACTGAATTTAATTCAAATGAAATTCTATTGTCACCTTCATCTTTATTTGTCTGACATGACAATGACCTGACAGTAACCTATGGCAGTGGAGTTCTACAAAGACAATCATATTATCCATTAATAATATTAAATTCTATATAAAGATTAAGATAAGAAAAAGAACAGTGGCTGCTCGGTTTGTTTGTTTTTACTTTGGATTTGCAAAGCTTTTCTTTATTTATGGGTATCCAATAAGCTTTTTAGCACTGAAAGAGAAACATTTCGAAAGAGCTACTGTGTTGTTTGTTGTTGGATACAGACTTCCTGAACAATGTAATTGTTATTGTTATTTCAGGGACATACAATAGTAGACACTCTTCTTCTTACCATCATAATTGAATATCATTGAAAGTGTAAATGATTCAAAAAGCACGGCAACCGTGTAATTGTTGAATTATCGTGGAATCGTGGAATTATGAATATGGGAAAAGTCAAGAAAAATATCCAAAGTATAACCTGAAACGTTGCTTGTTAGGGTCTATAGAGTTTAGTCTCTGCTGTATGTCCTAGCTTGTATGCAGCGTAGCTTGCAGAACTTATGTCAGTCCCTTGTCCACAATAACATTAATTCGTATATAGTTCCTCAGTTCATTTGACAGTTGTGTTAGTTAGCTTGTCAGTTGTACATTTAGTTACTGCACTAACTGAGGCTGGTCTGATAAACTAAGCTGCTGATTGGAAGTCAAAACCCCAACTAATGCCTGCTGTGAATTGAAATATTAATTTAAGCTAGAGGTGCCTCAGAGAAACACCATTAATCGCAACTGCCTTTAACCTTTTATTTGAATCAGAATAACTATTTTCTGCAATTAACGCGTTAATTTGACAGCCCTGGTTTTTACCTAATAGCAGTTATATATACAAAAAGAACTGACACAAAAAACCCCAATTAGGGAAAGGAAGTGATGGTGAATCTTGAATTTTAATCATAGCAAAAAGTAACTTTTTGTAAAAACCTCATCTTCTGGCAGAGTCGGCCAACTCACCAGACATGTCCGAAATTATCAAACAATGTGTTTTCATTCACATGGCTGCTTCTGGATTACCTTGTGTGTGTCTCTCGGCAGGCCTATTAAAAACCTTCACAGTCATGGTCACTGCCTGACTAGCCCTGCATTCATAATGGTCATTAAGTCAGTGACCGAAAATGAATGGTGGAACAATCCCATTCGGGGAGATGTGAAATACCTTTTACCATGGGGGATATTGATAGTTGGCAATTTCACATCTCATTCACCAAAAGTGGGTTTATTGAATATGAGAGGAGACGGGAATTGCAAAAAGCTTTCTTTAAATTTCTCCTGCACAGAGAAGAGGCAGTTGTATCCTACAAATCTGTGTAATCCTCCTGCATTCCAGTCTGCCTAAGGTAGATCAATTAATTTTTCTTTTAAATTGACCTAAAAGTCAAGTTTTTCATTCAACACACAACCTCAAGACCATTCATATGAGGGAATCATTTATTTAATTTTTCTTTTTTTCAGAAAGACCTGCAGCAGTATTCTGTTGCTCATTTCTTATCTACAATGAAAAGAAATGTCTCTTTTTTTTAAAGGCACATTGTTTCTACCGTTAAAAACAGGGTTAGATAACAACACATAGTCCTCGGAATCCCTGCATGATCTTATCTAATCTATTCAAATGTAAGGCCCGGGGGCAACACTGGAGATTTTCAGCCCCATGAGAAGATATTACACCAGGCCCAGTACAGCCCTGCTGTATGTCAAGCCTGTGCACATAACACTGGTGAGACATGTTCATGTGGTTAGGCCATGTTAACCAATGGTGAAGGAAGATAGTCTTGGATTGGGTCTGTTTAGCAAGCTGTAAGTGACATGCAGTGACCAATCATATTCCCCATTTTGTTTCCTCTCTCTTTCTGCCCTAAATAAAAAAAATGACATTGTATTCCATAGAAGAATAATCAGACCTTTTTATCCTCCTGATAAATTATTACAGCTATTGAAATAAAGGATGTAACGAAAAGAGAATGATCTTAAAATTGCATCTGTCACAGCTGTGATGTAGTTCTACTGATTCAAATGCACATGCAAAATATTCAATAGAGAATAAAAAAGGCTAATTGCTAATTGACCCATTCATCCATGTTCACTTTGGTCTGCACAGTCTGTTCAGTATTTCCTGTGATATGATAGTCATCTGGTTCAGACTGCTATAGAAAAGCCACACCACCCAGACAATTCACTGACCTTTCCATCCTATTTCTCCCCATCAGGTAATATGGATTCTCATTAATAGTTCATGGCTCCTCCCTCACTCTGTTTGTTACATTGATTCAATCTTTCTTTTCTATTTTCTTTGGTGTTGTTCTTCAGCTACCAAGAACCCTAGAACTGTGCACCTATTTAGTCCACTGTCTTTCCATTAGCCTGGGTTGGAGTCCTTCTTTTATACTGTCTTTTTGTCTTCAGTGACATCTTTTAGGCTGTTTTTCTAGGCTATATTTCCACTAATACATCCTTGTTTATGTCAGGGATGTCCAACTCAATCATGCAAGGGCCCGAAAATTAGTTCTGGACCAAACAGAGTTAATATTGCATTACCTGCAGGTCACAAAATCCTTGTGTTATATTATGAAGTTTTGTGTTTCTGGTAGACAAATGCAACTGTACGCTTGGTTAGAATTGGATTTTAAAAAAGAAGGATTGTGGATTACTTGTCTTGCAAAGAATTCTACCACTGTGTTTTATCCATCTACAGTAGAAACCAAAAGTATACACTCTTTAGGATAAACATTTATCTTAAGACAACCGTACCCATAACAAGCTCTGGTGGGCCACATTCGGCCTGCGGGCCTTGAGTTTGACATATTATATAATTTGCCATCTCATTTATTTGTGACAATATCCAAATAGTCTTAAAGTCGGTAATAGGCAAATGTTAGAAAAATACCTTTAGGCATAAAAACTGACGATAGGACTCTGTGGTGTTGTTTTCAAGTACAAAGTAAATGATGTGTGGGCAGAATAACAAAGAGAAGAGGATATGAATTTGTTATTAGTGCTCAGCCTCCAGCATGAGCAATAATTGAAAAAGATGTTGTCATTACTGACAACACATTCCTACGTTTTTGTCCCAGCACAATCCTTTGACAGAATCATTTTAATATCTACATCCGCACCAACAAAACACATTTCCAACCATGGGAATTACTTTAAATCCAAAAGTAAGAGTGCATAGATCATTAAAGATTACACAATGACTCGTGGCTACTGGTAGATCATAAGCAATTTAAACAAGAAAAAATAAAATATGTCAATATTCTGTAGTATTGGACATATCGTGTAAGAATTTAATCAGTACCCAAACATAATGTGTATATGTTCAGTTAATAGTAAATATATGTTTAACATTTTCAATTTAGGTAGATCACTCAAGCCTGGTCAGCCTGGTCCCAAACCAAAATGCAATTTAATGCCATGTAAAATTATTAATTATTATATTACTTATGTATTAAATAATAAATATATTTCACAATACAAAATACAAAACTACTCTCTCTATGCCCCTCCCAAAGGAAACAGGTTTCGATCTTTGGGAAAATGGGCACATGCTCGTGTTTCGATGTTTGGCTGCCCTTTGCAATATTTCTGCAACCTTAATTTATCTCTTGAAGGATTTTGCTGAGCGTGCAATCTTTTTTTTATTTTATACTTTATTGCATCCATTTCCTCCCACCTGTATTAATTTACCAGTCTTAAAGTGTTGGAAATGAGGCAGCTGCACCGAGATTATGTGTATTAAATGCCTTGCTAAAGGGCATTTTGCTGACTTAAAAGTTTTGGTGAAATTTTGTTGATAATTTTAGCAAGAACATTTTTTTGGAAAGCTTTTTTTATCTTCTCCATTCTTCTGTCCCACCTTCTTTTTTCACCGTGACTTCACACCTACTAACGTGAAGCAGAACAAACATACCAAATGTTGAACACCTTTCTATTTCTTGAGATGATGACAAGTTAATTTGACCAAATACCTTGAGCTAAAGCTAATGTTCTAGCCATTTTGAATCTTCTAGACTTTAACTCCAGTGATGTTTAACACTCCTGTTGCAAGTAATATTTGCATTCTATTTGCTAAATTAATACAACCTTTGTTCTGTAATTCTTAGGTTGGCCATTAGTAGAAAATAAGTGGAGAAAATAAGTAAAGATTTGTTTTTAACAAGTTAGATTATTTTTAGACTTTCTTCATAGCTTTTATTGCTTAAAACAATTCAAATATCCATTTGAAGTCCAATGTCATTGGTTTATATTTTATACTCTAGGTCAAGTGTATACAAACGAGAATGATTCGAGGAGGTAAAATGAAATATTAGCCTTCCTCTTTCGCCTTGTTCTCAACTTCTAGCGTGGTCAGTTTTTGTCCCATCAGAACAGTAGCAGCGTTTGGGGTACTATTTTAATTGTACTTTATATTACTGGATGTGGTTATTGTTAAGAATTCACAGCAAGGTTGTCCATGCTCGGCAGAATTTATTATGATATCTGTGAGAAATCGTTACTCAAGGTATAATGGAAAATAAATTACATTAGTTAAGCTGTGGATTTCTATACACACCATTACCAAGGTCACAGCCTCTCCTTTTGTGTCCTGTAGTTAGATGTGATGCCATTATGACCATGAGGGCAAACAACTTGCTATTTGTTTTAAAACTGAAAATAAATAAATAAATAAATAAAATTGCACGTATGATGGGGGGAAAAAAAAGGTTATCAAAGACACCTTAGGATGTGCAAAGACACAGACAAGCCCCTCCCCAGAACCCCGTAGAACAGCTCAGATTTAACAATCTCCTCAATGACCACCTCCGTTATCAGTCAATCAATAAATTCTGGCCCTTGTTCAATTTGACAAGCATCTACATGGGGAGTTGGCAGTCCTGGCAGGTATATTATATTGACCACAGGAGATAACACTTAGCCTTTTTCAAAATTGCAGTAGAGATTGGGCTGATGAGGTTTAGGAATGGAACCAATCCCAAGTTCCGCTTAAGCAAGGGAGTGACAGAATGGAGAGATGAGATCCAGGAAGACTCTTCAGTATGTGTGGACAGACTGACATTAGTGTGTTTTAAATGGAAATTATGGTCTTGTTGTTTATTTACAGTGTATCCATTCATAAAAAAGAAAATACCTCATGTCAACACCAGAAAAGTAAGTTTACACAATAATTTCCACAAAATCAAGAATAAAATTATTTTCAATTCAGTTGCCAAAGTAGAGTGTATAATAAACAAAAGCTAGCTAGCCAGGAGTCGAACCTAGAATCTTCTGATCCGTAGTCAGACGCGTTATCCATTGCGCCACTAGCCCTGTTTTTAAGAAATAATGGAATGGGAATTTGTGACAAATTGCAAGTAAATAAGTCAAAAAAACTTAATAGATCTATAAGTCAATCAGCACAAAATCAAATAAGAAACTTCTTTACGAAATTGCCAAAAATAGAGAAATACATTTGTTTGCCGTGACCCGGATTCGAACCGGGGTTGCTGCGGCCACAACGCAGAGTACTAACCACTATACGATCACGGCCACTGAGAGTGCTGGTCTGTTCTGTGTTGTTGTACTGATGCTCAAGACTAGCAATTGCTGTAGTTTGACAGGGTAATTAAGTTTTTCTTGTAGTCCTGTGACCATCCATTTGCCAATTCTTTTTACTAATATTCCACAATATTTTCCACAAAATCAAGAATAAAATTATTTTCAATTCAGTTGCCAAAGTAGAGTGTATCAAAAACAAAAAAAAAAGCGAGCTAGCCAGGAGTCGAACCTAGAATCTTCTGATCCGTAGTCAGACGCGTTATCCATTGCGCCACTAGCCCTGTTTTTAAGAAATAATGGAACGGGAATTTGCGAAAAATTGCAAGTAAATAAGTCAAAAAAACTCCATAGATCTATAAGTCAATCAGCACAACATCAAATAAAGTTCTTCACGAAATTGCCAAAAATAGGGAAATACATTTGTTTGCCGTGACCCGGATTCGAACCGGGGTTGCTGCGGCCACAACACAGAGTACTAACCACTATACGATCACGGCCACTGAGAGTGCTGGTCTGTTCTGTGTTGTTGTACTGATGCTCAAGACTAGCAATTGCTGTAGTTTGACAGGGTAATTAAGTTTTTCTTGTAGTCCTGTGACCATCCATTTGCCAATTCTTTTTACTAATATTCCACAATATTTTCCACAAAATCAAGAATAAAATTATTTTCAATTCAGTTGCCAAAGTAGAGTGTATCAAAAACAAAAAAAAATGCGAGCTAGCCAGGAGTCGAACCTAGAATCTTCTGATCCGTAGTCAGACGCGTTATCCATTGCGCCACTAGCCCTGTTTTTAAGCAATAATGGAACGGGAATTTGTGAAAAACTGCAAGTAAATAAGTCAAAAAACTCACCAGAGAACTATAAGTCAATCAGCACAACATCAAATAAAGTTCTTCACGAAATTGCCAAAAATAGGGAAATACATTTGTTTGCCGTGACCCGGATTCGAACCGGGGTTGCTGCGGCCACAACGCAGAGTACTAACCACTATACGATCACGGCCACTGAGAGTGCTGGTCTGTTCTGTGTTGTTGTACTGATGCTCAAGACTAGCAATTGCTGTAGTTTGACAGGGTAATTAAGTTTTTCTTGTAGTCCTGTGACCATCCATTTGCCAATTCTTTTTACTAATATTCCACAATATTTTCCACAAAATCAAGAATAAAATTATTTTCAATTCAGTTGCCAAAGTAGAGTGTATAAAAAACGAAAAAGCGAGCTAGCCAGGAGTCGAACCTAGAATCTTCTGATCCGTAGTCAGACGCGTTATCCATTGCGCCACTAGCCCTGCTCTGTCTGCCATATTGTAACTTTAGCCCAAAATAAATGTAAATAAAATGCATTTACACCATCTATCTATCTACCATAACTATTACGTCAGAACCCCTTGTGTGCATTATGCTCTCTGTGATTGGTTTCCTTCTGTATTTCTATTTCTAAATTCCCTTTCCCTTCTATATTAAGTCCCTTTCTCTATTTCATTCACTTTCTTTATGTCTATCACCTTCAAATCTCTCAAACTCTCTCTCTATTCTACGCCGTTCTCTTTCTTTCTTGGTCCCTCCTCATCCCTTCCCTCTTATCTTGCTTATTTCTGACAGCAGAACATGACCTGCATTCATCCCAGCAGGGTTCAATCGATTGTAAGTTAATGAGTCACTTTGGCGTTGAACACGATTTGGTGTTTTTGTGCGCTTGCGTTGAACACACAACCGACAGTCGCAGCTTTGTTTACAATTGTGTATTCTAGTATCCACTACATATCCATTAGGCCAAGGGAAGGCAGTCTAATGTTGTGGGTTTTATTTACCGTCTCAGACTGTCAACATGGCCTAAGGTCTGTGGGGTCAAACGATTGCTCCGATGCCACTGATGATTCTATTTGTTAAAGTGTTGTCTTAAGACAATAAATAACGGACCTAATGTATAACACAAAGTAATGCCTTCATAAGTAGGAGAACATGTTATATTCATTTATGTTGTCAACTTTGATGCTATATATGTAATATCACATGTCACATCCTTCTAATCGCCATCACTTACATACTGTAGACGCAAATCAAACCATGAAACATTTATTTTGTTTTTTTCATTGCAAATTCTGACACCTGAGTGTAATACACAATACAGTAGTATATTGTCCAGAACAAGATCATTCCAGAACCAAAGTCAAAATAGTAAATTCACTCCACCCTCCCATAGCCCTCCAAAAAAACCCAAACAATGATGTCATTAGTTAACTAATAAATATCGGTTTTATTAGAAAGCATATTTTTGAATGTAGTCATTTTGCCAAAGTACTCAAACAGTCTTTGTGTATTTGACCTGGACACTCAGGTGAACATTCTGCCTCATTGCAATTGACACTTTAACGCCACCTCTATTGAAACATACTTGGTTTTCTGAACCTGTCACTTCACCTCAATCACCCCCTATTTTTCATCACACCATTTTTTGGCTCCTAACATATCAAACCGTTCGCTCTTCATCTCTGTCACCGCGTGGCATTGCTGTGACACATCCCTGACAGATGTTGACATATTGTCTTATTTCTGTGAGTGCCCTCCTATGACTTCTGACACCTCAAGGTTGGCTGTTTTTCCTGTCTGTTGGTTTCTGACAACAGTATTTTACTCTTCATTCTATAAAAGTCTGCTTGGCATTTTGTGAATGACAAGTGAAAAAAAAATGCAGTAAATGCAGCTTTTCAGAGATAGTTTGATATAAAATACTGAATGCATTTTCGTCACATTAGCAAAAGAAAGTTTTCAAAAATCACAATCATTGACTGGCAGTGCAGTGTGAGAGGATACTGTATGAAGTCACGCTGTCATTAAAGAGCCTGTGTTATGAACTGTGTTAGCCATGACCTCATTCTCCTTAGGTCTTTCCTGTCATTTTTCAGGATTTCACTGAGGACTGCAGAGGACTGAAGGCAGTTTTTTTTATGTAAAGTTTGTTATATTTATACTGTATATGGATGGGAGATATGGCCCTTCATGAATTATGAATGAGGAGTCTTGTTTTACTATATATTGGACAGAGCACATATGGAAGAGGTCAAAAGTTCAGATGGAGTGTCAGAACCTTAAACTCAACAGTCACAAAAAAAAAAACCCTGAAAAATATGTAAAAAAAAAAAAAAAAAAATCTGTAAGGCAGTTAGCAAAGATAGAATGCCCTTAAATTTTTGGATGTTTTTTTTTCACATAATGGAACTTGTTTGGCACTTGTTTGCGTTTCAAAAGTTATATGGGACAAAATATAAGGATTGCATTTAAAAAAAACCAACTTAAAATGTTTGATTTCCTCAGTAGAGTATGTGCTCATTACAAAAAGAAGCAGATACAGCCAGGAAATTAATTTTCTTTTCTTCCTGGCAGGAGTTTTGACATAATATGGCAGCTGTGACTAATGACATTAATCAACTTTCTTTTTTAAGTGTGGAGTCTAAATTAATGTGATTAGTAACACCTGATTTAACCTGCTATTTTAAATAACCTCTGCAGTGGAGAGGCTCTGATTGCTTTCACACTGTATTTTAGATTCAAGCTGCATTTTTTTCACATTTTTACAGTAGCAGCAAACCTGACTTCATAACTTTATAAAATGCATTTTTTACAATGTTAGACTAAGGCTAATATATTTGCTAGCGTGTTAACGCAAGTTTTCTTGTAGAGGAGCGTCGTCAGTGAAATTGATTCACTTTCGTAGAGGAGCGTCGTCAGTGAAATTGATGTCCATACGTAAATGAAAATGATGACACTTTAAGAGTTTTCAAGAATGATTTCGGAGAAACACAAAGGCTCGACACTCAAATAATATATGACAGTGATCCAGTATACAAAATACCTGTATATACAGTATGTTTCTATGCTGAAAAGAGTCATGGTATTTAAAGACTAATTTCCGCAAAACCATGACTCACGATCAAGATTTAAGAAAAACCTCATTAAACCCTTTAATCTGTTATTCAAAACGGTCACCTGAGACAAGTACAAATTAGTGGCAATCGAGTGTTGCCAACCTCTCTTCCAAATTACCCATGTTAGCACAAGCAGCTTGCGCTAGTCTCAGATAATTACTGTTATCAATAACTCGTACTATTTTGCCTCATTTCCTGTGACTCTGCACTGTTAGGCAGTCAACAATCTGTCAGCGGCGGCGTGGACTCACAAGGAGACTTCATCATTACTAAAGGCTTTTGTCAGAGTGGGATCAGGAGAAATGAGGTGCGTTGATTCTCAGCAAACACACGCGCTACTTCCTCTGACTGCAAATCAGGAGGATTTTGGTCTCTCCTCATCTGCACTTTGACGCTGCTTGCTTCCAATGATTGAAATTAAGTGCTCTAATTACCGTCATGCAAATTATGATGTGTGGGATTTATTGCATAATTAGCGATTTCGTGCAACTAGGGAAAACAAAACAATAACAAGACCGTGTGGTGACATGAGGCAGCAGTTGTCTTCTCTCGCAGGAGTCAGTCTGTTGCCTAATAAGAATTCTTTTCAGAATTCCACGTTAGCTGCAAGACGCATCACCAGCAGTGGTCTCGTCTTTTAAAACGGAATCAAGCGCTTTGATGTGAGAAACGCTGAGAGCTATGCAGCGTCACGCTGATCAGTGTTCAGTCCTTTCTCACTGGAAATATAGTACAGACTTTGAGATGTAAAACTGAGATTTTTCAGTGAATTTTGATTGTACAGCGCAAATACACAAAATGTGTTATCTTTTAATTACACTTAAGTAAAATCCATATACACAACATTTTCGCGAGGTTTCTGTTTCCTGTTCCTGCTGTCTGCTGTGAGGGGTTAATCATCTAGATCACACTCACCTGTGTCTCTGTGATTAGTCTCACTGGTGTTACCTGTTGCCCTGGGTATGTATACCTCTCTTTTTGTTGTTCTGTGTATGTTTGTAGTTCATGCTTCAAGTTCCTAGTTTGTACTTTGTAGTACAGTGTCACCAGAAATGCTCTACAGTATTCCAATATATTCTGCTTCTAGAACCCAACAAAACACTGTCCTTCAACCACATTAACACCCTCACAACTACTTTTCAGCCACTCCTTTTAAACACAGCCAGCACAAAATATCACCCACTTTTTAAAGCACGATGTTTGTTCCCCTTCATTGACCGTTTCGGTTCTACATCTGCATTTTCACTCTGTGATTTGTGATTTGATGCCTCCAAGCTGAGGCAGCCAGGCAGCCCTCTGTCTGCAGTGGGTGGTATTTCTTAGTTTTTGTGTTCACTTCTTACCATCAACTTCTTGAAGCTTGTGTTCACTGCCATATGCTCTCAACACAAAGCCTGGTTTTCAAGGTTAATGGCAACCCTTTCATTTACAACATTCTAGTGATGCTGTTCATCTTCACTGAGGAGTTTGTTGTCTCTACTGTTACATCACCATCTGGCATAAAGGCACTATTATCAAAACAATGGAACATTTTCAACGATGTGACTGTCGGTATGCAACATTAGCTGGCTCCGACTGTTAGCGTTTATTGTTTTAGAAACAGACTTTTTCTAAAACAATAAACGTTGTTTATTTTTTGTAGTTAATGGTCAGCTTAGTATGAGATTGACTGAAGAATGCGTGCCCTCACCTTGTCATAGATTCTTTCTGCATCCAAATCATAATCCATGAGCAATGCCATGCTGGATTTATTTCTTCAACTTTTTAATGACATTGTTATGTTGCTGTGCATACACAAAGAGCCTGGATCTAATCTCCTTTAGGGATTGGATAAGCTATACCTTGGTGTGGTTTTTCTTTTCTTTTTTTTTTGTTTACTGCTTCTAATGGGTTCTGTATCTGTATTTTTCATTTCATTTTTACTCTGTGACATAACTAGATAGCCTTAGTAGTAGTCTTAGTAATGCTCTCGTTTTTGTTATTGTGACGTAAAAGAATAAGAGAAATATCAGTGACAGTGCTTGGTGTCTAATTGTATTGGTATGAGTTGATAAACGTTAGTATAGGGACAGCCCTACATATATTATATACGCTAATCTTTAGTGTAATGGTCTCACAATGTGTAATCACTCATGGGTAGGATAAAACCTTTGACTCGTGATGCACCAATCAACCAAGTACAGCTGCTTTTGAAAACAATTTAAGCTTCTAAAACAAGGCCCGTCTTGCAAAGTCATATTAAAAATTAATTTGTTTTTTTTTTTCAGAGGAGTGTGTGTATAGTATCATATTAAACACATGTCGGTGTGAAAACAAATTGGCCCATGTTCACACCTACACAGTGCATGGATGCTGCAAGGCCTCCACCCACCCTCCTATGGAGAGCATGAAGGTGATACCACTAGAGTTACACTCACACCAGGCAACGTTGTAAACAGTTAATTAGCATGAAGCTGACTCAGTAATTGTTTGTGTACTACCAAGGTCATGAGACTAATCAGCATTGTCAGTGAGAGAGAGAGAGAGAGAGAGAGAGAGGAGGACACAGGGCCTGATGGGTAGTTTGCAAAAGGAGGTGAATGACTACAGCTCAGAGTGGCATTGCAGATCTGCTGTGTGATATAATGACCAGCTACAGTGACTGTAGGAGGGGAAGAAGAGAAGAGAGGACTGTCAGCTAACAGATGTTAGCTAAATCTATCCCAGATGGGACCAAACACTTTATTTTCCCAGCAAAGAGCAGCATGAGGCCTGATGGCAGGTACAGTACAGAGTTGAATATAATGAGCGAATTAAGGAGGCACAGATAGGGAGGGAGAGAGCATGCTAGCAAAGGAGTCAACAAATTAAAGTAGGAAGTAGGGGAATTATTTTGGCTGCGCTTTGGTTTGGTTTTAAACTCTTTCCATGTCCAGAAATATGCAACTAATATTGAAGGTTAACTTTTTAACTTTTTGAGGTCAAACTGGTAGAGAGATGGAGCAGGAAAAAACCCTAATATTTATATTACATAAAGTTGTGTTTGTTATATTAAATATTTTTCTTTTTGCATGTATTAGGTAGCTGTCCAAATAATAAGCAGAATTTAGGTTTTAAAACTACTGTAGTCAAATGAATGCATTAATAAATTGGTGAAGATTAAAATCTAAAAAAAGTTTTATGGAGCAACATATTTAGATATACTTTGCAAATGTAAATTGGTGAAGATTAAAATCTAAAAATCTACCAACTTTTATGGAGCAACATATTTAGCTATGCTTTGCAAATTTTTCAATTTCAAAACATTTTTCCATATTACTAAATACAAAATTTGGAGTATTCACAAATAAAAATACAAGCAAAACTGTAGATTTCTGTCACAGCAATATATATATATAAATATATTAAATACATTCAGGAATGTTTATTGATCTAATGTAATTGCAATTAATCACAACTAATTGTGATGAATCCACAGCTACCCTTTAATTCAGAATTGTTATAGTTTGATGGCTTGATTCAAAATACATGCAAAGTACTGCAGAGCAGCCATGACACTATCATCACTGTAGTACCTTTGGTGTCACTTTGTTTCAAAGACTTCACGTGTTTTTGCGAAACCTGTATGTGGGAGTACTCCACCTGCAGCCTTGCAGTATGTTTCACCACATTAACTAGTGCCTAAGTACTAAATGCTGCAATCTACCAAAAGATCACTGTACTTCTATAACCACAGTTGGGAGTATGATTACACTTTGAGCCATCAAGCCAGTGTTTTATAAAAAGGTTAAGGAAGAAACCAGACGGCCACATTTACTCACAGACCGTACCATAAACCGTACATTCAGGCTGCCACAGTCCATATAAATGTTTAATGATACAGTACGTTATCTGGTTTGTGCATGTAAACACACTGAGGAGGCGGCGGATGAAGATCGTAAAAAAGAAATTTTACGCTGACGTATTTATGCCGCTGATTATGTCAAAGCGTTCGCCCAGCCCGAGTTTAAAGCCCTAAAATCTAATCTTCCCATTTTCTGCCAACACAACAACAATCAATAATTTAAAAGAGAGACACTTTGATTGTGTTTTCCTTTGTTCCTCTCACTGCTTGGTCTCTCATTTCCTTTTCTTGTAGGACACAGAGCAAAATGTTTACTCTGGGAAATCCCTCTGGTCTTGTCCTACAGCGATAAACCAAAAAAGGGGATCATGCAGGGGGAACATTTTGTCTCCTTTTATCTGTGAAAAAGTGTCATGGCACAGGCAAAGTAAAAAAATAAAAAATAACAGAACCTAAAAGAAAAATATCTGGAACTGTCTAGAAGTTGTTTTTTTTAATTCTGTTATTTACTGGTTTAATGAAGTAATCGAGGTGATGTAGCTCTATTTACATCACACACGTTATGTAAAAACATACAGGATTATGTTAATTAGAACAGTGATTCGAGATCAGTATGCCACAAGAGATCATCAGATGTACCCTGGGATATTATCCAAATTAACATAATTGTTCTTAAAACAATTATTTATTTACTGAAAATATGTCTTTATCAGTCAGTGAGAGGCAGAACAATTAAATACCATACCAATAGGTGGCAGCAGATGGCTATAAAAACTGCAAAAAGAGAGTCCCTTAGAACTTTTGAATCAGTATGTCCGTGCCGGTCTTTCTGTAATTCCTGTGAGTATATCAGCAATGTGTTCAACTAAACAGGCCCAGGCTTCACACTGAGTGAATTCAAAACTAAAGAATATTGTATAGATGACATATACAGTGAAACACTGATTTAGAAACTCTAAATCAGCCACAGGTATCGATGTACCCACCTTTGCTAGACGACTCCGCAGCGCCACCAACTCTGAAAAAGGATAGGTGATAAAGGATATCTTTAAAAATATATATATTATTATTTATATTTTTATACTTTCCTCCATACATTTTTTTAACTTTTACATTAAATGAATAATGTCTATTAAAGGGATGATTCACCTTTTTATTGTTCAGTTTCCTGATTGTACACAATCAGAAAACTGAACCATAGACTGACATGGCAAAAAAAACTAGGTCACACCTTCACCCAAGTCCAAGTGCCACCTCATGAATCATGTAGATAACTGTGAAGTCGTGCTGATGCCTGCATACCTTATTTTCTGCCACAGCTCACATTTGTCTGTATTTGTCCAGTCAAGTGTGTCCAAAGGCTATTTTTTTCCCTTTTCACAAAAAAAAGAATGTGCAGTTTTCCAAAAAGGACAAGAATCACCCTAGAAGTCCAGTTGTTGTTGATTAAAGCATATTTGCAGCCCTGGTTTTTTCAGTGACCAAGGTTTGGGTTGCGCCCCACTTTTCTAATGAAGCACTTAATTTTACTTAACAAAAATAGTCCGGTAATATATAATTTCTTTACACAAGGGGGAGAGGATATGGCCTGCAATATACAAAAAAAAACCCCAGTAATTTTTAGGCTGAGCGATAGGATAAAATATAGAGAGTACAGGTTTAGATATGAGGAAATGTAGGGAATTTAACCATTTGATGGTGAGTGAAGAAGTCCGTCACTGCCCATTATCAGACTTGTATTACAGCAGAAGATTCCACAGGGATTCATTCATGAGGCCAATATGGGTGAAGACAATATCATCTCTGAGCACATGGCGATGGAACCCTCAGGGGTCGTCCACCGTATGTCTCACTGTCAAGCTTTTGTCCTCGTACAAAAGCAAGTCAAATTCCTGACATGAGGGAGGGGAATCACATTAATGCAAATAAGAATTCCTGAACTGCGTCTGTGGAGGTTAAATCTCCACCGTCTGCTCTCCCTGTTTTCTATCCGACAGTCCTGAGGGTTAGACTGATCCAGATGGAACACGGCGTGAACAGGAGTCTGTACACGTGGGACGTATCAAAGAGATTAAGATTAAAATCTCACTTCACATCCCCGAGGGTATTAAAGCGTGAGGATTCAAAGACTGTTTATCTTCGTATGCGATACTATACTATGTATAGTATAGTGTTTGTCTAAACATGAAGGGGAAGTGTATCATACTTTTCAGAATATCTTATGTAAATGAAGGGCAGTATAGAACATAGGTTTTAATCGGCGATACAATGATCTTCTTTTTAAAAACAGCACTCATTTTTGCTTCCCTTACCTGAATACATGTAGATCTTTCTTAGTACCAAGATTTTTTTGTCGACCTAAGAACTTAATTATTTTTTGTGTCAATTTAGTGTCATTAGGTCATTGGTAGTAAGTTGTAGTACCTGGTCGTGCAATGTACCCGGTGAATATTTAATTGGACTTCTTTTTTTTTCTAATTAGTGAAAGTGAAATATATATTAAAAGAGTCGTATCTAGTTAGTTTTCACAGTGTTATCTGGTTTGATAACGTGTGAAACTAAGGCAATTAAAACCAGTGTGATATTTCCTTGGTATGGCTGTCTCTTGGTTTGCACTAACAGATCACACCTCTGAACTATATATATAATTCATATATATATATACTTCATATATGATAGATGGATCGATGGATGGATGGATGGATGGATGGATAGATAGATATCTGAAGACAAACATATCAGAACTAGTGGTTGATAACTGACAGCTATCTGCGATGATGTCATGACTGGACAGGTACTGCAAACCTCCAGGGTTCTGTGAAGCATAAACCACTAATTTGGAATCTTGACACCTACGGTCCTACCTCGAACCATGTTAAAATTTAAAAAGACTATGTTTAAAGATGTATTTCTCACTTCCAGTCTCTCGAATCTTGCTCTGGTGAAGTTCTTCTACAGAAAACACTCTTTTCTTCTTTGTATTTTGGCATAGTATGTTGAAATTACTGCCTTTAACTATAAAAAAACTTCCATCCTTGTCTTTGTTACTTGCAAAATTAGGAAAAAAGCATGGTAAAAATACAGTATCATAATTAACAGAGCACCGTACACTTATTTATTTCATGATATGCTCAATTTTTACTTAGCAAAAATGACAACAAATGAAAATTTGTCCTTGAAAAATATTCTTTTTTTTTCACTTTTAGAAAGTGACAGTAAAAATTCCATTCTGTGTCTGAACACGCTTTTAAACACCATTAACTAAACACAGCATCACAATATTTTTGGAAATTATTATTGACAAGAAAATGTGTAACAATCCATCTTTTTGTCTAGTGCTGCTAAAGTGTTTTTTTTTTTTTATGTTGGCACAGCCTCCTTAGCTTTGCCTATTTCCACCCCCACCAGACTTAATTTCCCATCAAGGCCCCATTCCAGCACTCCACTCTCTTCAAACATGCCATCAGCAGTGGGTGTCTCTGTAGTTAACCAGCACCATCGGGTTGTATTACTTTTCATTGTCTGCTGATTGGATTTAGGTGCCGTTAATTGTGTTCAGTGTTGTGTCTGCTCCCAGCAGCTGTGGCTGAGCCAGAGACCAGTGATTACTCTCATGTCAGTAATTAAGCTGAGGACGATACCAAGGCTTTGGCAAGCTAATAGCAGCAAACTCATTTTCAATTTATATGTCAGGGTAACATGTGCACAAATTGTTTGTCTGTGTGTGCGCATCTGGCATGTGGGTATTTTGTGTAAGTAAAAAGAAACATGGGTAGAATAATGTTTTCTGTCCCGTTCATGTTGACATGTTGTGGGCAAAAGTTAGTGATTCACTCGAATAATGTTTTCTGTCCCGTTCATGTTCACATGTGGGCAAAAGTTAGTGATTCACTTATGCGTCTCAAGATTAAAATACCGCTTCTGTCCAGCAGGTTAAGAACTTTATATTGATGAACTTTATAGGATGAAATAAAAAATACTTATTAATGCTACATGTATGTTACACCTACACATTTATACGTATTTTTATCTGCTAAAGTAAAAAAAAAAGTTCAGCAGCATGTACTCCCGTGCCGTTCGTCATACTGTGGTACAAACATACAGTACTTATAATTAATATTTACTCCTTAAACTAGAGAAGCAGACTGACATCCGTGTCATATGAGCTCATCACGGTGGGAACATACGTGAAAATTGTGCTGACAGCTTAATTAGATCTGTCATTAGTGCCACTGCCTCTGGAGTCAGATTACATAAAGTGACATAAACAATTAGAGTCTTTGGTGCTCTCATGTAAAGAGTGAAGACCTCGTCCCGACAAAACAACCATCTGACATATTCTTAACTATATGACTGAAGCAGACGTCGTCGATTCTAAATGTGGACTTAAGATATCTTTGAAAAAAGATCTCTTATAGTATAAATAATAGTATTAGTCACATCTGTTGTGTTCAGGAATAAATCAGGTTAGATAATAAAATACACTGAACTTTGTTAGTTTGCAGTGTGGGAGGATTAGCTGAACAATATAAAGAAAATATATACAGTCTCTAACACTTCACCAAAGTGTCAAAGTGTCAAAATCCTGCAATCAACTATTTTTAGTGCTTGGCATACTAAAGGATGATTCTGTGTATATGAACATTTTATATTGATTCTATTTATTGTATTACATTTTCATCAGGTGAACAATTGTATTTTGGTGGATTGCTCTCCCTGTTTTTGTATGTTTTGTTTTTTTGGCAAAACTTGATTGCTCTCCCTGTTTTTGTATGTTTTTTTGGCAAAACTGTCATCAACACAACACATACCAATGAAAAAACTTAAATAAGCAGTTATTAAGAACACAATGAATCATCATCGTTAGTTGCCAAGCATTTAATCTGAAGTAGCAACTGTGTTGCCCTGAACAAAGCCGGAGGGTCAAATTAGAAAATCTAAAATAGAAAGGAAAGACATAGAGTCAGGCATCAAGACAGAGTAGAAGGTTAATGGTTAATTTGAGCTAAGTTAAAAAAAAAACAAAAAAAAAAAATGGAACTCTAATGTGTTATTCCAGGCAGAGCACAGAACAGGCGGTGGAAGGTTGTTCTTTGTTAATTAAAACAAATAGCCTTTAATTGTGTAGCATGCCAAGACTTATATATATATATATAATACTATCCCTCCCTCACTTCCTCTTTCTTCTCTCACAGTCCTTTATCGGAGCCTTTGGGGAAAAACAAATGATAAAAATGCATTCCATTACCTCTGTCTAATTACTCATTTGAATGCACTGCCTCTTACAGTTTACAGGCCAAGCACAAATAAAGTGGAGGGCAGAGAATGTCTCACATAACACAAACCGCAAGTGCAACCATCACATCCATCTTGTGCACAGTGAGTTGTCTGACATAAGTAATAGTGTGTGTGTGTGTGTGTGTGTGTGTTTGTATGCACCGTTCCGTGCCTCGCATTAGAAAATGTGAACTTTGCGTGTGTGTGCGTACGAGCGGATCATACAAGTATTGGATGTAGTCCATTTGTCTGTCTCACTGTTAATGTGTGTGTGTGTGTGTGTGTAAATCACCCAGTATGACTAATGTGTGCTGGCACAGAGAAAATGTGAGGGGCGTACCGAGCTACATCAGCATTTACATCACAGCAGCTGTCAGAGGAAAGGCCTGAGTCACAGTCTCTCTCCTTCTCAGGCTACTGTAAACTGTCTCACCCAGTCCTGCGGCTTCACGAGCTCAGGAAAGGCATCAGGAATTTAAAGTCATACACGCATGTCTCCCTGTGTTCATTTTCACAGAGGCAACCGGGTTATTTTTTATACAAGTGCAACTGAAAACACAAAGTTTTGTATTTTGAAATTACGGTAAAAGACACCAGTACTTTTTTAATGTTTACCACTGTTGCAAATGATACATGTTTTGTTTTTTTTTAATCCAATAAGTCAAGGATACACTTTGATCACTTCCTCTGCCTTGACGCTCCCAGACACACAGGAAAACATATCGAAACACTAGTCTAAGTCTCACGACCAAATTGTAACTTATTCTCAGTCCCAATTTAATTAAAAGAAAAATTCCAATTTTAGTTTTGGTCAACGACATTTTTTACATTTAATAGTCAGTTAGTCATATGTTACCTTTAAAATCATGTTTATAAAATTGACTTACCGCTGGTTTAATTTGGGTTTTTTGATGGCATTCTGACAAGATTGCATTTAATCGACCGATGTCATTATTTATACTTACTTATTAATTATTTTATATTATTGTATATGTATTATTTATCAGTATCCAAACAAATTCCATGCAACTTAACAATATATTCAACAATATAGTAAATATAGAAGCTTTTTATTCTTTGCATCCCACCAGACAGCAGCTACTAACATGTAAAGATATAAAATAAAAACATCACTTTTTGGATTTGTCCTTGGTTCCTGCCGCTGGCACTTTGTTGGCACTCTGAGTAAGAGAGAGAAGAAATGTGCAAATGTTTCTTCTAAAATGAGCACACCAAAAAAAAAAACCTGTCCTAATAAACAATGAGACATCCTTTGCAATTATCACCAACATAAAGATGAAAAAGATGTGAAGGAAATGATAATTAATGTTGCAGCTGCTCTGTGCGTGTCCCTGATGAGGAGAGGGAGTAAATAAGGAAGGTCTGTTGTGTCACGTCTGTTCAGATTGGTGGGATTCAACAAAAATGTGGACTTTTTTTTTAATGAAGCATTTCAATCATTTGCAAAAGGCAGGAAAGCTAAAAAGCTATAGCGGAGATAAGGGGAGAAATCTACCTCCTGACTTTTTTTGGAATTACTAAATACCTTTACTAACCCCCCCCCCATACCTTTCATCTTTCTTTCCACACTTAGTGTTTTTTTTTTCAGTTCTACAACTCTCTGTATGTTCAAGGATAAAAACAACGCTGAGGTTCAGTGGCCGTGTGTCTCAGTCGGCCACGGTGAGATTATCAGCCCTCGTCGCCACGCTGTGGCTAATGAGCCTGATTCGATTGTTAATACGGTGCCAATTACAGGTGGCAGGCGTCAGCATGGCTCTGCTTGACAGCTCTCGTTTAGAGGTGAGCGAGCAGCTCGGGGTAGATGAGCCTAAGCTGGGCAAAGACAGGCTGTTACAGACTGTCTGAGTCGGTTAGCACTCGCTGATGTGTGTGTGTGGTCTACTCTGCACTATTTTTGAAAACTATTTCTGTCTGTCCCTATGTGAGTGCGTGAGCGCGTCTTCCTCTAAACTACTTTTTTAAAACTATTCCTGTCTTCTCCCATGTGGAGCTGCCTCTGTTCTCATGTGCCTCCATGTGTGTGATTTGTTTGCAGCCTCTCTTCTGTGTCTGTTGCTGTTCTCCACTTGCATTTCTGCTGCTGTGATTGTGTGTGAAATCTAAATGACTTAAGTGAAACAATCCAGTGTTTGTCAGTAGTGTAATGTACAGTACTTAGCATGTTGCTAACTCCATTTCTTCCTTTATATGATCCAAGGCTTTTCGTGCGTTTTCTTACTGTTTGTCTTTTTCTATAATTAACGACCCTCAGAGGAAACAACCGTGTTGCGGGTCACGTGTTGTGTTGCTACACAACATGTAACACGTTCAGATTCTATTATATAAAATATTAAATACATTGTATAAAATGGCTCTCACTATGATATGGAGGCTCTCTGATGTCACACCGTTAGTCTGTGGCCAGACCCCACATTAGGGTTGAAAAAGTACATACGAATTTAATGAAATTATGCCATAATATTTAATATTTAAATACATATTTGCTTAAATTGCATATATTTAATTTTGCAATTCACCTTTTTTTGTTTTCACATTATTTGTTTGAAATTTATCCTAATTGTAGGTTTACTTTTGTTTATTTAGTCTTTATATTTATGTTATATATATTTTATATATATATATATATATTTTAATTCTGTGAGAAAGATATCATAAAATGCAGTAGTGAGAGACAAAACACACAAATTGCAGAGACATTTAAATATTATCAACTATATTCTGCACACAGATTTGAGAATGTTTATCCTAATAAAAAATATATACTTTTTATATACCAGGATTTAAACACCACAGGCAAACACACACTCCCGCACTTTTGTGCTACGTGCAGAGCTTACCAGGACGCCGGAGTGTGTTTGCATGCCTTTGCATATATTGCTCTGATTTCTAATACCGGTGCCAACTGCCACACAGAAGAACAAAATGTGCACAATGTCAATCTGTGATTAACGGGGCACGTAAAGCTGCACACTCGCTTTCTCCTGGGATGGCAGGGAGAGCTTGTCGGAGCTCTCGGCTCCTTACTCAAGGCTTTGCGGTGTGTGCGCTACATATGTTGGACTCGCACTGAAGAATGTTTATGTCAAAGACGTTCAATTGCGAGGTTTTATAAGTCGATAACAACCCATGTTATTTGGTGTATTACTCATGTTTCTTTAAATCAGGGGTCCCCAACCCCCGGTTCGGGGACCAGTGCCGAACCATAGATCATTTCGTACCGGGCTGCAGTTTGACACAGTGAGAAAATCTACTTCAGTTGTATTGAATCCAGTCATATCCCACTACCTTTTCCATTTGAAGATTATCTGTCAATGTTTGATGCTAACAGAATAAAGTCTAAAAGATGTTTTATTTTGAAAATGAATGGATACTTCAACTATGGCGCAGTATTACCAGTCCTCAGTAATGGCTGATATTGGCCGACCGTCCTTGGTACAAAAAAAGGTTGGGAGCCGCTTCTTTAAACCCGACTTTTTTGCGTTGATTATTCAGTATTCCTCCTCACATCAGTATTCCCTCACACTGCTTCTTCCTTTCATGAACACATTAAACACTTTTCCCTATTCTCTAAATGCACATCTTGTTTTGTCAGCTGGAATATGATAGGTTGTAAAGAGCCGTGGCATAATGAGTGATGATGGTGAGACAACGCCCGCAGACGGTGTTATCTGTTCTGCAGGAACCTCCATCGCCGATAAATCATTTATCCCTCCGTTTTAAGAACGACATTCATTCACGTGAATTATAGCGAAGGCCCTATGGCTGTCGTAAAACGTGTCTGTGATCTACAGGTGGTGTGTGTTTGAAGCAATCTCTTTGAGCAGAGGCTAATCAGACAGAACCTGCTGCTGCCTGCAGCCTCACCTACACCAGGCTGTCGGTCAATCACAGTCCTGCCCCTCTTCATTCCTCATCACACATATGGTCACAAGCTCCTGGTAATGACTGCAAGAATGACTTCTGGGATACAAGAGGCTGCAAAGATGACTCTCTGCGGGGCGACTGCTCCTCTGCATTGAGGAGTTTAGATGAATGGAAAATCTCAGGAAGGCCTCAGAGCTAATTCAGCTATCTCCGAGACCCTGGCCAGGAAATAGACACACTGAATGGTCTTTATTTCCCAGGTGGCCTGTGATTGCCATGAAAAAAAAAAAAGAAATCTGTAGCTCTTGCTCTCATCGAAGCCCTGATGCAGACACTTGAAGTGTAAAAAAAAAAAGTAGTGACAGGAGGAAGTGCAGTTTAATGCTCTGTCGACTCTGGTGGCAACAATAACCTTAGTAGACAAAGTTTATTTTTATTTTTTGTGGCACTAATGTTGTTTGACAGCCAGACCCTCTGCCAGTAAATTTAGAATCTTCTTTTTGCGGTTTAAAGGACCAATTTATTTTTTTATTTTTTTAGTCTAATAAGTTTGTTGTTCCGTGTCCTGCCGGTTTGCCATACCTGTCAGAATGGCATACGTTACCTTAATTCACTAGAGCACAAAAAAGACTGTTGAAAAATTGCTCTCTCATAGCTGAACTGTTGCCAAGGTTATGGGAAGCTATCTTAAGGTCTTCAGAGGTGGGCGGAGCATGCAGTGGCTCATTACCATTTAAAAATAAAGGTACTGGAGCTGCATATAATTAATTTGTGTAAATATAACTTAATATCTGTACATGTATTGGGTCCACTTTGTAAAATAGAAATCAGTTCACTATAATAAAAGTGAACCAACCACTAGAACAAGGATCTGGGAATTGAACCAGTAACCTTCTTCTAGTGGGGCAGTACTAACCTCTGGCCTATATACGCAGTTTTCAATGTATATTTATATAAAAACCATACGCAGTTTTCAATGTATATTTATATTAAAAAAAAGAGGCGCAGAGAACCAGTCTGATTTAGAACTCACTCCATTGTTTGGGATCTACCACTCTAACTATGCAGAATAAATCATTAAAATCTATCATTTATTATGGATGCTAAATTAAAAAAAACAAACATATTTTCAAATTCATTTTACCAGAACAAAATCCGTGTGACTGAAGTCCGTGTACAAACGTGTCCTGACCACTGACCCTCAGTGTTTCTCCCTTTTTACGACAGAACCACACTCACGGTCTGCTCTGTCATTGTAGCAGTAATAAAAATAATTGACGCCGGGAGCAGGAAGAGTTGCCCCAGGCACTCAGCCATAGGCAACATTACCATATTTAATTAACTCTCACGTTAAATTGCACCCCTGTCTGCAGTACAAACAGTGCTCATGGCAGAATATGTGATTTACCTGGTTGTTCGCCATGCATTATAATTCATATTTAAATATTGAAATTTAGGAGAAAAAGCAAAAATGATCATTATTTTTTTTTTATTTTACACTGAAGGAAATGGAACTGTATAATATGCGAACTTTAAGGTTAGAGTGGGAGCAGGAAGCAGTTCTGATTAAGGTTAATGTCCTTTTGGAAAATGACTGTAAGTGTTAGTGCCGGTGTAATGTCCTCTGAAAGGTGTGTGTAAGAAGCTGTGTGTCCCAGCAGCATTGCAGATATTAGGTCTGGGTTTGCACCTCTGCTCCGATTGAATTTTGCTTTTGTTCTGCCTGAAGAGGATTCTCCGTAGAATGGGATTTGGAGAGGCGCAGAGAGAAAGGGTGAGGTCCAGCGTATTGTTGGTGAGATGTGTGGGTGTCTCTAATGAGAAGGACTGAGTGAAGCCTCAAAGTGACGCTTAGCAGGTGGGCTGGCCTCGGAGACACTAACCATGTTGAACAGCAGGGGTCCAGAAATGATTAGTTGACACTTGTGCCTGAATGGATTTGCCGTCACTATGGCACAGCGGGAAACGAGCACGGGGGGGAAGTTATGGTGACATGTGAACCGATGGGAGGCCTCGACAACACAGACACCTACGTGAGAAATGCTAATTGAAGTCTGGGCTGATATTTAACTTGGGTGGAAGTCTCTTGTTGAGATGTTTACACGTCACCGCGTTAAATCCAGTCAAACTAGTCTTCCTGTCGGCTTGGTTAATTCATTAAAATATATATTAAATATATAAATAATCGTCATCGCCCTCACATCAGTGCACTGACACCTCACTGTGGTTTATCGACACTAGTGTTTTTCAACCTTGGGGTCGCAACTCCAATTGAGGTTGCCTGGAATTCAAACGGAAATTATTATTTACTACTATTGTTTCATTAAATACATTTTCCATAATAATTATCTTATCTCGTTTTTTAAAATCGCGATTCTATTTTATGAATATAAATCCACTTCAAATAAAATGTAGTGTATAAAAATAGCTAAGCTAGCGCATCTTGACTGACGGCTGCGATCACGTGACTGCACAAGCGATAGCTACTAGAGTTTCTAGCATTTCCCTGAGATTGTCCTTTGCGTATTTATTGATACCCAACCACAAGGTATATCGGCATGGTACCAAATATCAATAAATACACAAATATAAATATTCAAATTAGTGTGTAAATAATGGTATCAGGAGGCCCTAACTGATGAGGATAGAAAATGATGTCGGACTTATCTATGGTTTTATGAATGGTTGTGACGAGTCGTTCCTTCTCACACGTATCCCCGGAGCGCAAATTTAACCGTAAGTAGTTTTGTTGCACTTCAGACACGGCCGTTATCTTCTCTAGAGCAGCAGATGATCGCGCTGCTCCGTCTCCCCCTTTACATTCTTTTTCAATCTTTTAAACAGCAGAGAGATAAAATGAAGTAAAAGCTGACATCCATCAGAGGACGGTACCTACAGTGACTTTACTGGACTCCGTGGGATCATTAGGGCCTTTGCACTTGATGGGATATTGTGTTTTTATGAGCTCTGTGCAGTAATCCATTAATAGGGCTGACACGCCATTAGGCTTTATTGATGTCCAATGCATGGGCTCACATGAAAACACCATTATTTGTCATGATCAAAGTTTTACCCTGACACTCAGTGATTTAATGGTGCCCCAGGCCACTGAGACCTCTGCCTTTACCCCCTCAAGGACATTCAGGTCGACGTAGAGATTCATTACCCCCTCAAGGACATTCAGGTCGACAAGACGTAGAGATTCAAAAGTTCAAGTGACACAGATTTTTTTTTTTGTATATATTTTATTCCCTAAGCTATTTATTTAAAAACTGCTTTTTCATCATCATCTTTGTCTTCTTCAGTAGGATTTTTTTTTCTTTTTTGCCATTTTAATTAGACTTCTTTTTAAGCACTACATAACAGCACATTATTATTCCACCCTGCTGTATTTAATCTGGTTTGAGGTATTTTTTCCTCAGGTTTCTAATTGCTGTGAAGCCTCGTTCATTAAAGAGGGTTATATCTTTTTATTTGTTTAGCGTTTTGTTATGCTGAGTTAATACATTTTCTTAACCGTTCCGTGGTGTTCGTTTGGAACACATTTGCCTGCTCAGACTTTCTTCCCTGTCCTCTGGGGAAATTGAATATGTATTTGCCATTCTCGGAGGATTTAAGTGGTTTAGCTACATTAATAATTTCTTAAAACATTAAAGAGAAAATGTAGCTTTTCTGATGTGTCCTGCACTTCTGCTGGATAAGCAGTTGGATGATTTGGGAACTTATATACAGTCTGGAATCTGTGAGTCATACTTGAAAAAGACAATGATCTTTTTTTTTTAACCCTAACTTCAACTAAGTTCCTTACAATGTTAGGTTTATTAGATAAAAAATGTGTGTTTTTCTGGTCCGACGTGTCAGTGCGCAGTATAACTGAGGTTCTGTTCAATATATAAGAAAAAAATCAAACAAAAAAAGAAAAAATATATCCTTTATGCTAATTAGAAGAACTCAAATACAGGGTCATTACATTTTTGGTTCTTTACACAATATTCCTTTCCTCACCTTATTTTTTATTATTTTTTTTACACAGATTCAACAACTTTAAGTACACAATATAATGATTTTGACATATTGTATCATAATATGTCAAATTTTAATCACTCAGTATTGTTAAAACATATAGTATGTATACCTCATGACTGTTCATATATATATAGATAGATATAGTTTTTATGTTAAGTATAGGTATATAAATGTTCATATATTAAAGTGAAAGTATGAAGTATTAATATACACATAGTTTTTAAAAAAGTTAAAAAATGCATTTTTTAAATGTATATATTTTCTTCATCCGTCCTTTGCGTTAGACTTACAGGTCACATGGTCCAACGAAAGGACATCTTCCACTTAACTTCTTCATCATATTCCACATACATCACTGCTTCAGGTTAATAAATCACTGGAATTCCCCCAATATGTCTTTATTACTTTTTTCTCCTCATATTGTTCCTGATCTAATCTGTTTTATTGCGTAAAACGATCATGGCGCGGAGGACACCTGGTATCAATCATACATTAGCATGTGTCGGGCTGCTAAGGGCATCCAAATGACACTGGAGCGTACTGGGACTGATGTGCTCCGTGGTTTCTCTGGGTGGTGTAGCCCTGTTGGTCGGGGTTAACGTCCAGGCGCCCTGATGATGAATGACAGTTATCTATTTTTATGGCTTGGTAAAGATCCCTCTGCTTCCTCCAGAGAGTCCTCCTCAGGACCTCACCGCCCTCTGGAGGAGATTTTCCAGGTCACCAAGCCAAGGTGAAAAAAACAAAATAATGAACAGCAACTCGCCCATAATGGAAAGAGAAAACACACACACACACACGTGCACACTGTTGGTTCACATTCTTCTGGTCTCACACACTTCTCGTACGTTTTCTACACTGGACATATGGAAATGTCAGTCTCTCCCATGAGATATCTGCTAATGTCAGGCCACGTGGCTGGAATGGACCCGGGCCACACGTAAACTCCAGCTGTCCAGCTTCGTCAAGGAACACCGGCCAAGCCTGCCCCCCCCACTTGTGTACCTACCTCTGCCTCCAGCCCCAGGAGGGAAACTAATTGTGAGCATTATTGATTGCCACAGCAGATCTGCGCTGTCCAGCGGGTAAATAAGATGGATGGAGTTGTCAGGTTGTCATCAGGCGAGGCTTTTTGACAGCCAGCCTCAGGGCGTGTACAACACAGTCCAGGGTAACTGAGGCGTGCTGCGAGCAGCCAGGCAGCGCGTCGGTGCAGCTTTGACTTTGGACAAAAATAAAGGAGAACGAAAGGCGTCCCACTTTGCGAGATATCTACGGCTAATAAGTTCTCCAAGCTGTGACGAACGACGTCTTAAAAAAATCCAACAACTTCTCCGTCCACAAACGTTGTCCTTGTAGCTGCGCGGCTCATTTTGGTCAAGTGATTTGCAGTCACTGCGTCACACGCAGCTCACAAATGATCAGCATTGCAGGTGGGGAGAGTTGTAACAATGTCAGTGTAAGAATGAAATAAATATGGGTTTCTCTACCGCTGAATTTATTCCAGTTGAGTAGGAAGAAACTGCCTCTACCTCGCTGTAGAACATTTTTAATTGGAACACAGTTAGCAAAAAGTTTTTTTTTTCCCCACCTTATTCCTAATTACGCCACTAGTCGGTTTAATTTAAAATCCTGCCATGAATGCATTTCTTCACAGCAGACCGATCTTAGGATAAAATTAAAAATATTCAAAATAACGAAAAAGTACTTACAAGTTACTCCGTTAATCAGTAGTATATTGTAAATATACTAAAAAAAACACCGCTCTCAGCTTTACTCCTGTGTAATGACCAATGCTTGGAAATAAATCGGTGCCATTCAATTCTATAGGTTTAAAAGGCAATCAAACCTAAATCCATGGATTCTTTGGTTTCCTGGTAGAACTTTGTGTAATAATTGTCAATTAGAGTCGGCTAATCGATGGTATCTGCACATCCGTTTAGAGCTTTCCACACAAATGTCCCCCAGACACCTTGAATCATCACCTGCTGACTGAGGCAGTTCTTCCTCTCCTCCTGCTGAGAATATTCATGTATTCATTCATTCCTTCATTCCCTCAGTCAGTTCATCATCATCTGTTGAGACTTCATCCTTGGCAGGGTCAGTAGGAGGGGGTGGGGTCACACCCTGGACTGTTTGCATGGCCACATAAGGAGACAAACAACATTGAACATTCATCATTCATACCTGTGGTTCATTTAAAACCCGTGCACACACACGGCAATACATGACAACCTCCATGCAAAACCCACCACCGGATTCGACTTCTTGCTGCAAAGAAAGAGCGGTATTCACTCGTCCACTTGGGGGCGCCATGTACGGACACTGAATGAACACACACTGAACTAACGTCTAATTCTCAAGCTTTTGCTTTTGTGTTTAAATTGGGATATTTTGTCATAGAAGAAAATATGAAGCAGACCTGTCAGTATTCCAGTGCCTCCTCTCTACACGGCACACTTTTCCAGATTGTATGAAAAGTAAACAGTCTGTAGCCGAGGACTGCTTTTCTAAATACTGGTGAGGATTTGAGTGATTATGTAGAGAATGAAGCAGCAGATTTATAGTCGGCCCTCTCTCTATTCAAATAGTCTTTTAGCACCAGGCAGTTTTTCGAACTCGTTTATTTTATTTTACGCAAGACCACCCCTGCTGAATAACAATGATTTTCCAAGACATTAAAAAGGCAATGCTACCATTTCAAAATGGCTCAAGACCAAAACATGTAGAGACGTGTCACTCACAGATTTGCGACAAGGTAGATTTATCATATCGTTCGTATTGCTGCGTAATGTTTTTTTTTCTAACATCACAAACGAACAATTCAAGAGCAAATATCAAACTTAGAATCGAAACCTTTTTAAAGTTTCTCATAGCTCCATTAGTTCCCCACTTCCCCCAACAGAAATAAAATAACAACTGAAAGGAACTCAGTTTCCTTAGACCAGTGTTTCCCAAACTTTTTTTCTGGGGACACATATTTTAAAAGTCAGAAAATGTTGCGACCCAAGTCAACAGACATTATTCACCTCAGGGTTGCGACCCAGTGTTTGGGAAACAATACCTTAGACAAGGCATCAAAGGAGGTTATGGTATGCTACTTTTTTGAACAGAGGATTAGTAAAGGAATATACTGAGGTCTTTTACTGATAGTATCTGGGTAAAATACTTTGTCTGAGTTCAGGACATAAAGTGAGGCACAGTTGTTTTTAAATTAGCATGCCACCCAAAAATAATCAATTACTAGGAGGATGTATAAGGATCAATGCGACCACCCTCACATGTTAGCCTTACATCTGTCAGGCTGATTTCACTGCTATAATTCTATTCTGGAATAGAGAAAAGTTGCTCATTCTAATGGCTCAGTTCAGTTCTAACTGTAACTCATCTCATCTGTGCCGGTAATGGCTGTGACTTACACACCTTCGCTAAGAGCATCTCTAATGCAGCCTTGTTTTTGCCGGTGCCTGTAAATTTATACCTGTGCGTTCTACTGGTCCTGTCGGGTATTATTAGGTCACAGTGATTCACACCAGTGATAACTAGTGACACCTAGAAAATGTTATTTAAAGAAAAATATATTTACATACTGAACTCATCGACCAGTTTCCATTTCTGCTCCTGGAGGTTTCACACATCGCTTTGCTCCACATGACAGCAGCCCATTTACTGCAGAATGCATCATTTTGCCCCAACTATCATCGTGTGTGTGTGTGTGTGTGTTTGTGTGGGAGGGTTGATCTACTTTTTAAACGATATGAATGACCTCTCCAAAAAGGGCACCGTCTTCGTACACTGGGGTGAGCGCTCTGAGTCTTTTCATACTGTAAAACAGAGGGACAATCTCGTTCAGATGTTTATGTTTATATGAAAACACTCAAGAAACCCCAACAGGAAAGGCATGATTAATGGATTACTGCATGTGTTCCAGTGTTTCTGTGATGTAAAATTGAAATAATTTATAGTGTCCTTTGAAATAGAATGATCAAACGAAGTCACCATCTCGCTGTGTGATGCACGGGAAAAAAAGGACTGGATCAACATTCAGCCTTCTGTCATTTTAAAATAAAAGATTCTGCTGTAGAGATAACAACAAATTACTAAAAAATAAAGTAAAAGTTTTTTCGTATCAAGACAGGAGTAGACCGTAGAGACTACATTTGAAATATGAGTCATCGTGAAGAGTCTGAACTAACTCGTCATGTACGGGAGTCAAACTCATTTTGGGTCAGTGACCAGATACAGCCTGATTATCTGTCAAGTGGGCCGGACCAGTACAATCATAACATAATTATCTATAAATAACAATAAATCCATGTTTTTCCCCCTTTACCATATTTTTGAGTTTCCAAAATAATGGGTTGCGACCCTCAGGTGGACCAAAAGAGACCTTTTTTTTGGGTTGTCTCCAATCATGTTTCCCAGGAGTTTAGGAATAATGTCTATTGACTTGGGTCGCGAAGGTTTGTGACTTTTAAAATATGGGTCCCCAGAAAAAAGTTTAAGAAACATCAACAATATCAAAACCGAGGATTTTATTTTAGTTTGATTGGGTAACTTTTCTAGACGCTGACCTTGACCTGTTTCCTGATCTCAGATTGACAGGAAACAACCGGACCATGTGGGACACAGCGTGGTGGGCTCAAGGATGAGCGGAGAGGTAAATTAACGTGACGGCGGGCTGTACATATGGCAGAGATCAAACAATTAACCTGCTTGTGATTGGCCCTGCCGTTAGGGTGCAGTAATTAGAGCTAAGTGGCCCGGAGACCAGGCTGGAGTGATAGGAAAAGTCACAGCAGGGAAGATTCTGACCCCGAACGTCTGTCTGACTTTTCACGTCTTGATATACTTTATCTTTCATATTTACTCAGTGGTATTTAGTCTGAGGTATACAAAAAAAAAGTTATTTCTAGAAAGTGAGAAAAATCAGACAGAGCATCTCATATGTTTTTACAGCGCTCCCTGAGTTTCAAACTCACAGCATAATTCCCATTCACCGTATGCACGCTAGGCCCGCGTTCCTTCACTCCTAGTCGCTATGTTTGAATTTATCTTTGGGGTTGTCAAAGCATTCCTGTGCTGATGTTACGAAGACAAATCCGCCCCGCTCGGCTGCACTCCGTGAGTAAAGTAATTCTTCATCTGATTCAGATATCGATCCCGTTTTTTTGTGGGGAGCTACAAGTGTAGCTGTTTTGTTGGGAGCCGTGCATTAGAGAGTGAGTCAGTGAGTTGTTTAATCTTATCTTAGCCGGAGGGACTGTAATTGATGGAAGCGTGCTCGTAAAATTAACAGTGTAAAAGGATTCAAAGCCGTTCGCCGCTGCCTGCAGACTGTAACGATCTATCTGCCTCGCACTGCGGTGAATACACCAGGGCTTCTCCATCTGAAGAGGCTCTTTGAAGAGCCGCTTCATGTCCAGCTCTGAATAAAATAACACAAATGTATTTTTTTTTTGTGGGCGTCTATTTGACTTTCATTTTAATTTTTACCCTCAGTTTTTGTCTAATAAAAAAGCCAAGGTTCATGGCAGTAAAAACTATTTTTTTATGTGTGACGTCATATCCAATAAGCTTTTGTGAACTTAACTCTGTATCTCGACTGTGTTTTTTTTTTTTTTGTCAACATGGCAAATGTTATAAGCTATAAAATGATTTTTTCTTTCCCCAAGTAAAATGTAATTGAATAACAGAATATATTTTTTTATAAATTGGAACCCAAAACAAACAAATTAGATTCACTTATTATGCTTCCGTGATTTATACAGTTGTCAGTATTAATCAGTACATCACTGAGGGTGGTTTTTCTTTTTTTTTTTTAAGGTTGGGAGCTTTAGTCTAAATTTAGCATAACGTCTGATTTACCTGTGCACTACAGTGATACGGCACTGGCAAACAGTCCGCAAGGTCATTATAAAGCAAGCAATATCCTTGGTCTGCGAGGTAAACGGGAAGAGGAGGGCTCTGTGTTTAAGAACACCAGCTGAGCTTAGGTGGGTACCATCCAGTCTCAATGGTACTGGAGAAATGATGCGATACCTCCCATCCCAAGGTCATCCCATGGTACAGTGATTCCCACAAACAGTTTCCAACATCAGGAATTACTGTGGTGCATGGCGAGTCGAGGAGATGGGTGATTCTAGAGCCAGCTGGTTATCGGCTGTTATTTTACCATTTGTGACTGGAAACAGTCATGGTGCAAACCAGGATAGTTAAATGGAAGAGTACAAAACAATGAAACTAAAACCTGCAAAATAAAAAAAAATGGTTGAATAGGTTTTGGTTTAATTGACTTTATATAAAACATATGTTTAAATATATATACATATGTAAATATATTCAAATATATATATGTGTATATATATATATATTTACAGCATGTGTATTTCTATGTATTATCTGATATATTCTTTTTATGTTAACTTTGTTTTTTGTGTTTTAGTTTCATTGTGTATATGTGTTTATATTTATTTACGTATATACAGTATATATATGTTTTATTATATATGGGTGCATTTGTGTATGTGTGTGTCTATGGCGTACATGGAAACCTCTCATCTTATGCGTGTGCTGCCAGCAGTAGAGCGCCTCCTTTTGGTTCACTCTTATTCCAACAGTACCGTATTACCTGTTGGTCACTTCTCTGTTTTCCCATTATCTAGAAGAGAGGCTCCAGATTTATGTTTGACTCCGAAGCTGAAACTGCAGGTCAGAGTCAAACATAAACTCGCTATTGTGAGAAAACAGAACGTGAGGCAGGAGAGGGGACACATCAGGCACGCCCGTGCTGTCGTTCATCACAACCTAACGACCTTAGTTCCACTGTTATTATGTCCTATTTGAAGACAACTTTCCCTTTTTACTGAGGTCGTCCGACACAAAAGTGACAATAATTGCTGCCGTATAATTTGCCGAAGAGCTGTCAGGCTTCACATCAATTTGAACCAGTAATTGGCAAGCGCTGTTTAAAAAGACACAAAAATGTTTATATAAAAAAATAAAAGGTTTAAAGTCCTATTTATAAAAGAAAAATTGAATAAAAACGAATCGTTCAGTGAGTCATGTTAACCTAATTTCAACGGGCAAATGGACAAAAGAGAAGGATTTTTTAACCGATCCCCCAAATTAAAATACAGTAATACCTTGAGATATGAGCATAATCTGTTCCAGGACTGAGCTCGTAACTTGAGGTGCTCATATCTCAAATATTTTTCCCAATAAGAAATAACAGAAAAAAAATTAATCCGTTCCGGTTCCACACCAATGACAGAGACATTGACTCTGGGCCAGAGCACCACCGTAACGTACCTAAACTTAGAATTAACTTAACTTAGCTAACATTTTTTTTACAGTATGGCAAAACAACAAAAAAATTAAAAAGGAGAATCAAAATATACACATCATAATTTCATACCTGCAACAAAACACCAACAACTACAGTATGAGCACACACAGGCAGACACAGAGAAATGGAATCTTAAAATAATGTGAATGTACTCATTGAGCTTTATTGAGATAAATGACGGCCGGAGCCTCTCAGCAGCCAGGTTCACAGGAGCAGAAGATTGAGATGGGGGTTTTTGTTGCCTGTGAAGAGTAGAGTGGTAGCTCCTGGTTAGATGCTGAAATGCTGACATGGTATCTAAACACTGAAAATACTCACTGCGAATGCAGTGAAAATAGATGTGTCAAAACTATGGCAGTAGCCGAGGTCCCAGTACTGCTGGTTAGAATCACAGCCTGGCATATCTTAGAGAACAATCTCTGTAGATACGAGGTCACGGCTGAGTCAGGGAAAGAAAGAAAAAAATCAATTTTAAGACAATATAACCAGATAACCAACATTCAATCTGGATTCTTGGACATCTTAACTCCTCTGTATCCTGGTTTAAAACTGTATTGTTCATTTATTTCAACAAATAAGTACAAATATAAAACAACATGACACTTAAATGAACCCCATATTTTTCTTTCAAAGTCCTTCCGTGTACATATTATTCCTTTTCTTGAAGAAACTCCATTTCCTCTGTCTCTCTTCAGGCAATATTGAAGTAATATCACGGATAGTACTTTTACCATTGTGTCTCAAACTGTCTTGGAGAAACCCTCTTCTTGTAGCGTAGGTGCATTTCCCTTCTAAACTTTTCTGTTTCATCACACCTTTAGGTCTGTATCTATCTTTTCTATATCCCAGCCTCACGCAGCACGCTGTGAGAAAGCTACTGTATAACAGAACCCTAAGCCGAGGGCAGCCTGGGTGTTGGTAAAATCCTCCCAGATGGGTTTTTTTCCCCGTCTTTCATAAAGCGCAAATAACCTGCGTGTGATTCAAAGAGCAGTCTTGTAGGTAGCACAATGTTCTTTACTCTCCTGAAACGTCAAAGACGTGGGCAGGGCCACTGCCGGGGTATCAAAATAACAGGTGGAGAGAGCCTTACACTGTGTACTCGCCAAATTCCACCTGTGTGACTATTTCGTGTATTTCAACTGACTCCTGCAGCATCATCTCAGAGATTGTATTTCATTTCTTCCCTCTCTGTATCAGGAGCCTGTCACTCGTTGCGGAAAGTCATTCTGAAATCAGTTCCACTTCTGAGCAGACAAGTCACATTACTGGCGTTTTTTTTTTTTCTTCACTTCACTGGCTTCCTGTTCTCAGGAGATTTAATTTTGCGATTTTACTCAAACTCAAACCTTTTAAGGTTTACTAAAAAAATATATATATGATATTTTAGAATTATATATGCACATATACAGTATGTATATACTATATATGTATATATATATACATATATAGTATATAGTTTTTTTTTGTTATATGTTTTTTAGTACAATTAGAGCCAGTAAATTGTCAGATCCTGAGTTTATCACGGTACAGTGTTAAGGGACATTCAAATAATTCCAGCTGTTGCAGGCTACTTGATGAAATTCTATTGGCTATGCCTTCATAAGGAATTTTATTATGCATTATTGTATTATGTTGTGGAGGTCAAGATCTTTTGGTGCATAAACTTTGTCCTTCAGCTAATGCAGAGTCCTCGCATGTTTGGCCCAACCTGCATTCAAAGATTCTTCTTAATATTTTTTTTCATGGTGTATTTTTTTTTATTTGTATCCTTGTTTATAAAACACTCCAAGTCAAGGCTGAAGTTATAGAAGAAGCTCCATTGGTCGGTTTGTCATTTTGAGGCAGTGTAATATGTAGTTTGAGGGTAATGATGATGGCGGTATCGTTTACTTTATTTTATTATACGATTCTAATAATGTATGATCTGTGATTGGCTCCTGGAGCAGTCCGTATCCCCGTCAGTGACACCTGTAAGTAGATCAAGTTCAGCCACAGGTGAAAACCTGCAGCAGTCAGTGAGGTTGTACACTGTTAGTAATGGCAGGAGACAACATCATGGATTCACATCTGTCTTCACCCACCGCGGTTGGCTGATGCTTTTAGGCACTGCAGTTGTGTGTTTCAGTATAGGAGGATGTTGGCCTTTGTGTATGCATGCGTGACTGCTGAGCTACACTACGGCAGTGCTATGTGCCTAAGCAGTGTGAGAGGAGTATGACTTTCTACAATAACCGAATGTTACGTTAAAAGCAGCTTTGAAAAAAATGAATGGATTTAATCATTATGATTAATTAATCACATTAACCTAACATATTTTCCATGTTTTCCAGTTTATTAATTATCAAAGTTAGGAATGCTGATTCATCTTGATTTATGTGATTGTGATTACTGCAATTACTTACAATTAATCATGATTAATTGTGATTCATGCAGAGCTTTACTGTGATAACAATAATCAAATTGATAAGATCAATCAAACTGAATATAGTTATCTTGATCTGGTTATATTTATATTCACCAGTGTGTGTCAGGTTCTTTATACATATATAGAGATGGATGGATGGATGGATGGATGGATACATAGATAGATAGAAACAAACAAACAAAAAATTTTTTTATTTATTAATCCCTTAAGAATTCCCTTTGGGAAATTAAGGAAATGTATGGTATTACGATCACAGTCAACTTCATCTAATGTATAGCTTTGTTGACGTTTCTGATCTATTATGAATATGCTCATGAGATCTGCTGTAATATTCTGCTGGAAAGTTCTCACCATTGTCTGCAATTCAGGGTCGATCGTTCTAAAATTCTCAAAAAAAAAAAAAATCCTCGTTCTGTAATAAGAAGCAAAACAATACCTTCTTCCAATCTTCTCCCCGTCTTAAAAGTGTACCAAGAATATAATTACAAACTGACCTAATTTAAAAAGTCATCTTTGCATTGAGCCTGTGACAAACCTTTGTTCCCGTTCCTGTGTGTAACAGTATGCACATACAGTATGTATTCTCGTCCTGCTGTTCCACTCAGTTTTCATACACTAATTGGATCTTTACAGCTTGGATCCCTGCGTTGCACAAAACCAAATTATTTCTGGCAGAAATTTGTCTCCCGCAATAATTTTCTTCTTGATTTTATTCATTGACACAAATCTTGTTACACCCCGTCATCGTCTTCCTTGCGCTTTTGTTTCACTTCTGCTGTTCTCTGAGGGGAGCAAAGGTTGTTACCAACAATCTATATTGGTACGAAGACTGTTGCTAATGAAGATGTGAGTAATGTTAATTGTCACCAGAGCAAAGGTGTAGTAAGAGATGTTTATTATTAGGCACTTCATGTGAACATCTATCAGTCTGTTGATGTAAAAAATATAATAATAAAAAAAAAAATTCAACAGAATCAGGCTTATGGTAAAACAGTTTCAAGGATTTTGTTTGTTTGTCAGAAGTTTCCTAAAATGTACCACAGTAAGTCAGGGGGCTTTTTTTCAGTAAGTTATAGTAACCTGTTGCTCTCCTGCACAACACTGTATTCTCTGAACGGCGTCTCCTTTCGGTGTGTTGGGCTGCTCACCACACTGGACAGATACTGTGAGGCTGGGCCTAAGGCCATGTCCCACAGTGATGCTGGAAACAGACTTTGTCTATACATCTGTGTGTAAAAGGATCGGTTTAGACCACCGCAGTGAAGCACTGGTTCAGATACACTGCAGTGATATGCAGTGATACGGCAGAGGGAGCTCAAAATGTTCCAGACAAGGGGTGTCAAAGATAAGGCCCGTGGTCCCAAACCAGCCCACTAGGGTGTTCGATCCAGCACGCTTGATGAATTTTAAATAAAAAAAAAATACACACTTTATGTTCAGGATATTTTTTTGTTTGAGATATTTTTTGTAAAATTATATTTCATTACATTTAAATAATAATGATAAATAGCTAACGTACTTATTTGCCTGAAAACAAAGGGGAATGATGACACCCTGTTCTTGACAAATTGTATAAAACATATAATTTAATATATACTGTATGGAGGTGTGTGAGGTCTGTCTGTCTCCTTTCCCCCAGTCTGTTTTTCTTAGTTGATCAGTGTGATCACATTCACCTGTGTCTTGCTCATTAGTGGAACTGCTGTCACCTGGTGTGCCTCCCTCCTGCACTCAGTCCTTATTCTGTATCTAGTGGTCGTGCTACAGTGTTTAGTGGCCACGTTTGGAGTCGCTGCATTGTGTGCAGTGGTCATGCTTCTTTTTTTTTCCTTGCCCTGTGGTCTCTTCCGGTCTGGTCCAGCTTTCCATGTAAGTGGCTGTATTTAAGTTTGGATATTTAAATATGCTTTTTGCAACTCATTGTGGTCTCTTGAGTGCTGTCTGTTTCTTAAATGTAACAAGATGTGGTTCAAAGTTTGGGGTTGACGCAACAAGATTAAAAAAAAAAATGCTTAAAACTGTATTGTTCATTTATTTCAACAAATAAGTACAAATATAAAACCACATGACATTTAAATGTTATATTGGTCTCCATCCGACTGTTTAGTAATTGGCTGACCAGTCAGGGTAACCTGCCCTATTGCACACAGTTCCGTGCAGCCATTCAGCATAAAATCATTGTTCCTGTAAACATTTGTACTTGAGCACATCTCTTAGTGTTCCATTTCAAGATGAGCAATTTCAGGCCAGACAAATAGATGTTTAAAAAAAAAAAAAAAAATACAACATCCAATCTTTACTCACTCCTCTGTTCCAGGATTGGTCGACGGTCGTACTGGCCTTTTTTCCGGGCAGGCATTTTGACATGTCAAATTGGGAACAGCGCAGAGGGGTAGCAGATAACATGAACAATGTCACTGTTGTTTTCAAGTGTTTCATTTTGCCATGTCAGTGTGACAGTGTGGCAGCTGATGCAACAAAGAGACTGTAGCAGATAAACTGAAGTAGACAACATCATTTTATTTTTCTGCTCTGTTTACTCTTTTCAGATATCGGTGGCTCCACTGAAAACAGATCTGCGTCTGTCAACCCAGAATTAAGGTAGGATTGAGATAGAAACTAGTATTTCAACTATTAGTAATGTTTAACTTTTCTGTAAACTATCCTTTGTCACAATATGTAGAACCAACATATCAGAATATAATATTTTTACTATAGTTGTCTATGGTGCTACTATTGTCACGTTATCAGCTAGTGCCGAGTTTCTGGCAAGGAGTCAGAAATGGTGTGGGCTGATATTATCGTAGCATGAAGTATGAAATTTATGTGATAATTTTTCTTGGGTTTTGCCAAATATACTGTAATCCCTAAGATATTTACTGCAGTTTTGGGGAAAAACTGTTGCCTATATCAGTATGCGTTGATATCCGAATCAGAAATTAAGTGTTTGGACAACATCGGCATATCAGATATTGGCGAAAAGTTATTATCGGACATCCCTAATGTTCCAGTGTCACTTATCTTGTCATTCTTTATCAAAAATATGTGAGCCATATTAAAAAAAAAGTTCTCATAGTGCCACGCGGTGGACATGATGGGTAGTGCACTTGCATTATAGCAGGTAGTCCACTCTTTTACATTCAATAATTTGATAATTAGTGTGACTGTTGTACTTGTGGTCATGTGATCGACTGTTCAGGTTGTACCATGCCATGATTGGCTCCAACTCCCCTCAGAACTGTAAAAAGTCATTAAGCAATAGAGAATGAATGAAAGCCTGAATGTATTATTCTGTCAGGAGCGTAGATGTGATGTAGTGATAACATAAACCGCCGATGTAGAGAAGATACAGGTGTTCAAGTGAAGCTACAAAAGAGTCAAACTGCGTTTTGACCTCTCTAATGGGGTTTTTGCAAATGATTTTGAAATGACGAGCCAGACAAGAGCAGTTACTTTTACTGTAGTCTCGGCTTATCCATTACGCTGTGAGAGTGACAACAACTAATGAGGATCTTTGCTGAAACCAATCCCTTTGTTGCCAACCTGGCTCCCAGTCAACCATAATGACTAAGATTCACATCTACACTATTGATTGGTCTCCCGGCTTTGCCAGGGCCAACAGTCATTTATAATCTATCTCTCTCCCTTTCTCCCTCTCTCTCTCGTCCTCTTTCTCTCCTGCTGCTCAAGATCTTTCACGTCTCTGGGTTAAATTGTTTGTGTTACCAGACAATCGAAACATAAATTAAGTCCACACCGTAGTCCCAAATATTTAATGGATGAAGCAGTTTTTGTTGATTGGGAATTTACACAACAACTAAAAAGGCTGTACTTATCAGGAGATAAAGAAGAGGAAAGACAGTTAAACCTGCAGGACTTCCTCGGGGTCTGGAGTGAATCTATCGATCGATCGAAGTAAAGAGAGTGCAATGTTATTTATTAAATATAATAATATTCAACAATTCTTGAAGGATATATATACAGTGTTTAAAAGCAGATTGTTCCTGCTTTCGGTTGCTGTAGCCTTTTATTGTGAGCAGAGTTTATTTTTTTTTATTTTTTTTTTTCATTTTCTTAAATGTTTTCTGCCAAAGCTCTTATCTGCAGCAGCTGGAAAACACATGGCGTGAAGCCTGATGTTCGCATCGATGTCCTGACTTTGAGACAGTGTCGTCCATTGACAGTTTAGGCTCTACTGTGAATTAGATACAATGACATAATCAACCATTACAGACAGACACTCAAAATAGAACCAGTAGCCCTTGTAGCGTTTACTAATTTGACACCTGATTAGCTCATTCTGCCCTGAACTTTTTTTTTTACATTTCCTGCTTAGATTCTAAAAGAGATTCTGTTCAGCGTTGAACCGATGATGTCATCTCTGCAGAAGAGTCAGCTGCCCGGCTCTGCTACCAATTTGTCATTCAATAACATCCCTAAAGTGTTGTATTGGATCCTAGTTGACTGAACAGGAGTTAAATCAGAGGCATTGTCGTGCTCATACAACCATCTAAGGGTGACTTTTGTGTGGCGGTATGACACACTAACAAGCAGAAACAGCCATTGGAAGATGGAATCACAGGGCTATAAAGGGAGCGGGACAGCCAGCAGTGATAATGAGACGGCCTGTGCCACTCCAGCAGTGACCGATTGCTATTCAGAGGTCCAAAGTTTGCCAAGAGGACATCTCTCGTACCATTACACCACAATTGCTGGTCTGCACTGTTGATGTATGGGCCGGATGAATTCACGGTTATTAGTGCTGGTGTCACTAGTGTTTGACACACTCTCGAGTGTGTGCTCTGCTGTGGATTCACCGACGTCCGCTTTCGAAAAAGATTTGTCACAGGACAATTTGTAAACTTGAACCGCTTTGACCTTGGCAATGACCGTTCCAGCAGGTGCGTCTTTGAACGCATCATTTCATTTAAACAGAGCTCATTAACTCAAATCACAGGTGCTATGATATCGTCAGGAGCCGTCAGTGATTAACCACATGTCTATTAGTGCCATTAAAAATTTAACCGTGAAATTATTTATGAAATTCCTCGATAACGTCGCTGTCCTTGCGTGAAACTGTGTGTCATTTCCACTGACCTCACATGCTGTGTAATTAGAATAGTGGTGGAAAACTATCTAATCACATTAACCATTCGCTGAAATAGTTCCACTTAACATTTGTCTCAGAGGATAGTGGGTATTCACAGAAAATTACCTAAGAATTATATCTGATTTCCTTGGAAACCCAAGCTCAAAGAGAACAGAAAAGTCAACTTGAATCTCTCTCACAGACAACAGGGTTGGTGGGTTAACCTGGTTTTGGTTTCAGTCATAGTCCTGTACATTTTCTCAAATAAAGAGCAAGAATCTTCCAAGAACAAATGAAGAGTCCATAAGACTGCCTTGGACATCTGCCTCACAGGCACAAGGTCTTGAGTTCGGCCCCCAGTGGAACCATACACTTAATCCTGCTCATGTAAGTTGCATTGGATAGAGGTGTCTGCTAAATTTAATAAATGTAAATCTCATAAATGTTAAGGGAAATGCATAGAGTGACCTACCAACTCTACTATTTGAAGTTTGTATGGCTACAGCCATCATTATTACACCAATACCAAATTAATGGTTGAACATTTAGCTTAAAACAGACAATCAGATATGGTTGAACATTTAGCTTAAAACAGACTTTTTTAAAACTTTTTTTTATTTTTTAAATTAAAGTCAAATGGAGAGAATGTTAATATTGTCAGACACAAAAATTAGAAATAAGTCTCAGTCTGGTGTGTTTTCCTGGGTTTAAATAAAGATTTTCATCAGAACTGCGTGTTCTGGAAAGGACGAGACTGGCAGAAAAATGACTGTGGCTGATAAAAGTTTGAGGACGTCCAGTGGGAGGTTGCTGAGTGGCAGGAGACTAGGCCCAAACAAACAGAGCTGAAACAGGAAGTGGGACGGTAGTGATGGTACAGCCAGAAGAGGGAATAGGAGAGCCCCATAGATGAATCACAACACTGTTCACAGGGTTGTTTATTTACAAAAAAATAAGGCTTGTAAGGCATATACACCTACATCTGCGCCCTCCCCCCTCCTGAACACACAAATACACTCCTCGAGCTGCACATTTGATTTTTCATGGATATTCTCACCTACTGCAACTGTTCTTGTCTAGTTATTTACAGCCGTTGTCTCTAGAATTCTTACTTTACTTTATTTCATTTAAATTGTGCTATTTCCAGTAGAATAATAAAATATGAATATATGTATGTATATATGTATGTATATATGCATATATGTATGTATATAAATGTAAATCATTGATTCAGAGTTGACTAATCCCGATGGCTGCCCAAAACATTAGAGGAAAAAAAAATTCCAAATTCTGTCCTCTGCTTTTTCACAATGACATAGAATTCTACAGTACATTTAAATATTTAAAAAAAAATTGCCATTTATACAACTTAAACTGTAGAATTCTACAGTACATTTAAATATTTTATTTAATTGCCGTTTATACAACTTAAACTATTAAAACGTTGCTTGAATCTCCTCTTCAGTGGCGAAGGAACTTGTACTCCACAGGTATTTTCTTTGTCAGAGGAAAGATTAAGAAATCGACTCGGTCGACGTCATGTTTCGGAGCGCGTGGGCCCGTGTTAGCCGCTGTTCCTTTGTGTGTGACCCTGCATCTCTAATACTAACAACTCCTCCAAGCAGCTCACTCCTGCAGGTGTCAGAGAGAGTCTGGGCAGCAGAGCCATCAGGGAGAAATATGGGCTGTAAGCCCGAGCTATAGCGCCATTACCGCCAGCGTCTTACTGCTGCTTTCATCTGTTAGCTCTATCTGAATGGTCATCTGGGGAACCAGGCGGCTGGGCTGCTATCAAATTGGAGCAGGGCGGCGCGAGGAAACATAGACCATTAAACAAGGGCGTGTAGCAGGTGAACGGCTAGGGGTAGTGGACCAACAGCGGGTCGGAGAGTGACAAATGTAGTCGTGCGTGTTTCTGTTTTTGTTGGTGGAATGCGGAAGATGAGGAAGGCAGGGAGGAATTCAGGTGGAGATGGACAGAAACAAAGAGAAGCAACAGGTTTATGTATGAGCACAGACGGGGGGAACGAAATCCTAGAATGTGAAAGAATAGACTGGGTCCATTTTAAAAAAAAAAGCTGGAACTCCAACATTGTTTACTGGAAAGATAAATTGAGGCAGAAGCCAAGGACAAGACTAGTGAAATATAAAGTATATTTTCTGCCATCCACAGTGTGTCATGTTCAGGTGAATATTTGAAGTTAAAGAAAATATGACGCTCTGGGTTTGTTTCTCTTTTTTGTGTGTGTGCTTCAGAACATTAAAAGGATTAAATTTTCACTCAGGAGAAAATTAAAGGTAATGAAACAACTTGAATGTTTAAAGAGATTGAAAAGGCAGAAGTGTAAATGTAGTGTGTGCTAAGGACAAGCAGGCTTTTAAGTATTTCAGCTAAGAAGTCCTTAATTCATCCCACAGTGTGAAAAGTCACAATTGATATTATGTTATTTCTTGTTTTCATGCTTTTTAAGTACAAACCTGCTCATAATGAATGTTATTCACTACTATATGTAAAAATCCCTAGTATATATTTGTGTGTTAGAAATATCTAAAACAATATACATGGAACTGTAGTTTTGGGGGGTAAATAAACATACATTGTTGTTAAGAATTATATTATTATAATTCCAGGAATATAAATCAAACATGCTAGGAAAAAAACAAACTTCACAGAAGCAAGAATATAAATCAAACATGCTAGGAAAAACTTCACAGAAGCAAAGAGATTGAGATCATTTGAGATTTGGAAGAGTAGAAGAACCTGATATTATTAGTATGTGTTTTGGGTAAAAGCAGAGAGACATGTTTGTGTGTTTGTCTGGGTTTGTGTGCGAGTGTGTGTGCAAGTACTTTTCCTTTTTATCAACCCATATTCTTACCTTTGCTTACATTCTCTATTGTAAACAAATACATAAAATATAGTCTTTTAAAGTTATATACATGCCTTTATTACAATATTTATCATGTTATTTTCATATGATTACAGTGTTTGGGTGCAACACTCGAAGAAAAAAATGTTGATCAGATAAAATATTACGATATAACTTAAAAATAAATATATCTTTTCACTGTTTTGATTAATTTTTACTGTATATTAATAATTTATTTAAGTCCCTTCTTTATTCCTTTAAAAAAATACTAAAAATATAATGTTCATATATATATTTATTTTTAAGCTGTTTCCTTTTCGCCTTCCCCTCTCAGGGGTCACCGTTACAGCTCATCCTCCCTCTCTCACCCCCACACCTTATCTCGTCCACTGTTAGGACAGATATCTTCTTATCCTGCTCCAATACTTCTGTGATTTCCCTCCACTCCAGATGCTACTTTTGCAACATTCTCTGTGCACCACAGCCACTATCTGTCCTCAGCACATGTTCCGACCATCTCCACCTTTAGCTGGCGCTCTGATCTGTTCTGATTTTTGTCCTGTCCATCCCAATAGGCCCCACCATCCTCCCTCCCCCTCAGTTTAGTGAACTGTCTCTAAGAAAATGCCACTGCCTTGAAACCATGTATGATAGCAGGTCGCCGTTCCATCTGTAAACCTATATTTTCAAACTTTTCCCATCAGATAATTAACAGAGACAGACATTTCCAATCTGTCCATATGTTCCTGGAAAAGAAGGTGGATTGAAACGGTTAACACCGGGTATTTAAACGTCTCGACTTTTACTCCCCGTACCTCGTCTCCACTTTCCCACCTGCTTCAGTCTAAGTCACCTGTCTGTACTCGGTGGTTTTCCTTCAGACTTTTGATCTCCTCTTTAGTGCATACTTCCACGTCTTTAAGCTCTCTTCCACCTGCTACCTTTGTTCACTATGGATTATCGTGTCAAAAAAATCCAGTCAGGTGCCATCTAAATGGCACTGCAGTGACTGAACAAAATACAAAAGCAGAGAGAGCAACAATGTATTATTCTTTGAAGTTTGAATGAGGAATTAATGAGTTTAATAAGCATTTAAAGATATATTTACATTGGCATTTCTTACATTATATATATATTTATATTTATATTGACATATATTTTTATATTTAGATATATATTTAGCCATATATTTATATTTATATTGACATATATTTACATATATACTATATATATATATATATTTTTAATATCATCTCAATTCACAACACACATACACGTATAGCATATTTGTGTCTGTGTGTTTTAGTGTATGGCTGTGTTCGCCTGAGAGCAGCTACGTGAAGGAGGCCCCTTCCGTGCTGACACCTGCCGCAGTGTCTTTGACTGTGAGAGAAGATGATCTGATGTTTCTGATGTCTCCGCTACAACAAACACTCACACAGAGGTAATGGTGACAGTGATAATGATAACCCCCCGCCACCCACCTGCCTCGTCCCCACAGGATGAAACTCACTTTGACCAGTCAGGGATGTAGACTAAACGGCAAAACGCGCGTGATGTTCCACTCGCAATGCAACGCATGGCCTCATGTCTTTATGGGCCCCTCGAGAGCCAAGTCACATTTGCACCATTTAGGTATGATTGATTGTGTGCCTACAGCAGTCTGAGATTGTCTCTGCATTGCTCAGAGAGCCGCTGTTTTTTTTTTATGAATAGATCTGATATGCATTTGTCAATATTATGGATCGGAACATGTCCACTGCAATGGCCCATAGAGGGTCGACAGAACGGGGTTTTTTTTTGTCTACTCGTGCGATCTCAAGCTGTGAAAGTAAGAATAGTTTAAAAGCTCGTCGTTCATGAGAAATGTCTTTAGCGTAAGAATTCCCAAAAGTCAAAATAATTCCATTCTAATAGGCTTTTACTGACATCATAAAACTGAATCCAGTGATACATTTTGGGACACACTGCCAAGTTAGCTGCCTCAAATCTTTCCTTCGTGTCTTTCTTTCCATCTTAAGTGGAAAATATTCTGGTATTGCACCATCATGACTAAAGCCGCCTTCTTTCGCATTCCTCTTTATTCCCCATCTCTGTTTGCTCTACTTCCAGTCTTCTTCTTTTTTCTTTTTTCTTTCCCCATCGCCTTGATAAATGTTACATGAAGCATAAATGTTTTAGTGCCACATGCAATTTTGATCGGGGCACCAACATTAACGTGTCTTTTGTGTACAGTACCGTAGGCCTCACTCGCACTCGTACCATGTCCTACTTTAAGAGGGTGAGGAGGCAGCAGAGGAAAATGTGTTTGACGCACATTTCCACTTTCAGTAATGAATGGATTAATGTCTCGCGCGTATAAATGATTTACTTTAACGGCAATTAAATTGCACTTTGCCTTTGAAAAAACATGTGTCACCTTATTATACCCCGGTAATTTTGAGGGTGCTCATCTGTAAAAGTGATTGTATTATTACTACCTACTGTGTTTGTGAGCACCATTAGTGTCATCCTGATAAATCAGTGACACTGCAGGTAATAAGGTGCCAATCTCATAGAAGAGACGCAACTATATCTTTGACATCACTTATGTTATGGTTATATGGTGAAATATAACTGAGTGGTTTCCCGAACCAGTTGGTGTGCCTCCATAGGGGGCGCAAAAGTGCCTGTATTTCACTGGAGGGACTTCACTGGGTTCATTGGGTTGTAGGTTGCCCACGTCATTGTTCAGACTTGTGTAAAATTTCAGTGGTCAAGGGTTCTTCTGGGACTAAACATAATAATAATAATTGAATTATTATTATGATACTATTTTTTGTTGTTTTTGTTACTATTCATGTTGATCTCGTGAGTTTCTTTGTATCATTTCTCACACCAGACTCTTTAAATAGCTTCATATATCGTGTTCTCTTTATTTTCTGTTATTTTTTTCATATAAAGGGTTCTCTTTATTTTCTGTTATTTTTTTCCATATAAAGGGGGCATTAGAATGATATTGCTAAAGTTTAGCTGTGTATGTTCAAACCACCAGTAATATTCTGTCTTTAAATTTGAAAAAAAATCATTGATGTGATACATCATTACGTGTGTGCGCGTGCGTGCGTGTGTGTGACCACTGGGCAGTCCATACCCAACTTAACACGCAAATAACACGCAATTCCTGCCTCAACCTGCATATTAAGGCTGTCTACATGACAGTTCATAATTTGTCGTCCATTTTAATGCAGACAAGAACAGTGTAGACCGAAACACATATACACTCACTACACTGACACACAGGTGTCGCTTTCCAGTGGGATGAATCTGCAGATGCAGCCTCACCGCAGTTGGCGTGCAGCGGCTGACGTCAGGAGGAGAGCGCAGAGAGAGAGAGCGGTTGAAATAGGGCAGAGCAGGAGCGCAGCGCTGAGAGGAGACCAGCCGGAGAATGGCAAGCCGCTGCTGAGAGTTGGGACGCATTTACCCGTCGCTACTAACGCAGCTGCTCCTGACACATTTACTCCCCGAAATTAGAACTATAAAGTCGTTGAGGGCCCAGCGAGACGAGAAGAAGAACTGTGGAACTAAAAGAAAGAAAAAAAAAGAGAGAGAACGCAGTTTGGACGCGTTGTAGCGAGGAATTCTGTGGCAACATTCGCTCGAATTTCCCCGTCATTTAGCCCCAGAATAACACAGGTAAGTGGAGAACTGTCCTCCCACACAGGCTGCTCTGTAGTTGGATGATGTTTGTTGATGTCTTTGTACAAGTTTGGCTGCTTTTGGATGCGCGGAGTGGCTTCGTTTTTTTAACCACCGCTTGTTTTTGGTTGTGTTACCACATGTAAATAGAAAATATGGTGAATGTAGCATGCTTTCAATTCGGCTAAGTTTCCCCACAACGGGGTAGAACTGTGTCAATAGCAGAAGGGCATCTTCTGGAGGGGGAGGTTTGTTAGCCAGAGGCAGAACCAGGAGAGTGCCGTGAGCTGCGTTATAGCGCGGGCGATGTCAGTGACAATCTGTGACAGTGCTTAATTACACTGAATGGTTTGTGGTCCATTGTCTGGCGCAACGCGAGCTGTGATTAATCATTCAGAATGACCAGATGCCAGCCTCTCTCTCTCACCTTGTGTAACTGTGTTGCGAATCTTCCCGCTACAGAAACACCGGGGGTAGTTGCTGATAAATGGCTCCGGGAGGACTCTCTCTATCTCGCTCTCTCTCTGCCCGGATGCGCCAGGTTTGCTCAAGCAGTAGAGGGAGTGAAATGATAACACACACACACACTCACATTCCACGCAAGGCATTCTGGCGTGGCACGCTGCTGGCCCCCCGACACCTCGACACCATTCACAGCCGCTTACCTACTTTTTAACCCCTCATCTGATTCCCTGGAGGAAGACTTAACCTCTGGCATAAACCGGTGTCTTCCAACCTATCCCCCCCTTCACAGAGAGCAGGGAAACTCGAGCATCACGAGGCGTTCAAAGAAGATGGGATTTTATGTCTCTTGATTGTGTTAAATGAGCTGCCTCAGCTCGCTCTCTTATGGGGATATCCTATCAGTGTTGTCAGCAGAGAGCTGGCACACTGGAAACAGAATTTCCGTGACGGCCAGCAGAGTGGCAAATGAGGCACCGGAGCTCTCCGTGGTGCTGAAAAAGCTCCAGCCTCCAAGAAAAAAAAACCAACCCCCACAGCTCCACTCCCCTGACTTCTGTTCGCTCTCTCCACCCTGTCAGGGTTAGTTGGATTCCCCACTTAAATAGCTGGAGATAGACAGATACGCTCCAGCATCACGACTGTTCATCTGTGCTCCCCTCCAAATGATCCCCTCCACTCAGGCACGTGCAGCAGCACACACGAGCCCGGCCCGAGCTTCATGTGCACGCTTACTAGCAGCACATTTGCTAAGACACGCACAGCAGACCAAGATCAATATCTGCCCTGCATTCCCGAATGAGAATATTAATGGCAGCGGTTCCCACTTGTGTTTGTAGGGCAACCTCTGGCCCCGGCTCATAATTTATAGTAACATACTTCCAATAATTTTAATTAACGTATAGTCATTCTTTACACATGACAAATTAGGCATTAGGTTAAATATGATAAAAATTGATTTCACAGTCTCCAGGGGTAGGACTCGTTCCTTTAGTACATTAGACGTCAGTGATATCTGACTTAAGCATGCTTTAAAAAAAGAAATAAAAAAAAAAAGAATATTCTTCATGGACAGTTCAAACATCAGTGAATCTTAAAGGGCAAACCCCTCAGAGAAAGTGGACACGTCACGTCCTCAGCCCTTCAGAGCAGGTTTTCAACTCACCCCGGGGTCGCAGTCAGCGGGTCGAGAAATAATGACGAAGCCCAGAAGAGTGACTCAGTTTGCAATCTGTTGTGTAACTTATTAGCTGTCTCGCACACAGCCATTACAGTGCGGTGTCCGGCAGATTATGGCCGGTTGTTGTGCTTCAGAGACCGTCTAATGGTGGGATGACTCACACAGTCACAGATTGTTACCGAAGACACATGAGCATATCGACACGCAAACGCGCACGCACACACAGACGCGCGCGCAGGCAGAGAGAAAGTGGGAGAGGGAGAGAGAGAGATGTGTGTATGTATCAGATGGAAATATTAATGTAGGATTTCAGACGTGCTTGAAGCAGCGTGTGTCTAACTGCTTTAAATAATTGTTTTGTTTTTTATTTTTACGACATCATTGATGTTAGCTATAGTCCCCCCACGACCTGATACTGTCACACGATAAGCTAATCACAGGCATTTATCTAACCATGTCTACTGATCTGATTTGTCGTAATGAAACTCATGACATTTGGAAAGACCGATTTGAAAGTACAAACCAGTTTTCCTTTCTTGATTAACACCGTCGATGCAGTTGTTGTGATGTGATTGTTTCGGATGTGTAATTGGATTTCCAGTGGTCTGATCTGCCTGTGGTTTTCATCTGTAATCATGGTGGATGTTCCCAAAGACACCAAACGTCACATGCTGAAGTCAATACGTGTCTGTAGAAAAGTAATGTCCGCCATGTTGTCAATGTATTTTTTTGTGATCAAAATTGTGTGTGCAGAAATCCCTCACCAACATGACAGAACAGCAGTATCCAGTGCTTTTAACTTGTCGTTTTAACTCGGCACATATGAAGGTAGACAAATCAGTGATGATTCCTTTTGTTTTTGTCAGTGTCGCAGCGCGATATGATTAAATACACACCGAGAACAGGCTTGTCCTCATAAATTACACACAAGGTTCCCCAGAGGGAAGTTGGTTCTTACACTGTAATTATTCAAAGTTTTCTTGATGGTACTATAATCTATCAAAGGGGCCTTAAGTGAAACCATGTATCGTACAACCATACATACTTAAATGCTAACTACTTCTATATACCACAAGCCTACTTTTCAGTTTTCTAAGACATTTAATTGGAATGGAGACAATTTGTCAGATCATGTTTACGGTCCCACTTGTCAACACTCTAATGGCTCGGCGTCGCGTCCCTTCGCACCTGTGTGGAACATGTCTAATCAGGAGCAGGATTTATTTCCGCGCAACAAAGCAATCCCCCTGGGGAAGCCAAACCCACTTACTCTCCTTCTCTTTAATATGCCCGCTGACTTTGATTTGTTAGCCTTTGCAAATGTTCTGACGAATTATAATGAGCCGCACTGCAAACATAAACATAAGGCGAAAGAGCATTTGAGGATGGCGAGTGGCGTGTTCTCGTCCATCAGTGATTGGGATTCCTACCTGTGTGCCCTCGTGCGTGAGAACTGAACACCCGATGTCAACGGCGCTGCTTTTCATATCCCTCGGTTCTCTGTAACCGCTGACTCGTGCTCTCAGTCCCCTGAACTCTCCCTGTGGTGTCGGGGACTACAAATGCAACCACCGCAGGTCACTTTAAATTCTAATCACTAATGCTGAACTTCCACCAATGACCTTTACTGCTGCATCCCATACGAACACAGCAGCTGAGCTTCGACCATCGGCTGTGCAACTGTGGGGGCAAGCGGTCTGGGCGCTAGCTGAATGAATGAAGGGAGCAGAAACCTGGAAATGCATAAAGGAGGGTTATGGAAAGGTTAGCAGCTGATCTGTTTTCTACACTGGGTTCACTCACCAATCTTTTTACCGTTCTTCTTATGCAGTCATGCAGCACTCTAGCTGCTCATAGAACTAGCCTGATAAGAGTTCTGTTTCCTCGGGCTATTTATTTCACACTTTGAAATTCTGGCTTAAGAGACTCATCACATTATTTCCCCCAAAAAACATATGACAAGTCAGAAGGAAGAAACGTATCCATTTCTTGTCAAAAGTTCCAGTCTATGAAGGTAATTGCGTTTCGTCACTCCACTAAACACAAGAAGAAAGGCATAAATAAACCAATCCGAAAAGAAAGTTCTGAAAAAATGAGGAGTTTAAAAGTTCCCATGAATGTTTAAACGAGTTTTTCACCTCTTTGCGAGCGTAACTGGAGCGAATGTCTAAATACTGAATGTGAGGGTGAAAATTTGATGGAACTGGAGTAGAAAACAATGCTGACAGTCACCCCGACTGAGTGTGACAGCCTGTCAATAATTCAAAAATCCAGATGAACAAAAAAAACCTCTGAAGGAATTTTAATAACCAAATGTTTCTTATTTGCCAACTCTTGATCTGTCGAAAACAACAGACTTAACAATATTGTGTTAGTTTCGCGGCTGTGTCAACAGACACGTTGGTGGGAAATGTTGTCATCTGCTCTTTATTTCCAAAGGCACTGTTCTGTTTAGAAAGTGAAGCAATATATGAGCATGAACTAGGGCTGTCAAACAATTGCATTTTAATCTAAACGACTAAAGCATAGCTGATGATTAATCATGATTAATCGTGATCAAGTTAAATGAATCTTTTTTTTATTGCATTGAATTGCGTTTTAAACCTTTTTCATTCGTTGTTGTTAAAGTCGTTGTCCTCCTACATTTTTAATCAGTCCTCAGTCCCTTATCATTCAGCTTGTCAGACGTAGACTTAGTTGCTCACTGAGGCTGGTCTGACATCTCACCTGAAGTTGAAACCTTCACAGTTGCATGCTGGTTGTTGAGATGGTGTTTGAGCTGGAGTTGCTTCTGGAAATGCAAAACGTTTAAGTAAACCGCAGTCTGTGTATTCGAGCAACAACACATGGATGAACGGTGGAATTACTGGATATACAGTGCGTGTCATTCCGTACTTGCACTTAAGTTCGGAATCTGATCACTTTCATCACACTTACTCCCTATACTTTACATTGTAAATTCACTATCCTTCTGCAATAATATACTTACTTTTACATGGGAGCAAAAAGTATAGAAGCCAGTGTTCTGTGTTAAAGACGTCCAATTTTCCCTCTTTGCATGCCTTTATTACAGGCTGCTGCCTCCATGAGTGGCAACAACAGACTGCTCAGGGTTCTAGTGGCCCTTCACTCAGTGGTTCCACAGTCTAACACCCTTCTTTTTACTGTGCAGAGTGCCTCCAGAGAGCTGTTTAGCTGTGAAAGGGTGTCTCACTCCCCCCTCCCCTCTTTATTAACAATGCAAACCTCTTTCATGTTGTTATCCACCACTTTGCAACTACTCTATATTTAGTGCGTGCAGTCAGTTATTCAGGCAGACCACCCTATCATGCAATTGCATTTCCCACTATTTTTCTCTCCCTTTTTTTTTGCTTTAGCTGTCTTGTTGTACCGCCCTCAGGGCAGATGGGTAATGTAGGAAAGAAAAGGGATAATATAGAAGTAAGGGTGTGGCATTTAAAAAAAAACAAAAAACAATCACAAGGTCATCCAGCTCACACCGTCTGTCTCTAAATGAGGACAACACCTCAAAGCAGAGTTCATGACAACAGGGATCTAAAAAAAGGAAAGTGTTAGCCAGTAATTTTTCCTATGGCAACAAAGGGAGAACCAACCAGTTAGAATGTACCCTCACAAACTCCACAACCTGGATATTGTTTTTTTTTTTCTCTCCCTAAGCTCCTGGAAGCTTTAATGGGCGCCAGATTGTTTTCCCTAAGAGTGCATGCACAATCTGAAAAACCACATGTGCAGTTGTAGCTTTGCAGGAGAAATAAATTAACTTCTCTGTCACTGTTGCCATATGCCTTTGTCATATACTGTAATTAAATTAATGGCTCCCTTATTGTTTCCTCACATGTTTATTTTGCACTTTTCTGTTTCTTGTGCAACTGTTTCGGAACCCAGAGCGCGTTGTTTAAAATGAATATATATGTAAACTTTATAAATATATACAGTATTTGTATATACATATGTCTATATATTTATATATATACATATTTGTACATATATGTATAAATGTATGTATCTATATGTGTATATGTATATTCATACAAATATGTGTATGTATGCATACATATTATATATATTTTTTATATATATGTACATATGTGTATACATGTATGAATATGTATATTCATACAAACTGTATATGTGTGTATGTATATACTTTATATATATGTTTATATATACACATACAGTATGTGTGTATATATGTATGAATATGTATATTTACACATACTGTATGTGTATGTATATATATTTTATGTCTGTGTATGTATGAATATATGTATGTATATATGTATATTCATACATATGTATGTGTTTCCTCTGGGACTCAAGCCCATGTTGTATATACAGTACATATATACACATTCCTCATTTCATTACTATAAACACAGAAATTGTGTAGTCTATGGCCCATCCACTATTCTGCTGCTGAAGCAGAGTCAGGTGTTACTAAAGACAAATGCACTATTTACTCCATTTTGAGTAATGTTTGTTTAAAAAAAAAAAACACACTTCCCGGCTGTTTTAAGGAGTGACTTTATTAGAAATAAAAATGATGCAAAGCTTGCGAGGTAGCTCAAGGATCCCTGCGACGTGAGCCCTGCCGCTACACTTGGCTGATGTACTCATCACTCACTCCAGCACATATCCCACGCTCACCTTTTAATCATGGCGGTGTTCCTACAACTCCCATTCCCGTGCTCATTTCTTTTTCTATTGTAAGAATGCCTGCTGAATTTTCTTTCCCAAAATCTATGTCACTACTGCAGCTTTACAAAAGCCCTAAATTTACCCCGGCATCTAATCTATACCTGTGAGAGATAACCGCAACCAAGACAAACACATCCAGAGCTGTGGGTTTCCTTCTCTGTACATACAAATACATTTATTTTGAGTTACAGGTCAATCTTTTATATATATATATATTTAAATAAATATTAAAAACTGCTTTGGCTGACTTGAACCCCAGCCCTCTGAGAAAGACTTTTTCATATTTAAATAAATATTAAAAACTGCTTAAATGACTTGAACCCCAGCACTCTGAGAAAGACTTAATTATTTCCTAACCTTTCTCAGGTGCTATCAGTCATCACTAATTATATTTTTCTCTTTTTTTAAATTTGCTCTCTCGGAGTAAAGCCAGTTTATTTTTCGAGCTGTCCATATGTCAGGCATTTTAAAAGTGTGTTGTCAAGCTGTCTCCCTTCCCCCGGCCAGTGTGTATAAACCCTCTACATTGCGGTGAATGACAGTTCATAACCTTATCTTTTTACTACCGCGCCATATTAATCCTCTTTGGGAAGCAACACTCCACAGCATCCTGAGATTTATCACATTTCTTGTCATAAAATATATATAAAAGTGGAGCAAAAAAAAAAAAACCTTGAAAGGATACACATGCCGTTCGCTCGGGGGTTTTAAGATGATAACTGAGACGATCTTGATGCAAAGATGACAGACAGACTGACACGGGTGGCATCTTTATTATCTTTCCTGACCAGGATGTCAAAGAGACGGGGCGCGCTGCTGTCACATCTGAGTGCCGCGAAAATATTTCGGGCAAAGGTGCTCCCTTTGGTGACTTTGTTTCACAGTCCAAAGACATCTGTCTAAGTCAGGGGCTGCTGGGAATTTCAGATACGATATAGACCCACACATGCATGGAATGGAAGGCTTTTTACTCAGAAGAATTTTTATTTTTTTTCCTGACAGCACTTACCTTAACAGCATATTGAGTGGTATGCTTTAGAATAAAGAATGTTCTAATTGGACAGAAAGAAGACAAACAGGAGTTCTTCTAAGATGACCCAAATTGCATATAACCTTTAAAACCATCGGCTTTTTTTTCTCTTTACTAATGCAATCTTTTCTTAAATGTAAAGAGTGCACTTTAAAAAAATAGAACCGTAAAGCCAACGTGAAGAGGAAATGAACTTCATATGCGAAAGATTTGACTTCAGAGCGGTGTTCAGTTCACACTCTGTGTTCACACATGTTATTTCCTTTGTCCTTTCCCTCCTTTGTGTGTTTTATTTAAATACTCAGCACTTTGCAAAGACGGGGAGGCCATGCTGGGTGGGGACCGGTCGTCGCACAGGAACTGAACGTGTCATTTTTAACTGTGATAGCGATCCTACCTAGAGCTTTGAGCTGGGACGGGAAGCAGGTGGGCCTCAGATTTATCACTCGGACAGATCTCAGCAGGACGCCTTTGCTTTGTTTCAGTTACGGGAATTCAGTTACCGTGCTGCTGCTGCTGCTGCTGCTGAAAACACACGGCTTATTTAGCCGTAGTGTTGAGATATGACACCTTCTCTTTGTTTTTGTGTTACTTGTACACGAAGAACTTTGAGCCAGTTGAAGTGTGAGAATGAGAATCCGGATACACACTGGACATTTTGTCTCCGTGTTCACACACACCACAATTTACTGTTTTCATTAATATTTAGAGAAAGGCTCCATGCATGCACGATAAGAAGCGCAGTTTGTAACGTGGACATTTTGTCTCCGTGTTCACACACGCCACAATTTACTGTTTTCATTAATATTAAGAGAAAGGCTCCATGCATGCAAGATAAGAAGCGCAGTTTGTAACAAGAAACCTTCACATTGTTTGGTGCAACGGTGCTAACAACCTCATGCGTTCGCTTGCCTCTATTTCAGCTAATTGCCAGCTCATTGCCATTGTTGTGATTTACATTGTTTTGCAGTCTCGTCCAGAATCTCTTCAGTGATTGTCCCCACAGCGTGTTGATCAATGTTAGCTTTTTTTTTTTTTTTTTTTAAATACTGAGCACCTGACAGCGTATTGGTTTCTGCTGGGCTATAATAGTGTTTTTGCTATAATTACCTTATAGTGTATACTGGAATATATACAAACAAATTTGTGTTGCTCAATATTCCGAATCAGCTTGATTGGGGAACTGGCACTAACAAGAAATTAGACTCCAACTGTTAGAATTGTAAAAACTGCCAATTAAGCTGCCAGTGCTGCATACAGAGCAGAAAACGTATACAGAACCAATTTGCAGAGAAGTTGTTAAGGCTCCCTCCTTGCATAAAAAAAGTCACAGGGAGGAACTTGGAAGCAGTGCAGCAGGCTGTGTTCACCAATGATTTCCAGAAAAGTGAGTCTTCACTGTAGCATCTTAGCTTCGAAGCAATGCTGCCCACATGGGCTGAAGGTTTATGCACATAAACCTTCAGCTAGATAAGCTCGGCCACCTAGCGTTGGCGTCTGTAAGCGTGCTCGTATCTCAAATCTTTACTCGTATCTCAAAACAAAAATTTGCTCAAAGGCTTGCTCATATCTCGGAATACTCGTATGTCTGGACGCTCGTATCTCAAGGTATTACTGTACTTGAACTCATCCACAGATTACCACACTCTCGCTGGCCCTATACATCTCCTGCACCATCCTCACATAGTTCTCTGCCGCTCCTGACGAAATCAAATCCATAAAGACACAATCTTAGCCTCTAGACAAACACAAACAGTCAGTACAGTTTGAATGGTCGCCCGTATCTGAACTTTGACTTGAATCAGTCTACTTAGTAGTAGACACTTGTGCACTTGGCTGTGGACTCCAGCCATTACGGCTCGTAGCAGTTGCCAATTTAACCACACGAAGTCCACACGCAGTAAATTACTGTCGATGGTGATTATATTTTTTTTCTTTTAGTCTGCACTAAATTCTACTGCCATACAATAATATGGTCTCCTGGATCTTTATGTTAAGATGCTGAAAACTGACAACTTGACAGCCTATTTGCTAAGTACGGTAATTAAGGGTAATTTCTGTAGTTTACCTGTAGAAAGAAAAAAAAGGTTTAGTGCCATAAATAATCTAATAGTTGAGTACGGTAGAAGAGAACTCTAGTAGCTCAAGGTCATAATTGTATCCACCTGGGTTTAAAGTGCTTTTTGAGTCACTTTTGCATTTGTGTAAGTACAACTGCTTTGTAATGTGTGGTGCAAATTAAAGTTTTCGAGATAATGGGATGATATATTGACGAAGATCTAGATTTAAGTCAAACACTTTGAAGGAGCCAATGCATCCCAAAAGTCTTTATTTTTAAAGTGTGTGACGATACCAGATGGCTCTGCTGTATCTAAGCACTTCATGTTAGACATTAAGACGGCCATTTCTTGCAAGTAGCAATAGAAAAAAGTGATTTAGTTGAGCTAAGAAAACACCCGGGAAAATATATGCAATCAACCTAAGGAGTGAGGGCTTTCTCTGATTCTTCTGTAATTGTAATTCTTCTACAATGGTTTAACATCAGAGATGGTGATACTCCGTGTGTCTCTTTTTTACCATGTACCAAAAGTACTGTACACAATGCAAAACAGGCAAAACTGTTTCCTAAGGAATTTAGATTTTCTACTGTAACTTAGCATTTTGAACTCATTTTCTGTGCAGTCATTTTTTCGTACAGTTTAGCATAAGATTGTGCCTCATTTCCGTTTATACTTATTTCTTACTGCCTTTTTTCGTACAGTTTAGCATAAGATTGTGTTTAGTCTCTATTTTGTTTAGTCTCAATTTGACTCCTTCACAAGGGTTCCTGTGTCTGGACTCAAAAAAAAAATAGATATGATATATCTTAAATATTGGATTTTGATAACAGAATATACTGTGAAATAGTTAGCATTTATTGAAACCTGCAATGAAAAGAATATATAATATTTATGAGTATGGAATATCTGTGTCAGAGCCTGTGTGGTAGTATGTGTGGCTTTGGACTGTGTTAACGATACTGGAAGGAAAAAAACCTTAAAATTTATTAAAACATATTTCTGAACATTTGGAACAATTTTGACATATATTTTGACACAGGACTTGAGTCTACAAAGTTTGCTCGTATCACGCCTTTAAATTCATTTTTCTCCACATTTCTTTTTAAATCTCTCCCAAACTGGTGAATAAATGGGTGATGTATTGGCGTATTTATTTTCTCACAACTCTTTCCTTTGCATATGAATTGAAAAGAAGTAAGAAAAAAACACCACAAGTGGCTGAAAGGAGGAGAGAGTTCTTTTGTGGGCAACTCTGTCCAAGGCTATATAGTAGCAAACAATATGGGAAAACAGGAAGAGGTGGTGTGCAGGTAGTGAAAGGACGTCATTCAACCTTCAGTCAGCGCTTATAAAGCGAGTTCCTCACTGAACACGTCCGATCTGAGCAGCCGGCCTTGATGGAGCGGTGCTGTTGAGGAGTACATCTCTTTAAGCTTTTTAATATGCTGGTCAAATAATGGCTTCCTCTGAGACCTTCTCCCTCCTGAGGGATTTCAAAAGGGACGTTTATTCTGCACTATATTGTGCTGTTTTTGTGCCTGTGTGTGTGTATGTGTGTGTGAGAGAGAGACACTGTGAGTGTGGGCTACTGCCAGCGGGCCAGGCAGCACATTAAGACAGTGACTGGCAGATCTCATTTGGTGCTTAATTTCACAAGGTTGAACTCTCATCTACGAAAGACCCCTCGGCCGCGGGCGAGCCCGCTGAGTGATGACGGTACTTTCTAGTAGAATGACGTTTTTACACTGACGGGACGTTTGCATAGAATGTAGTGTTAGAATAAAGATTGTGAAATTTCACATAGGAATGAAGTTCAGTCATTTGTTAAAATTAAAAGACAGTTTGTCCTGAACAAGTATAAACAAAGAATACAGCTCCCCCTACTCCCTCTAGGGGGTGCTGTTTATGATGCGTTTTAAAAATCGACTTTTCTAACAATAAGTCGATACATTTGGAAATAAAATGGAAACAAATGTACAAATAAGGGAAACTTCACAGGTAAATCAAGAAGTATTGAAAATTGAAATGTTTTGGCCTCATTAAGACTGGGCCTTGTCCCCCTTGGTGCCCCACCCCACACTTTTGGAAACCACTGTAAATCAGTTTCTATGATAAAATGATAAAATTCCAACATGGAATAATAATAATATTTCAAAGTGTAACAAAGATTCAGAAACACTGTGTTATTTTGGTGCATTGTGGGTTGTTTCTTTTGCGTTTTTGGTTTTTTTTTTTGCCCTTGTTTCAGTTCAATTGGACATTTTATGGCCCCATAAGGAGATTTGGTTTCAGACTGGTTCTGCAAAACACGTGCAATAAAGTCGTGTCGTAAAGGCACACTGTAAAAACAATAAACACGTTGCCTTATCACGATCTGACAAAGTGCAGTGTCAAGTGCGCCCTCTGTAAATACCAGCAGCTTATAAAACTAATGAGACACCTGTGCGGTAGTCGGTTAAATGCGGTGTTTTGTTTAAGAGTAGGTTGAAGCGAAATACACACGGTAAATAACGTAATAACGTGTAGATTTAAATGGCAGCCAACCATCATACTGCAGTATTTGTAAATATTGCTGTATCTTTTATTAACGTGACTGTTTAGAAACGTCGCTTTCTTTTTCGGGAATATTAAATATGCTTTGTTTCGGCTTTATTTTTATTGTTGCAGTTAAAGTCCTGGTTATTTGGCTCAAGCTAATACTCTGTGTACCATGTTTTAACATATAATAAACCCAATGTTTATTTCAAGTACTGCAGTTTTAATAGGTAAAACATCTTGGTAGGTTTATCAGTTTATTAAAAAACACGAATATGAGAATCCAATGCAGGATATTAGGTTGGTCTTCTACAATAGAAGAAAAAGAAAAGAAATATCATGTGACTTCTAGCTGAGATATCTTAAGTCGTGGCTCTAAAATGGTGTTATTACAGTTGCAGTCTGAGACAGGTTCAAGGACGGCCTTTGTCAGCGTCTTGCAACCGAGCATAGTCGGAGATAAAATTCTAGTGGTGTCAGTAATTTAGGGTGACTATGTCTTATTGTGACAGCTGCTACGACGACAGAATGGACTCTGCGACACCAGTGCTAAACCCAAAGAAATGTACAGTTTCAGTTTCTTACCTGAATGGTTCCAGTAACTACAGGGGTGCAGATGGCACAGTGTGTCATGCTGTATATATTTTAGTATTATTAGATGATATACCTTGTATCTTACAGGTCCTTGAAGATTGCCTAAATTGCACACTCTTTAGAGGCTAATGAGACAGATATGACATTTTTACTGTTGTGCATTTAGTGCAGTACATCGCAAATAGTGGGGCGGAGCCCGTGGGGGGGGCGTGGGGATGTGTCGGGATCGGAGAGGGGGGCGTGATGGGTTTCCAATAGCATATATCACGCTGGACATTAGTGTACCACTGCTGTAATGTTTGGATGATGACAAGCCTCCAGTCACTAGGTGGCAGCAACTCATACAGTGGATTGTACAGATAGAAATATACATGTTATCAGGTTCTCAATAGTATTTCAATTTGCCCGGGGGGTATGACAGAAATTTAATTTCTGTCATACCGTTCTCAATAGTATTTCAATTTGTGGGGCAGGGTATGACTGTTTTAATGGAACCAAATGTTGAAATTTGTGATGTCACGGTAATTAGCGAGATCCTGTAGTATAACAAAAAGAACAAGAAGAAGAATGACTTCCTGTGTGTAGTTTTATATAATTCTACAAAATGACCACAGACTTAATTTGAGTGGGGATTTAAACCAATGCTACTAAGGTAACATGGCTCTTCTGGTGATGAAGGTTGAAGACCCCTGAACTGGAGGGAAGTTTCCAGGCTGTGGTTTACAGTGAATGATTGGCTGCAGGTGAGGCAGGCGAAGTGTTATCGAGGTGTTGAATTACACAACGCACACCAATCTACAGAACACAAAGAGGGAAAACAAGTGAAGTGCACGAAAGTGAAGTTTCGATTGTTTATTTTTACAACAGAACAGCTGTGTGAGAGTGTGTGTGTTTGTGTGTGTGTCTCTGTGTCTCTGCTGCGGCCTAATGATCCTCTGACTTTGTGTGCTGTTAGCTCTCTCAACTCACAGAGACATTTACAGGCTCGGTGAAGACATCAAAGGATTTTAGTATTTGGGACATAATGCAGATAAAAAGCCCATCGGCTTTGGCTTTGATGTTTGTGTTTGTTTGGAGTTTTTTTATATGTAATTTAGTTTTAGATAACAAAATAGCAAAGATAAATCAGATTTTGTTGACAAAATGCAAGAATAATATTGTCATGTTTAGGAACATTCACTTATCTCACTAAACTTACGTTTTATGGTATTCTAATAGAAAACTAATTATTTATTAGTTATTTGTATTCATTTTATGTATGTGCATTTGTTGTTACATTTGTTTATTATTTTAAAATATACATACATACAAAAAATATACATGTTATCAGGTTCTCAATAGTAATTCAGTTTGTGGGGGTGGTGGTTAGGGGTGCACAGGGGGGCGTGAAAACGTCTCTGTCCCCAAGGTTCTGTACCCTACGTGTCATAATTACCCCAGGAAGACGAAGGTTACTCGTCCTGATTGGTATAATTTCATTAGATTGAATCACCGGAGTGAGTTTTGGTGCGCACCGCGGAGATCGTTGTGATTTGATGAAGATGTACGTTTACTCACAATTAAATCCAAGAATTGTTGAAAATAGAATCAATTTCTACACATTAGGACGACAAATCACTGCTTAATCTAACACACTTAGATCAGATTAGGGAGATTACGTCTCACCTTGACTGTGCTGGAGCAGCACCGAGAAGCAAACTGTCCTGTTTGCTCCAAATCAGGATAAATATGACGAAGAAGTTTGAGGATGTTCATAGTTTTTTTTTTTTTGTCCTTTTCTTTCTCACTCAGGTAGAGACTCATGGGAAGCCTGGCTGTTTGGGCTGTGGCGGTGGTCACTCTGCTGGGAACGTCAGGGTCCTGGCTGGCTGAAGGGCACAAAGGCAGCAAGCGTAACGGCATGGATAGAGGCGGAACGTCACATAACTCCTCCAAGAAACCACATTTCATGGTATGTATGGCCCCGAAACTCCTTTATCATGCTCTATCTTTTTGCTCCTGGTCTCTTTCTCTCTCTCACACACACGTACCTACCCATTTCCCACAGAGGCCATCACCTTCACTCTCCAGTGACAGAGAGAAACTCTTGCGGTGGAATAAATCGATCATATCAAACATAAATCAACCGTAAATCAAATCAGAGTAACAAAGAAAAATGGAGTGAGCCAAAACACGGTGTGTTTAATTCAAATCCTGTGAAAACGGCCAGGACTCCGTGTTGAAGATCTCACAGAGATAATGACTTTAACAGGAGCGCGCACGTTCTCCAGGTTCAGTTCTAGACGACAAACACCACGAGCGGTTCTTTACCAGCACAAACGAAGCCCTTTTTAAGAACTGACGTCTACATAACAGAAACACAAAGCGCTAACAGATTGTCAGGCAGACAGACACGTTCCACGTAGCCCCGCGGTCGTCCTAATTCTTTGTGAAATGAAGCGTGTACACCCCCCTGGTCTGTTCTAAGTCTGACTCACTCCGGGCTTTGCCAAGTTGGCAGTCGGCTAGGAAAATGTGAGACGCCTGTGGTTCTGTCCCCTGAGATGACTTCATGCAACAACAAAAAAAAAAAAAAAATCCAAGGCATTCCCTCTGGATCTGGATCAGAACTTATCCAAGCTGTCTGTTGATGCCAGAGTTTAAAGTTGACCCTGGAGTAATTTATGTTAATCCCTGGATATGTGGCAGCTCTGCCAGGTGCCTGTTTGTAGAGGTGATTGCAATCTTGTTTAAAAGAAAAAAAACAACCCTCTCTCCCCCCAGAGTTCTTTGTTCGACCAGTTAAGATAGCTACAGCGTGTACATGCAGTATCGTTGTCAGAGTTCTTTGTTCGACCAGTTAAGATAGTTACAGCGTGTACATGCAGTATCGCTGCCATATTCTCTGCTGAATAAAAACTAGTGGTCCCTCGTTTATCGCGGTAGCTAGGTTCCAAGGCCTGCCACGAGAACTGAATTTCCGCGAAGTTGTGACACTATATTTATGCTCAGTAAAATGATGATGAGGAAGGTGATGATGACTTTTACTGCGCAGCTGATGATTGAGGTGCCATTTCTTGCGGCACCTCTTCCACGGTTTCCGAAGGTGTATCCGTAGTAGTAGCAGGAACTGGCTCTTTTTTTGCGAGGCTGCAAAAACATTGTGATTCAGTACTTTATTTTTTTTTTTTCTGTTTTATAACTCGTGGAAATTTGTCCGGAACTCATGTTCATGTTCTTTTGTTGACTGTAGTCTGGATCAATAACCACTACAGAAAAACCACATTATGGTCTTGACTTGATTAAAGGCAGAGGTGAGCAGTTCAGCGACCTTAAAGGAGGGGATTGTTTGACAGAGAGTGAAGAAATAAAAGTTTTTTTTTAAAAGGGGAATAAAAAGCAACGAGGGTGAGAATAATGAATAGATAGCATTCTTTCTGTCCCGGTGATTACAGGTTGTTCTGGCAGCACGTCGGCCTGACTTCATTTACATTTTGATTATGAGCTCATGAAGCCTTTCCTTTTTTTTCTACATGGTTTTTACTACATTGTCGCCACCAGAGGGTTACTGCTGTTTTTTTTGTTTGTTTTTTTCCTGTGCTGCTATTTTATCGTTTGCTCTTAAAAGTGGAATAAAGCTCAGGTTGTACCACGGCGTACACAGTTGTTTGTACTGTAGACAGCAACAGAACATTACATTTTGGATTTGTGTGTCTACCTCCACTAATGTTAGACATTTCTATTTGAAACGAGACACTTCCTTAAGTTGCAGTATTTTGTAAATTGCTGCCACAGGAGCTGCTGCCGGTACAATGAAAGGTGGACACATTAAAGTAGCGTTGCTGAAAACTAAGGCTGGTCGTTGAGCGCCGAAGGAGGATCTTCATTTCAGTTGTTGCGATTAATGTTCACATAAAATGAACGGCGACTAAAATTAGACTCCCTTTAAAAACTTCACTTTAATTTGTCTCCCTACGTCATGCAGCTATCTTAGTTAGCATCTGAGCTGTCTACAGGGCACGACACAGTCTGTGACGTAATTCAAGCCAAAAATTTGACAAAGAAAATTAAATGCACTTTTTTGCCCGATGCGACTGAGGGATTTTAAAAAAGTGTGCAGCAATGTTTACCGTGTCACCTGCATCTTCGTGGAATTTCTTTGGCGTTCGCTCCGGTGCCACTTAAGTGTGATGTCACACTATTTACATTGCCGCTCTCACCATCTGGCCTGAACAGCTTAGACATCAGCCCCTGTGGTTTCCAATCCTACCGCGTCGAGTAAGACGAACAGAAGTAACAGGAAATGCAGCATATGTCGCCGCTCGCTCGCTCGTAGAGCTAAATCACATTCAGAACTCAAAATATGCAACATTCCAATGAAAATGTGAAGACGAGTTGGTGTGTTCCACAGACGTACACGGTGGGAAAATTAAGGAAGTAAGAAAGTGTGAAATTGGGCTGTGATAGTGAGGTCTAAAGAGAGGTGATACTGATGTCAGCTAACATACGGTTCACCTGAGGAAAAGTTTACGGCACTGATGTATCATAAAGCGCAACAAAACAAACATTTTAAACGTTAATGATGTAAAAATAAAGTTGTTTTGTTTTGACAAAATCCATTAACCAAATTTTTACATTCCAGTTTTTTTGAGTTATTTTCTACCCAAAATTAAGATTTCATCATTGCAGATAAGAACATCTCCAAGCATTCTTATTATGTATTTAAAAAAAAAGTTGTGTTGCCTGATTTTTTTGTGATATAATGAGTTAAAAAAAAAATCAGTCACTAATAACAAAGTCATATTTTAATGCTAGCACGTATCAAGCCTGATTTTGCCCCGGTGCCAGCAACATAAAGCTGTGTAAATCAGGAAACAATCAAACAATGAAACCGTAAAGTATGGATAGCACTAACAAGCAAAGATACACTATATATGGAAAAGGTGCTCATTTGTTTGCATTGACGTCAGATGTGAACTTATTTACAACCGCCTTACATCCAGACTGAAATTTTCCACTTGTTTGCCCGAGGACACGGCTGATGCGGAGAGAACTCCTTCCTGTTCTGTTGTTGTTTTGTTGGCTTTCAGTTTGGTATAAGAGACGGACAGGAATCAGTCCAGTGAAACAGGTGCCCTTTTATTGTGCACAATATGGCTTTATATAACCTGCAACTAAATAACCTAAGCACAATGTATTCTGGGTATTTCTCCTACCCATACCCAAACTTACTACAACATTGTTTTAACCCTTCCATCCCTTCGCATTTTGTACACACCCGTTGCGTCCTCGCAACGGGTTCGCATCCTGCTTTTAATCCTCTTCACCATCAACCCTGGTTTTAATCTTCGTTGGTCAGTTCTATTTTATGACGGGTTGTTTGTTTTTATTGTGTTTGGTCAGCACAGATGATCAGATATTTACTGTATATATTATTTATACAAACATCCTCAGTCCTGATGATAGAATAATAAACCAGAGACCCTCCAATCATGTACTCTCCTAGGATTACATATTACTCTATTTTTTCTAATGCTAGTATTACCCAGTGCTGTACAGAGTGTGATGATACAAAACAAAGCCAAAGACGATAACTCTGTATTTGGTCAATCTCAACTCACTTTTGGAAACGTAAGCCTGAGAGATTGCGATTATTTATATTTTGTAAGGCTGAATAAACAGCTGACTCGGATCAATTGAAGTAACTACAGTCGCCACCTGCCTTCTCTGTTATCTGAACTGCTGCCATCCTATTGAGAGGAAGCCAAAGTGCTGGCGCTGGTACAGGGGTTCACACACAAGCCTCTTGTGGTAATTAGTTAATACCCCAGGAGCCTTGAGTTTTCTCTGTGACGGCATCCAGACGGACTCCATAAAACAGATACTTGGAATTATGTGTTATTTTAGTAGGACATAATAAAGTGTACTTTCTTGTACTGACACACAGCAGCCAACAGGTTATAGTTCTGTGTTTCTCTGATATTAGGAGTGTGTCCAAAGTGAAGTTTGTTTATCAAAATACCACCTTGCCTTGTTCTGAGGAAAATATCTAATTACCGTATTTACCGGACTACAAGTATCTCCGGAAAAAAATGTGTTAGTTAGTAACCGTATTTACCGGACTACAAGTATCTCTGGAAAAAAATGTGTTAGTCGCTCCGAAGTAAAAGTCGCACCAGCCAGCTAGAGTGCCCTCTAGTGGCTAACAGTGTGAAAATAAAGAAGATGTAAATTTTCAGTCATACAGGAGTAGCAGATACTGGTACACAAGCCTAGAGTGCCCTCTAGCAAACCAAGCCAAAGGATGAAAAAAAGTGCGACTTATGGTCTAGAAAATATGATACGGTATAAAACCCTGTTTTGGTAAATAATATGTAAGTATAACATAATGTATATAACATAAGTATGTTTTAAAATAATGCCAAGCCTTTTACATCTTAGGCAGTAAGGCAGTAAAATAAGACATCTTTTTATAATCACTTCTACCTTTACACACTATATAAATTACCAGTTATATCGGGCCATGTATAAAAAGCTGTGATCCAACGGAGGTGTTGTTTATGACTCCGTCTCCATGGCTGGAGATGCATTTAAATTAATTAAATGTTCAGACGGCAGGTTGTGCCACTGAGCTTCACCGGAAGATGAACACACTCCACGTAATAATGCAGCAGGGAGCAAATTAGTCAGGCTGGGAATTTAAATGTACCCTGTATCCGAGCTCTGGTTTTTGCGTTGTAACAGTGTTCAGCGACACCAGCTTTCCTGTCGACACCTCATGTCTGGGGACGAAGTGAAAGATTCACAACGTTCTCCTTTCCACTGAGTAGCTTCTTCAGTGGCCTCAGCTGAGGTTTTTTCGTCTATTAATTACATTTTTTTGCTGCTGCATTTTGCCTTTGATGAAATGTGACCTGACCTGAGTTTTGAAAATCATCATCAGATACTCATCATATTTTCATCTGTTTAATATGACCTAGATTATATGAAAGGGTTGAATTTTTGCTGCTGACAGTATCGTTTTAAACGCCTGTCTCCAACCCATTTCTGTACCAGGGACCAGTCAGCCGGTATCAGCCGTTACTGTGGACCAGTAATACCGCGCCATTGTTAAAGGATCATTCAGACATTATTCTGTGACTATCACAGTATAAACAGTAAAGGACTATGACTTTTGAATGAAGTAAAAAAACTGGAGTACATTTTTTCAGTGTCCCTCCGCGGCCCGGTACCAAATGATCTACGGACTGGCACCGGTCCCCGAACCAGGGGTTGAGGACACCCTGGTTTAAAAAAACAAACAAAAATGTGTCACATTGGGGCAAAAAAATGTGGAAAGTTTGGGGAACTTTGGTTTGTGGTGTGAATGTAGCCACAGTGCTGCCCCACGGGTTACGGTTTACTGTACGGAATATCTGAGAGTGAATGAATATTTTGAATTCAGTCGTCATGTAGTTTTCTGTGTTTGTGAAAATTTGTGATAAAAATCAGGTTACCTTACCGTCTTTGCCCACGTTTCCTTATAACCAAATGTATAACTTTGTCTTCGGCTTGGCCTATAGAACCTAAACAAGCATCTGTGCTGGGTCACGGCATTAATATGTGTGTGTGTGCGTGTGTGTGACTCCCTGCTACCTGCAGTGTAACACAAATAAGGGCAGTAGCAGCTAATAATTCCTTGATGCTATACCACGATTTTGAGCCTACTGTACTTCAGATCCTTCTCCGTTTCATCCCTCCCATCGCTGGTCTGGACTCCATCCAAACTCTGATACTGTAAATGCCTCTACAGATGCATGCTGATTTGTTAGTGGGAGGTTCTATGTCTCTCTCCTTTACTCCATGCCTTGCTTCTTAGCCCTGCATCCTGCCTGCTGCTTGCCCTTTCACTTGAAGGTTTATCATATACCAGCCATTTAAATTCACCGCAGCCTTTGAGTTTGTTTTTTTCCATACTTTCCATCTTCCAGCTACATATTTATCTATACATATATTTTAAACAACACCACGTGGTGTTTTCTTGTCAGCCATAATGGAGGGATTTTTTTTTCTGGCAATGAGGCGGTCATTGCACAAAAGATGCATATACTATGTGTTTTTTACCCCGACCATTTTTTATTTACCTTTCTCTAAATATAAACACCACTCCGTTTTGCTAGATTCAATTAATTTATTTCGCATTTTTTAATCAGTAAATTTTTTGTGATGGCACTTTATAAAACAAATACACAACATGATTTGTGTTCAACTGGCTAACCCTGGTATTTTTTTAAATATTATTCTTTAGCATAAAGATAAAAGTCACCCTGAATATTCCTGGTGGGAAAAAAAGGAATAAAATTTAAGGTAGTCAGAGTTTGTAATATATGTCTTTCAAATTTGGTTGTCACCTTTAAAATGAGTGAGTCCCCGTAAAATAAGTTTGACTAACGTTTGCTCTAATCCGCTGATCAAAGAGCGCAGACGATGGAAGGCACCGACAGGTGCATTTAATTATATCCCACCCTCACAACACGAGTGCATCTGCGATTAAGATGGACAGCTGACGGAGAGGGAGAAGGATGAGAGAGGAGAGAGGCGACGACAGGAGACACTGAATCTGCCGCAGCTCTCGGTCTCCTGGGAAGCTGGGCGGGTCCCGCAGACACACGTGTTTTATCACCGAGCCTCATTACTGGTGACATATACACTGAGGGACGAGAATGCAAAATGTCACAACACTTCAATTGCTGCCATGTTTTGCCTTTTCCAGGAGCGGTGTTGTATTAGAAAGACCTTCTTTTGTTCTATTTTTAAATGCCTTGTCGATCCTTCCTTGTTGTTTTGTTTTTTTTCAACGAGCCCCAGTGCTCAGTAGCTAACGAGCTAACATGCACATAATTGTCACTGCGACCCGTGCAAAATAACAGTGGTCTCACATTAGCAGAACAAAACAGAATCAACAGTGGTATTCATGTGATGCCTTTTTGTCTGCGTTGGCACGAGGACAACAGGAGGATGTACAAACACATTTTTGTTTTTAGACAAAAAGCACAACAACAAAACGTTCTATGAAGGGCAGACTTTTTATTTTTTTTCAATTCCTGAAGATATTCACATATTTTGGGTTTCAAAAACCACAAAAAAAAACTTCTGTTGTCTGAATAAAAAAAGAACAACATCTGGGCGGAGATTTCACGTGACAACATGCTATTGGTTTAAGATAATCTCTGTGCAATCTTAATAATTTACAGATAAAACTAAAAACACGTGTTTTATTATTATGTTATCGTCTGATGACGATCAGATGATGAAAAATATTTAAGATTTTAAGATTCTTCCACACAATAAAGATGTGTAAAAACATTTTAAATACAATTTTAAAAATTGATAGCTGACATTTTATTAATAAACACCATTTATTTATACATGTGGATAATATGTGTTCTGGTGTTTTAAGCTGGATTAAACAAGGTGCCTTCATATTGGGTTTTGGTGAATCGGAGGTTTGTAAACCCAGTTGGGATGTAGGCAGGGGTGTGGGGCCAAGGATGTTTAGGAACTGTTGTCTTAGCATGTCATATCCTGTAGCAACAACAGCTAATTCTATGAGTTTTGTGAGACCGCGCTGTATCTGCATCGTAGCACAGTGTATACTCTACCCATAGTATAAAAGTACAAAGGTCGAGTACTTACACAAGAGTTGTCACTTGTGGTATCTGTGGTTTGACACTGGTTGGAAAAATCGCATCCTGTCGGATAATGGTTTTCCAATTGTGTGGCTGAATTGACTGTGGGTTCTGCCTCGGTGAAAGGTTCTCTTGTTTCCTCCGCCGTCACCCACCGTATATTCTCTCCCTCTCAATCCATCTTGCTTCTTTTCATTCTCTTTCCATCTCTTCACCTTTGATTCCTGCCGTTGTTGTCTCTGTCCGCCAGCGCAGAAAAGAGGAAATGACACGCTAACGAATGGCCCCGCGGAAAAAGCTGCAGAAAAGGCTTTTTTTCTTTTTTTTCTTTCAGTCTCACTCCTCCAAGCCTGTAATAACCACTTTTGTGTGTGCTCTCTGTTTGCAGGAGAAGGAGGAAGCAGACGGGAACATCGATCAATGTGAGTACACTTACTGTGTTCAAAACAAACAGCATTTTTCAGAATATGCCATGTTGTGCTCCATGACACTCGACTCCATGACGGTGTTGTACACTTTGGCTTTCTGATCACTGGGAAAATATCGCCGGAAGGTAATTCAAATATGGATGACTCCTGTAAAATTGATCTGGCGGCCTGTGGTGAGGGTGACCTGGGCGACGCCGTAAATTACACCCTCTAAACGACCACTTGTACTAAAATGGCTTTTCCTTACTCCATTATTGTGGGGGAAAAGAAATGCCAGTGAGTGGACTGTTTTGTTGCCTCTCCAGTCATTTGCATCGACTTCTACCATGGACAAAAAACTACTTCAATTTAGTGAAACTAATTATTGTTCTGTGTGTGATTTACTTATCTCGGTCCAAAGGGAAAACAAAGAAAGTCTCTGACATCACGTATTTCAAACTGGGCAAAATATTTGATCTGGAAAACAATTATTCTGCTGTTAAATAGAGTCAGTCCTGTGTCAATTGCGATGACAGAAGAAGAGAGTTGTTGTTTTGTTTGGTCGCTGGCGCCTTCTCCACAGTTCTGCTGTGATGACAGTTGACGCTGCTTGATTAGGACGAGACATTTTCTTTACTGACCATTACCAGATAAAGGTTCGTCTACAAACAGAATTGTATCTGCAAGGTTAAATACTCATGTTTGTTCAAAAGGCGTGCTTTTGATTAAGTAACTTCGACCAAAGCTACAAGAAACAAAGTTGTACTGTTTTGATTATATGGTGATTCACCAACTGAGGACTTAGGTCGTTAGGTTGACTTATTGACTTGTCATATTAAAAATAAGATATGACCAGTATTTATTTTCCTGGGCAAGATCGAATCCCAGTTAGGGCGGTTGGTACCTTCCAGTGAACTCACCACCTGCAGGAAGGTTCAGGGGGGTTGGTACGGTGCAGTGACAGTAACGGATAAGCGGATGAAAATTGATGGATGGATTTATTTTCTGTACGTTGAGGAGCAAGTATCCTTTCGGTAATGTTTGGTTGGTTAGGCTGTGTGTCCCGGTGTAGACTTACTGTAGCCGTTTACCATTTCCTCAGCTCTGGCTGTCTTGTGTGTCTTTGCTTCACCTGGGTCTGTTTTCTCATGGATCGATGCTCTGCCGCAGCTCTCAGTTTAGCTTAACAGGTCGTGATTCTCTGTGTCATCTGTAGCTGCAGGAGCTCACTCCCATTTTTTATTTATTTTTTTTTTTTGTCATGAGCCACAGAGTAAACAAAACCCTGCGGTCATAATTTTTACAAACCAAAAAATAATCTTACAAAAACACAAGTCCAACTTGTTCATCTTACAAATAGTAAAAGAATACTTTTTCATTCTAGCTGTTTGAGATGAAAATGTTGAAAGAATGTTCCCCGACCTGCTGCAGTGACTGAGTTTGAACGTGTTTTGTTGAATGAATGTTTGCCTAAATACTAAAAAAAAAAACCCACCACTCACAACTCTACATACCCACAACCCCCAGCTCAGTAACTCCGCAAATAAAAATTAAAATGATTAAGATATCGACGCTCCAGTGTTAAAGGCACTTCCAATAAAATCTCATTTGACCTCACCGCCCCGTTCTGTCTGCCAGAAATGATCAAATCCTTCAGGTAGGATGGCAAATGCACGGGTTTGCTTTCATGGCTTTGAAAACAAACATTCAAAGTTCAAATCACATTCTAAAATTAACTGCAAGCCAGTGAAGAGGAAATAAAACAGCAGCGATGCGTTCATATCCGCGAGCGTCAGTCAGTCTATTTTGGAGCTGATCTTGAAATAGTGCGAAAGGCTCTTTCAAGACTGCGGCGTTTCAGGAATGGCCTAACTAACTTTGACCACGATAAATACTGTAGATCGGTGCTTCTCAAAGTGCAGGGCGGGCCCCACTGGTGGCCAATGGAGACATGACAGGTGGGGCCTAACAAACGGGATGACATTTTCATGGTTCAAGTGATGATGGCACAACTTTATTTTTATTTTCTCTTTTGGAACTTTGTGTTGTTTGATGTGATTGATTATAAAATCTGACCGAACTTGGTATCAGTTTAATTCATTTTTGAGATGTTTGTTGGGGTAACGGAGGCAGACACGGCTTGAAAATTCCCACTTGTTCAAACGGAAGATTTGTTTTTAGATTTTTTCTTATATTCTTTTTGTCTCGTAAAGATAATGAGAGGTGAACCTTTTTTCGTATAGCACATTTTTTCCCTGCTTTGTCTTTGTCCTTTGCTTTACCACCAAGTCATCCTAGCTACTTTTTCCCCATCCCTATTTTTATTCTCTTTTCACTCATCCTCTACCTTTGTGAGAAAGAAAAACACCTTTTATTGTGCCGTCTACACTCCTCACATTGAGGCGATGACATAAATCAAATTGGCCCAGTTTTACCTCTGGAACGCAGATGCTGTTGGTAAGAGAAAAAAAAAAGTGCTCTACTGCAAACATTGCATATGAAGGTTTTTAAGTTGGCTCAGACAGAAATCCCCATTTAATTACCCTTTACTGGTCGCTGATGCTGAAACCACTCCTTTTCAAAGTCTCTCGCTGTGGAAATGTGCAACGGTTTCTCTCGGCGCTCTCCTTTTCACGGAGCGATTTTGTGGGATCTTATGGAAAAATTGAATATTACCCATTTATCCTCCCTGCGAATTGTATTAATTTGGCTGCCGATGCTTAATTTATGAACCTTTGCAAAGGCCTAATCAGAGTTTGTTACCATTGCAAATTAAACAATGGGAAGAGCTATAGCAAGTTAAGCTGTCCTGGTTCATTTAGATTGTAATTGGGTGGGAACTGGAAGGGACAAGGTTGACAGAGAGGCTCCCTAATAGGCGGCAAATGAGGAGGGAGGAAGTCAGGAGGAAGAGGGGGGGGGGACGGAGACAGAAGAATGGGGAAACCAGCAAAAGTATATATAATATACGTTATACTGTAGCATTTCTGTTTGTCTTGTTTTTTGTTTTTTGTATACGTTATACTGTAGCATTTCTGTTTATCTTGTTTTTTGTTTTTTTGTGGAATGATAAATAAGTGAATACTTTACACTTTTGCTGCTGATGTTGTTTCACCTCGCCTCGACACTGCAGTCCATACAACAGCTGCTGTAGCTTAATTTAACACAAATGTGGAGAAAAGAATCCCATTAGGTTGATTTTGGCAATTAAATAATGGTGGTTACAATTATTTAGTCGTGTGTTTTGAACGTTGTAGAGGTATTTTTTCATATATATATCTAATATACGATGACCAGTTTGTTTATGCTGCATAATGCAACATTACTTTGAGTTTTTTATTCCTGTTTGATGCCTATGAAATCCAGAATCCAATCTAGATCTGGAACCTTGACTTATAACCATACTCATAAAAAATGTTTTGTTTTTTTTACTGTTGTTAGTGAAGTTAAGTTATATACTGCAGTATTGTCTTGTTGGATCGCTTGTTAATCCGACTGATGACAACACTTATTTAATGTGGTTCCATTAATGTCCTTGGGGTATATGTATATATATATATATATATATATATATGTATATATATATATGTATATATACATATATATATAATATGCTACATTACGTGACATGCGTTGAGAAAAACAAAATAGCATTAGTGAGATTGATATCCTATCGTGCTAATGAATGAACCTAGTCCATGTACGTTATGAGATTCTTTTGGAATTATTGATCGTACAGTGCAAAATTATCGCACAAATATGATGAATATGGTGCATCGGGCAACACTGTACTAGCATTATCTTTGCCTTGTGTGAAGTCACACGCGTGTCATTTGTCAACATAAAAGGAACGTGTCGCGAATGCCTTTGATCTTAGCTTAATGAAGAGCCAACGTCTTCGCCTTTGTGTTACTGTGAAAAACAACTGACCATAAGAACATTGTCAAAAAAGAGATTAAAAAGACTGAAGGAAAGAGAACATAAGACAAAAGCATTAAATAAAACGAATCACACAATAGGGAAAGTGTTAGTTTTAGTTGAAAAGAAGAAAAAAGTTAAAATTAAAACATTTCGTTCATTCTCTGGGGCATTTTTCCCTGGCCACGATGCAGATGTTTGTCAAGACCCTAACTGGCAAGACCATCACCCTGGAGGTCGAGCCCAGCGACACAATAGAGAACGTGAAATCCAAGATCCAGGACAAGGAGGGCATTCCTCCAGACCAGCAGAGACTCATATTTGCAGGCAAACAGCTGGAGGATGGCCGCACTCTCTCTGACTATAACATCCAGAAGGAGTCCACCCTCCATCTTGTTTTACGCCTCAGAGGAGGACTGGAGGTCTTGTGAAGAACCTGACACTTAAAAAAGCTCATCGCTCTAAACTGAACCAAAATACTGCGGCCTAAATAGGTTAAGGAGAGCATCTCTGTAGATCAGCATCCCATCCTTGCTGGTAAGCAGCTGGAGGATGGTTACGCACTAGACCACACAACTTTCCCCCCGTTATGAGCAAGCCCAACCGCTATTCTTGACCTGTTGACTGATGATGGAGTAGTTTATAAATATATTATACCTGGACTTGGGAGAGAAAAGTAAAGTAGATTTGGTTCCAGATTAAACAGAATACATCACTAAAACCCTCAGTGATGCTGAACCTCCGTTGGAGTTTAAAGCGCTGCGAGAGACTTTATTATACGTGGTTGAACGATGGACTAGATCAGGAACCAGCCCTGAACATTTCTAAAGTTGCCCTTGAAAAACATTTGCAAAGGCCAATAAGGGAATGTCTTCCCATCCTACCAACCAGTCGAGCAGCCTTTCTTCCAGCAAGTGGAGGTGAAGAATGTTAAATGCAGAAATGCATTTGAGGGAGTGAAGTGTTATAACATTTTAGAGAGCACTGCTTATTCGAAAGACTCAATCAATAAGTAATTCATGATAGAAAAGTGATACATCACTTCACATTCCAGCTCCTGTTGAGCCACGGGTCAATGAAAATAGATTGACACAAAAAGAAACCACTTACTGTATTATTGTGAATGTAACAAAAAAAGGGTGTTAACAGCTATTTGACTCGTGTGTACCTGCAAAATCAGTGTAAAATACTATAAAAAAGTGGAATAAGTAAAACAGATATAAATAAATTCAAAATTATCCATAAAGTTCTTTTAATTTGAACTGATTTGATTATGCAACATTAATGACGCCACCTGCGGTTTGTAGCTGTAACTGCCTCTTGTGTTCTTTTTTTAAACCTTAGCTAGTAATTCATTAGCAGTTGATGTTCATAATTAGAGTACTTCTGGACTACTTCCCTTTGTATTTTCTTCTTGGTAGACGTTCATCTGGACTACTTCCCTTTGTATTTTCTTCTTCTTCTTGCTTGGTAGACGTTCATCCTCCTATCATACACCCCTCTGCTCTCTCTTCTTTGCGTAATTTAAAATGGAAAAAGCTCCATTAACAACTGTTAACCCTACGTTGACATCGGTATCTTCTGCAGCTCTGCACGTCAGCCAGAACTATATTTTTCAGGCATCCTCCGTTCATTTAGCCATGATACATTATTTTATGGGGATACTCAGCAAGGTTTGATGTCACGCTCGTGTCATCAAAGCATCAAAGGCATAAAGCGTATAGTGCTTTGATCTTGACGAGGCAACACCGCTGAAGAACAAACTGAAAAGTCAACCATTTGGAAATTTTCCAACCTATGAAGAGAAAAGCAGACATAAAACCCTGTTTGCTAATCCTTCTGAATCAGGAGAACACTTTGCTTTGTCAAGATGCAGATGTTTGTGAAAACCCTGACTGGCAAAACCATCACCCTGGAGGTTGAGCCCAGTGACACGATAGAGAATATAAAGTCCAAGATCCAGGACAAGGAGGGAATCCCACCAGACCAGCAGAGACTCATCTTTGCTGGTAAGCAGTTGGAAGATGGCCGCACTCTGTCCGACTACAACATCCAGAAGGAGTCCACTTTACATCTCGTGCTCCGTCTGAGAGGAGGAATGCAGGTGTTTGTGAAAACCCTGACTGGCAAGACCATCACCTTGGAAGTTGAACCCAGCGACACCATTGAGAACGTGAAAGCCAAGATCCAGGACAAAGAGGGCATCCCACCAGACCAGCAGCGTCTCATCTTTGCTGGAAAGCAGCTGGAGGATGGTCGCACTCTCTCTGACTACAACATCCAGAAGGAGTCCACTCTACATCTTGTGCTTCGCCTTCGGGGAGGAATACGGGATTTGGTACAGACTTCCGGTACATACTTAGACTGGTAAGACTGTCGCCCTGGAGTTGCTGCCCAGTATGACTATAGAGAATCTCAGGGCCAGATCTTATGGGAGAATAAGATAACATTCCACCAGGCCGACTGTGTCTCTTTTTTTTTTTTGCTGGTTGACACCCAGATGATTGTCCCAACCTCCCTGACCTCTAGAATGAGCTCAGCTTTTGCATCTGAGAAGGCGAAACTATGCCCGTGATCAGAAAGACAATCTTTTAAGAAAGAAAAAAACAAACAGCTGTTAAAGGGTTAAACTCGCATTAGAGAGGTAAAATAACGTTGATTCACAAGAATCTAAAAAAGGTGAAAAGACAGAAGTGATGCCACATTACGGATGCTGTCTGTCAGGTAATTTACTACTGAATGACCATCCAACTGACACACGTGTCTGGTGCTCACAACTCATACAAATGTTGAAGTCAACTCAAAAAAAAAAAAGAGAGGGATAAAAGAATATATTTATAGGTATTCGAGCAAATAGAGGTAAGGATCAAATCAGATGTTCTCGAGCACAAAGACACGATATATGGGGGGAAGTCGGCACAGTTCTTTTTTTAAAGAAACGGTGTGAAGATCACAGATACATTTGATTAAGCAGGTGCCGCGAGCACCGGGGGAGATAGAAGACATCGCAACGGAAGATGAAAAAGATGAAGTAGTAATTGTGCAAAGTTACAAATGCTAACCACAAATAAGTATGTAAATCATAAATGTAAGTATAACAATAAACAGATTTGATTGACAAAGACAAGGGGAGCTATTGTTTGCAAGATTTAACCGACAGATGTAGTGATAAAAATGCAGGTCTGGGACACGGAACAATACGCATTTAATAATTCAATGTTTATTCACAAAATCCGGATATAAATATTTGATTGTACTTGATGATATTCAGAAGCGTTTTGCTCAGATGTTCTATCCTGTTTTCATTCTTTGTGTACCGAAGGAATACAATACGGCTGTATAATAGAAATGTTCCGCTGTGTGTACAATGTAAATACAGCATTTCTAAAGCCAATCTCCCTTTATCTTTCTTTTTGCACCATGGCAACTTCTTCATACACCATTGAAAAGTCGACATATATATATAGTAGGCGTCTTACTAGTGTGGAAATTCAGCAAAGAATATGTGTGGGTCTGACTAACCTGCATGGAGAGGAGAACCAGATCATTGTGGGTCTGACTAACCTGCATGGAGAGAAGAATCAGATCATGTAAAGTTCATGGTAAAGTTCAATACTATTAGTATTGCAGTAGTCACTAGCCTGAGTGGATTATTGAGATAGAACAGTCAACTGTCGAGTAGCTACATGAAAGGAAGGTACTTTTATCACTTTGATCTCTATATAGAGTGATGGCACATCTCAATGGAGACACAAACTGTCCCAAAGAAGAAGAAAAAACTTGAGGAGCTTGATGAGGATAAAGAAAAAAAAAGGAAGTCTAAAATAACCAAAATAACCGTCAACGTACAAGCAGCATCAGAAAAAAATAGTTTGCTGTTTGAGAAGCACTTTGTCTTGTAAAGATGCAGATGTTTGTTAAGACCCTGACCGGGAAGACCATAACATTGGAGGTTGAGCCAAGTGACAGTTTCAAGAATGTAAAATCTAAAATCCAGGACAAGGAGGGAATCTCTCCAGATCAGCAGCGTCTCATTTTTGCTGCTAAGCAACTGGAAGATGATCGAACCCTGTGTGACTACAACATCCAGAAAGAGTCCACGCTTCATCTCGTCCTACGCGTACGGGGGGGTATGCAGATCTTCGTGAAGACGCTAACTGGCAAAACAATCACCCTGGAGGTGGAACCAAGTGATACCATAGAGAACATTAAGGCCAAAATCCAGGATAAAGAAGGGATCCCCCCAGACCAGCAGCGTCTCATCTTTGCTGGTAAGCAGTTGGAAGGTGGTCGCACCCTCTCTGACTACAACATCCAGAAGGAGTCCACCCTCCACCTTGTGCTACGATTGAGAGGGGGGATGCAGATCTTTGTCAAAACCCTGACTGGCAAGACTATCACTCTGGAGGCGGAGCCTAGTGACACAATTGAAAATATCAAAGCTAAAATCCAGGATAAAGAAGGCATTCCTCCAGACCAGCAGCGTCTCATCTTTGCTGGCAAACAGCTAGAGGATGGTCGCACTCTCTCCGACTACAACATCCAGAAGGAGTCCACTCTACATCTCGTTCTGCGTCTGAGGGGTGGAACCTCTGCCTTTGGTCCTAAAGACGTATCCCTGTATGAACTGAAGACCTTTGACCTTTCAGGAGAGCCATCTGCTTCATCCCCAAAACATACACATTTCAGTCATCTGACTTGCATACCCTACAGAGAAAAAATATGATGGTTAAAAACAGATGTGTGTTTTAAAACCTTTTTTTATTTTTACTTGGAAAAGAGAGATTGCTTCCTTTATTTTTGGAAGAATACTCATTTTAATAACTGCTTTAAATTTAAAAGTAAGCAATGTTGTAGCATTGAGCCTAGCAACATTCAGTGAAATAATAAACATGCTTATTGCAGCTTATTCTTAATGTTTTTATTTGTTATGCAAAACAAAAGAACATACGTCAAAAAGAGCAGGGTTCTGAGAATAGCGCTTTGAGGAACACCACAGAGCAAGTTTCCTTTTTAATTGGTGCTTTTGGAGGTCATTTAAAAAGTGTTTGTAATAGAAAAAGAGGCACAAACAACAGAAATGAACACATAATTTAAAAATAAGTTAATTATTATATAAACTTTTTTTGTTTAAATTATACTTTTGTAAAGATAGCTCAAACTCCAAAGCTCTTTCTTTTTAAAATATATTTTTGTCCTGATTGCTAAAAATAAAACATTGCGTACGTATTCAAGAACGTGATTTCGCTCAGTTGTTGAGCCGTTGAGCTTGACCGCTGAAAAGTTCATCACGTCACAGAGGACTTAATCAAAACAGTGAAATGAAAAAGGCTTTGCTACAAACCTAATATCGTAATATCCTCAAAGTGAAATCCAAACCCTGCGTTTAACAACCGACGGCATCGTGAACCACCTTCTTATCACAATCTTATTGTCTTTCTCATTTCATTTGGATGCAAATTAAGTTCTGTGGATAACCCTTTTATCAAAAGGTCTTAAAGTTAAAGACACAGAGATATTCCTTCAGTTCAGCAGACCCATGGAAACCAATAAAAGGGTTTAAAAGGCACAGGGACTACTAAGACGAACTGAGTGGTAGTCCTGACGACACCTTGGTGTAAACAGACCAAGCTTTTGTCACCGGACTTGTTTTTATGGGTCATTCTCAGTCTTATTAGACACTTTAATCAACTATATTAAACTTCTGGCTTAAATGCTGTTTGTTGTTCTCTTACTTGTATGTTTTGTGTTTATTGAACAAATATGTGCTTCATTTACAAGTGCTTCAATATTGTCTAGAATTGTCAGGTTTCTCTAAATTTGGCAGCTGTGATCGACATTACTACGACTTGAAAACCTTTTTTGTACCAGGGACTGGTCAGCTGTTATTACTGTGGACCAGAAATACCTCAATGTGCCTAATACCTAGGGTCAGTAATTGTTTTTTTTATTCTGTTAGTGATACAGTTTGAATGACATGTTGCTTTGAAACATTGACAGATTATCTTTAAATTTAAAAAGTAAATAGATAGGACTGGATTCTTTTTAAGTGGTGCTTTGGCCCAGAGGCAATGTCTCTGTCATTGCAGTGGAACCCCAGGGTTCACCTCCTGGGCAAGTTTGAATCTAGGTTAGGGCGGTTGGTACCTTCCAGTGGACTCACCACCTGCAGGAAGGTTCAGGGGGGTTGGTACAGTGCAGTGTGATTTGGGTGGAGGTCGTGGAGACTGCTGCCCCCACGACCTGGTAACAGATAAGCGGATAAAGATGGATGGATGGATGGATTGATTCTTTTTAAATGAAAAAAAATTGTAAAGCAGAAGTACATTTTTTTCACTGTGTCTCTATGTGGCCCAATACCAAATGACCTATGGTTCGACACTGGTCCCCAGACCGGGGGTTGGGAAGAGAGCTTTAGTTGGGTGTTGGTATGGATAGCAGTCTACCTTAAATAACCCCTTGATTTCAAAAGTGGAAAACATCATCACTGCTTAAAATCTGTATCTTTCATGTCGTGCACCACAACATGAGAAATGGCTCAGTAATTATTGCCTCCTCATTACGATATATTTCGTCCTCCATTCCCCACTGTTCAAAGACACAGCAGGCTGTTTCAGTCAGCACCCGTTTATTTTGCACCCCAACATGGTTTTGATTTTTTTTTTAGTGTTTGAATAAAGTTTCATCATATAGCGGGACAAGCTTTTATTTTGAAAAACTATACTAAACTTGAAGACTTGGACCATAAATATGTGTCGATAGCCAGTTTACCTTTAGTCCGAGTTTCCTTTCACAATAATCAGTGCCAAAATTTACTCTCTCTGACTGTTGTGTGAAATGTAAGAAAACATTTTAATGGATTTTTCTAAACTTTTCTCGGAGGCGGATCTTGTGTTGTTGAAGCTCATGTTCCTCCAGGCAGGATGACCTTGGTGTTACACAGGCACGTGCCGTGTCATTCAGGCTCTGCTGGGATTAAGAATTGGATTGTACTCTCTCAAGGGCATCTTTTTGGGAAAACACACCATTAACAGTTAAGCAGAAATAACATCTTTAATCCATTAGCTGTACTGTTTATTCTCAATGGTCACAAAGGCACCAGCGTCAGCATGGCTTTAGGAATGCGACGAAAAAAAATATTGCTGAATTCGATGCATAAATGATGAGTTGCAAATGTATTTTCACCAAAAGTAATCTTAAAATTCCATTTATTTCACTTTATTATTTAACTTTTAGAAGTTAGAGATTTAGAATTTATTCATTAAATAGTGACGTTTTGATTTTCATCAGCAGATCTGCAGACCTTATTCTGCAACATTTTCATTCATTTCTAAACATCAACAACCAGAAAAGTCCCGACTACTTAAATTCATCCATTATCTAAGAGTTTTTCTTACCAAGGCCACAAGGGGGAGCCAATGTAAATAACAAAGTTACCTATTTACATGTAATGGGAGGATTACTTTTGACTAATAATAGTTCATTTAGAAAAGTACTGCAATATTGACAGTTTCTGTATTTGAGAATCAAAGTGTTTACGTTTATCTTTACTCGTCTGAATCTACGAGAACACAACCTAGCTACAAGCTAGATTATATGAAAAAAAATAGGAGTTTAAAGTTGAAATTTGCTGCAGCCACTGAAGAAAGATTTTTTTTCTTGTCATACCACAGAGTCATGAGTCAGGGACAAATGAAGAGTAAGTGGACCTTATTCATACACCTGATTGGTTGACAGAGTCACTCACCCCCATGGCTGTGATTCCTGTCATTTAACATAATCGTATTACCGTAATTACCTGTCATTTCTTCGGTCTTTTACGTATCACTCAACGTGGAGGTCAACTCCTGTACGGTGCCGCTGCGGCGGTGTGTGCAAGCGTCACCGCGAGCCCTTCAGACCCCTTCTTTACCTTCGTCTCCCCTGAATTTTTTACTGCCGTACCCATCAAGAGCGGACGGCTTTATGAGCTGGGAACAAAAATGATTGCTTTTGAATTCAGATTATATGCCTCTACGCTCTCTTTCCCTTTCCCCGGTGCACCCTCCCATTCTGCGGCTCTCGCCCTCACACCCACGTCCGACACACATACTTTATAAAAACATGCTGGTAGGGCGACACACACACACACACACACACACATATATATATGTACTGTTGGAGTTTGAAGATAAGTTATTGCGATTTGGTTCGCAACCAGCAAGGTCTTGGGTAACACTTTGCAAAGGACAAGGTGTATTTGCATACCCCCGAGGGAGGCTGAAATATTAATAAGCTGCTGTCAGATCACATCTTTATGACTCCGTAAACACATTCACTCTTAAATACTCTCCTATAACTCAGGATCAATCAGCACATTTTGGAGTTTTTCAGTAGTTTATCAAAATGTCACACCCCGTTAGTCATCGACCGTATATTTGAATTTCTCCTAATCTTTCCGGGTTTTTTATTTTAAATTTCCCATTGGAAATTCCTGCTCACTGTTTTCCATTTTACAGCATAAATCTTGTGCTACTGTTGAAAAATAACCAATTCTGGGCACAAATACTAATTCCTCAGCCAAAAAGTAAGACGGCTCTGCCAGAAATTCTCGGAGTCTGTAATTGAATCGAAACAGACGACGATGCCTCCAGACACAAAGAAGCAGTCGACAATGGATTGGCCCTACAGTGGTAGGAATGGCGCAATATGGTTTGTGAAATTGGGTTTACTCCAATAACGTTTGTTTGTTACAACATGGGTTTTAAGTGGTCGTTTGTTTGCGTCAGTTTCAGATTTGGATTTTTATCTATTGGGCAGAATGTCAGTTTCTAACACTTTCTTGTGTTTTAAAATTCACATTTGAGTCCTAACGCGAATTAAAAGATAATAATTTAAACACATATTTGGTATTTCACAACTTTTTGTTTTAGGTATGAAAGCAAATGTGTCAACGTTTTTAGAGAAAAACTTGCCAAGATCTTCCAGGATTGTAAAAGTATCTCTCTTAAGTGTAAACTGTTGAATCTACTAAGTACTTCTTTTTTAAAATTTACTGCACCAAACTACTGTGCATATACTGCAGGTACTCCGGAGACACGTCTCAAATAAGAATCTAGAGAAACTTGCAGCATTTTTTAAAACCATTGAACATTTTTAAAATGCAAGAAAAATAATGAGGTAACCCAACTTGGTTGAAATTTAAAGGATGTGAGAGACCCTCACCAGTGGCTCGGCTCATGGGTTGTTTGTGCTGGGAAATATATCTCCTACTTTCTGTGAAATTAAGTCAATGAATAATTTATTATAATTCAACATATATTTAAATGTAAAATGGTTTGGACAGCAGCTACCGAGTGATGGAGAGCGAGGCACCAGTGGCATTTCCTCTTCTTTTTTTTCATTTCTTCTCACAGAGGGCAGTGGCTTCTGCTCCTGTGGTGATTGCTTTGTAATCAGTTAATGGCCGAGGACATTTGATACTGCCCACAAATCTAGTTTAATCATATTTTATTTATAATTTAAACTCAATCCAATGAAGAAAATGAATACGTTCTTCTAAAAGGTATTAATTCAAAGTAGCATGTACAATGTTAAAATGTCTCAGATTATAAAGTACACTCTATGGCAGGGCTGTCAAACTCATTTTGGTTCAGAGGTCGCATACAACCTAATTAGATTTCAAGTAGGTGGGACCAGTACAATGATAACACAATTACCTATAAATACCAATAGGTCCATGTTTTTACCCCTTTGTTTTCATTCAGACGATTGCAAGTATATCAGATATTTATTATTGTTCATTTTTAATACCATATAATTTTACAAATAGTATCCTGAACATGAAGTGTTTCTGTATTCATTCATCATCAAGTGGGCCAGATTCAATACCCTAGCGGGCAGGTGTTGTTCCCTAGGCCGTATGTTTGACACTCCTGCTCTGTGGAGTAGGAGATCCATTTGAATACATTTTTTGGAGATTTGAATATATATACTGAGTGAGTCTATATTTTTGGTCTTTATTTTTATTACATATACTGTAAATATATAGTAATAGTAATAATATCTAAAGGTTTTTTGGCTGGTGATGATGAAACACCATCTGTAATATACCTAGCATGTGTTGTGCTGTTGTTTCCTACTGCTTACTCAGCATTCAACAGTGGCTGCACAGATTAGCATTTGAATTTCCATTTTTAATAAGTAATGATATTAATAAACCAACGTTTTTTTTATAGCGAATATATAATTCGAAGTTAACGTCCAGCCAGGATTCCAAATATTTAATACTGCAGTTAAGAGATTATTTTCATATTTACTAATATGGAAACAGATCCTAACATCTAAGAATGTTTTGTCAAAACAATGATGTATAAACCAGGGCATCTTTTGAGGATCTGAAGATAATTCCTCCACTTCCATCTTTTTACTGTTTCCATTGTTAATTTTTAATTTCATCTCGGCAGCAACACGACTCATCAGTCTTGGTCTTTGATCCCATTGTGAATCCAAACCTTTTGCAATAACAACAACATCATGACATCAGCCACTGGCTCCTTCCTGTGCAGTTTCACTTAGCGAACCAACTGCAGACTCTAGAGATGAAGAGACATTCTCATCCCAGGCTAAAATATCCCTCACATCTTTAACTGCTCTCTCGTGGGACATTCTCCAGTCATATTCAGGAATTGCATTTCATATTCAAACACAAATGGAGCAATTTGTGCAAATTGCATGCATAATGGTGGGGGGCAGACTCCCAGGTGTCTGAGTGACGTCCAGGCCCTGGAGGAGAGGCTCTTCACCCTAAATACATCAGCAGTGGAACCACAGGCCCACAGAAATAGAGCAGCAGACGACTTGGGTTGTCATTGGTTAAGGACATTAGTGAGAAGCAACAGAGGAGAAGAAGAGATTTGGAAGGAAACTTTCTACCTGCCACGCCAGGCACGGGGCGGGAGTAGTATGCAGTCAGACAGATCCACATTTGGCTGGAGCGCTGCTATTTTGAATTTTTTTTGAAATGAGCCGTTTCTGATTGAGCGACGTCGTCGCCTCGCTGTCATTCTGAAAGCAGAGATGTTCCAGTGGAGGTCTGGATTTAAAATTATCAGCAAAACTGAGAGCATTCAAAGGTGAAGCTGTGGTCATTGAAATTGGTTAAAGAATGCAGATGTCTCTCTCTCATTCTCTCTCTCTCTCTCTCTTTGTTCCACAAAGCCTGTTTCCCAAATCCTGCACTGCAAACTTGATAACAGTTCTACATTTCACTCCTAATGCTCTGTAAACACAGAGGTGACTCAGGGCTCTGTGTGCCGTCGAGGCCTTATCCATATTTGATCACTCAACGTCGTCGCGATTGTTAGTTCGATTACTTTGACGGCTCTGCTGACTTCATGTCATCAGTTTGAGCTTCAGTCGAGGGCGTCTGCGACCTCCACGTGCTAACTTTTATACATTAAGGTGTAACTTTATTTATATAGCAAGGTTGTCTCGAAGTTAAAAATGTTCCGTTTTTTTTCATTGAAGTTACAGCCAGGTGTTTTGCAGTTTCTGCAAATACAGTGGAACCTCTCAACAGCACTCGTGTGCAGTATCTAGATTACACTTCCCCTATTAAAGTAACTAAAAACTACTATTAATTAATTCAACTAAAATTCCTCATCTAAACATCAAATTATATAATATATATATTATCAATTGATAAATAATAATTAAGAAAACATACTACTACTCAAGTAAAAAAGTAAAAGTAGCCAACTTAAATCTACGCAAGTAGAATAAAAATAACTTATATCCGCGTGTGTGCGACCACGTAATTGGTTTTTCACTGATCAACACGGCACAAACTCTTAGTTCAAAGAAACTACTACTACTTCCTGCAGAATACGTCGGAGCTCAGAGTCTGACAGCGGGTGAGACATGTTAATTATTCTCTGTATTTACATGCAAACCACACCAAAACAAAAGATGCACCGAATTGTGACCTCCGTTTCAATCAGCGAGTGAAAACAATGGCAGCTGTAGAAAATAAAGCTCTTTACCAGTGGAGGAGTCAGATAACGCCTGCTGTTTTAATCATCTTCCATTCATTTGGCGTATTAGGAAAAATGCTGTGAGCAATGCAATTATATTCATTCATCATTAATAGCACGTGTCAACGTTGTCAAGATGGGTAACAGAGAATTATGGCCGCGTTCCCTGCTGCATGTTTGGCCGATTGATTGCACGTGTCTTACGCACATAATCATTTGATAAAGTTATAAATACTTTAATATTTGCCTGCGGGAAGGAGATAGTGAGGCTCTTGGCTACGGGAGATAATAGAATTATATTCCTCCTCATTCCATTATTTGCAGTCCAGGAAAATAAAACCTTGTTTATCACAGAAAAAGTCAATTCTTGTCAAGTACCGTCAGATACTTGATATGAACTCAGTCCTCTGCCGTTGTAACATCCTGCTCAGAGTTCTTGTGAATTTGTGGCCCGTATCCAATCATAATTGACAAACTGTTTAACATTTTATTAAGCATTAGGAAGAATCTCTTTGAAAGTGCTACAGCCGCCACCGTGCCATATAGTGGTTCATGATGAAGTCGGTCCGAGAGTCGCTGTAGAATCTTTAATCTTCCTTTAATTCTGTCTTGAACACCCTTCCTTGTCTTCTATTATATATTAAAATACATTGCAATTGTATGATTTCCCAGAAAATCAATGGTTTTATTTCTTATTTATATCTTTCTTTTCCCACCCCTTTTCTTAATTGAGGTCGAAACTACTGATATTTTCTTGTAAGCCTTCAAAAAGAAAATCAATTTTTCAATGCTGCCTGGAGACCAAACACAGTATTGATCTGGGTTTATGTTTGAATCAAACTTTTTCTGTGTTATGTTTTCAACACTTTAATGTTTCTGGCTTAGACCCTGTTGGTTACACATCAAAAAGTTCAATTTTCCTTTTTTTAAAAACCTGGTGTTTCACTGAGTTAACTGGACTTTTCTTTTTACTATCTTCTCAGTATTTACGATTATGATCTTAATGTATGCATCCATGAGTATTCCATTCATTTTTATACAAATAGACGCAGTGACAGAGGCCACCTGATCGAAGCTGAACTCTGAGTACAGCCTCTTTCATGATTCCAACTCCATCACAGAGATTTGTTGATCTTTAATACTTTAATGCTCCGTGGCGTACTATACTTTCACTGAAGCATGAGGTTAAGCACCGAAGGTGCCGCAAAGACGAGCAGGTTTATAGTGATTCCTGTAAGAGAGAAGGATGAATGGAGTACGGCCCATTCACTGCTCAAAGGGAGCTTCACTACAGCGAAGCTCAGTGGAGTACGAGCTAGTATTTATGTATATGAGAACTTCATTTTTCCATTTCTCTGTATTGTACTTAATTTTCTAAATGAAAATCTAACATGAACACAGTACAGTGGAACCTTGTGATACGAGCATGATCCGTTCCAGGACCGAACTCGTAACTCGAGGTGCTCGTATCGCAAATCTTTTTTTTTTTTGTGCTTTTTTCGATTTGTATTCTTTCTTTAGCGGGCACCACGCTCATATTTATCGACAATTTCATGCTTTCTTTCCACGGTCATCGTGCGTTTCTTCCTCTCTCTACCATCCTTGCCATCCACTCTCTTAGGACTCATCACTATTATGAAGAATAATGCACAAAATACAGAGAAAATCACGTAGACTTGGCCACCTAACGTCGGCGTCTGTTAGCGTGCTCGTATCGTCAATCTTTATTTGTATCTCAAAGCAAAAATTTGCTCGAAGGCTTGCTCTCGAAATACTCGATTTTGGGACGCTCGTAAAACTTCGAAAAAACTTCGAGGTTCCACTGTAAAACTATTTAATCATCTTATTTTAATCAGCTTATTTTATTTACCAAAAATACAGTCAAATATTATTTTTATATATATAAAAAAATGTCCACGCTTACATTGAGGCACTCATCCTAATCTTATTGGTCGTTATTTCTGCCATGCCTGAAAAGATCAGTCAGCTTATTTTAGATGAAGATATTTACAAAGAGAATGAGACATTAAAGTCAACACATGTATTGACACGTGAACACATTTCCCTTGAATTCACATTTCCAGCTTCAGGTGTAGATGATAAAATCCACCTTTATTTATGTGCCATTTAAAGGAGGCCTGGACAGTGTCTACACTGACAGATTTTATTCACATGGAGAGACACCGTCCTTCAGATATAGTCATACACCACAAGACAGGATGAACAGCTGCTTCTCGTGCCAACTTTATTTTTCGCTGACTCCATTTGTCTTGAGGGCAAGGCTTCACTCACACACTTCCTTTCCTTTCACCCCTGTGCTTTCACACCACGACTCTGAGTTTTCACCACTTCCGTTGCTCAGCGTTGCAGATGTGGCACAGTGCACAATTATCAAATGTTCACTTAACAAGTTGTAAAATGATCACGGCGCTAATCTCTATGAAACTTGCACACTTGCAATTACACAGAGCGATAAGTAAAAGATTTTCACTCGTGTGGACAACTTTCCGTTTCACTGACTGCGTTTCAAAAGATTGCGATGTTGAGAATGTAGATCTAGAGTTTACAGAGCCAGAAACAAACAGCTCCTTTCCTTGTTTCTCACACAGGATGTGTATGGCTGAGGTCCGATCAAACATGCTTTTGAAGTCAATCGATGCTGTTGTTTTGGGGACCAATAGTCCTGCAGTATTGTTGGATGGATGGATGGATAGCAGGACCAATGATATGGATGGATGAATGGATGGATAAATGAATGAATGATGGATAGCAGGGAAAATAAAATGGATGGATAGATGGATGCATGGATGGATGGATGGATGATGGATGAGTGGTTCTTATTCACATGCACACGGCACATATGTCAATGTGCTGTGTATGTGACTACTTGATGTATGTATTAGTATAAACGTTTACTTGAAAAAAAGAAAATAAGTAACATTTCTCTACTGCTGCTTCAAACTCTTCACCCCACCAAGATAACAGTCCTGAGAGGAAAAAAAAAAAATCAAGAAAAGCTGCAGCTACGGTGGCTACCTTTTGATTTCTGAGAGCAGCTGATTGGACGATTTAATCCCTAATCAACAACAATCACGGCCCTTGATTGAAGATAATGGCTCACCTGTTGTGATGGTCAAATCCCGAAGACAGAGGCTCTCGTAAATGACACAGCTGCTGCCGCGCCGTTCCACCGCCTCTTTGATGACCGCAAATACCACAGCCATCAAATGGTTGTAAGTAGCCAAAGGACATAAGGGGTCATCAAAAGAGGACAATTTACTTCTTTTTTTCACCTAACTGAAATGGTGGTGCTGTACTGTACATTTTCTCCAAGCAATGTTGACTTGTTTGAAGTGGTTTAAGTTAGGGATTCCCAACCCCCGGTTCGGGGACCGGGGCTTGTCCGTGGTCTAAAAGTTGTTTTATTTTGACAATTGAATGATCCTATAACAATGGTTTAGTATTACTGGTTCTGGACGCTGGGTGTGTACAAAATGTGAAGTACAACAAGAGCATTAAATATCCATAGTAAATAAAAATCTCAGTTACAGTACAGTACATTTGCTGTACATCGACTTACTCTGATGCTCAGTTACCCAGAAGGATATTCATTACGCCTTTTGAACTTCTCTTTAATTTGGGGCAGTTTAAATGAAATCCATATCTGCAGTATATTTCCCCACAAATGAATAGCTTGTCAATAAGAAGCAGATGGTTGATATAGCATCGCACTTCCTGTTGTGCAGTGCAATATCTGAAATGACTCCATTTGTATACTGAGGGCTTTACTGACATGTGGACGTAATCCAATATGTCAATTATGTAAATGTTTCAATTTTCTTGGAATATTATGCCGTTCAGTTGATTCTCACTCAGTGTGTACGTGGAGGGCGCTGCCCCAAACCGGATTCATTTGCAGCAAATTGCAATGAATGACCTATTCTCTGGCAGTCGTTCAGGTGCAAAGACATTTTTTATTCGCCTCCCCCTGTTCAATTTCTAGTCAGACATAACAATTTCTGCGACGTATTACCAGGAAAAGAAAGTGATTAGTCTTGTTTTTGCAGAAATGCAAATTTGCAAAGATGAAATGTGTATCGTAGCTATTGGTCATCAACTCTGAGGTGAAAACGTGTTGACATTATAGCAGCTGCTAGCTTTTATTTCTTGAATGATACAAAGAGCATTATTGTGAAAGAACTCTGTATCTCAACAACTTTTTTTCTTTGACTCATAGAGGTGTCCTTGAGCAACACATTTCAGGCTGACCTGCCTGAGGCTGCCTGCTTTGGCTTGCCCTTGTTTTTTTTTTTTTGTTTTTTTTTGGGTCTCTCGGCTGGGTTAATCATGCATCATCTTTGCAATCTTTATGCAATACATACTTTTATATTCAGCATAAAATTCATTACATTTTTTTACTTTCTAAACCAGTTTTTTTTTCACTGTGTGTCTGACATACTGTTGCATGAAAAGCAATAGTACTAAGTGTCTTTAAGCGTTTTGCTGATTTTTCTTCAAGGTGAAACAGGGCAACGCTCTGTGATTTATTATGCTAGGAAAAGTACTTATTTTGCTGCACTTGAAATGACTTGCAATGAGATGGTTGCATTCCCAAAAATACAGTAATACCATGAGTAATACCAGCGTCCCAACATACTATAGTATTCCGAGATACGAGGGATACGAGCAAGCCTTCAAGCTAATTTTATGCTTTGAGATACGATCCTTTGAGCAAATGTTTGCTTTGAGATATAATAAGTAAAGATTTGAATTACGAGCACGCTTACAGCCGCCGACGCTAGGTGGCCGAGCGCTCGGAGCAGCCCACGCCACCTCACTCGTTCACTTCACGTGTTTGTCGACTTCATACGCATCTCCCATCTTCCTTATTGTGTTTACACTCGTTCACTTCACGTGTTTGTCGACCTTATACGCATCTCCTGCGAGTCTTACTTATTGTGTTTATTGCATTATCTACGTGATTTTCTCTCTATTTTGTGCATCATTCTTAATACTAGTGATGAGTCCTAAGAGAGTGAGTGGTAAGGATGGTAGAGAGAAGAAGAAACGCACGACGACCATGGAAATAAAGCATGAAATTGTCAATAAATATGAGCGTGGTGCCCGCTAAAGAAAGAATACAAATCGAAAAAAGCAAAAAAATTATTTGAGATACAAGCCCCTCGAGTTACGAGCTCGGTCCTGGAACAGATTATGCTCGTATCTCGAGGTATTACTGTACATAGATCTGTAGTAAAACGTGTATTTTAAAGATAAGACGAACTAGTTCTCAATCACATGAAGTCCAGAATGTCTAATTAGAAAATAATACTACTTGAACATTGGACAACAGTAAAACCTAATTGGAAATTTATTGCACATTTTTTTACAAAAATAATAACACATCATTAGTGGTTATGAATCTTTCCCAGGATGTGGATTTGTTTTTAATTAAAATTAAAAAATTAAAAAGAAATCATTGAATACGTCCATAAACTGTGTACATAAATTAGAATAAATAAGTACGGCAAATTACTTGCTTTAAAAATAAGTGTTCTTAAAGTATGTTTTTTTTTTTTCTGCACTGAGACGAAGCTACTTGAGAAAGTGCTGGGTTTAAGTGATGCCTTTTGCGAAAAGCAAATTAAGGTGTCTGGTATGTGAAAAAGAGTTCAGCACAGCGAAGCCCGACTCAGGGGAGAGTCTGGAGGTTGATAACACTGGCTTTTATCACTGCTTCTATGGTTGACTGCATCCTATATTGTTTGAGAGCAGACAGACCCATCCATCTCCATTGGCTTTCATACTGTAGGTGGCTGGATGGATCAGGGGAAGAGTATGAGCATGAAATGCCAAGGAGATTTGATTCCTGGGCCATTTATGGTTTTCTTTTTTTAAAGAATGGCTGCTATTAATTTTTTTGCTTTCTGCCTTGCTGTCCCCGTCCTCTGCATTGAAATTGTGAAATTCAGTCAAGTCACGGCTCAGGTAATTTCTTTAAAGTATGCTGGAATAAATAGCATTGCTTTAGCCTGATAGCTTTGTGGCTTCGACGTCTTGTTGCAGGTGCAGTGATTTGTTTATGGTTATCTATGTTTCGCTCAATCTTTGTTGTCTGGCTGAGGTTAAACAGGGACTGTGTAACTACAGGACTGGCATCACTACGTTCCCAGTTTTGTTTTACTCAATGGGATTTAACCCTTTCTCCACCGTCCTACTTTCATACATTAAAGCTGTAAACAGGGTTGTTCGATGGTAGCATGTCTGTCATCTTGGCTTCTTTAAAGATGGCAGATCTGGGCCAATGGGCCGGGGGGTCTCAAAGTGAAGTGAGCTTGGGGGCCGCTGCTGTCCCTGTCCAAAAACAGCAGGGGCTCAGATTACTTTATAATGACGTCTAGTTGCTGTGATCCACGGGCCGGGGGTTTGAGACCCCCCACATTCACTGACAGTGTATCCGTTTTTCTGCTGATTGTCATGTTGCGCAATTTTTTTCTCATATTATTTCATGTATTAGTTTCTCCAGTATTAGCACTTAGCACTTTTTAAACCGTTACTACAACATTACCAGAATATTTAAGTACTGAGTTTTTGATATAATATGTTTGTACATTTTCAGGAGGGGGTTGACAAGTAAAAGTCACCCTTACGTTTTCACGCTATACCGGTGATGCTGGTCAGGCTATAGGGGGCTCTTTATGCATGAGGGGTGAACAATCAAGCTAGAGTTTTTAAAGCGAAAGTGGAGCAGTGTAATGAATAAGTCAAGCATGTACTGTTACTAATTATCCTTACATTAGTCATTACGAGGGGCCAAAGTTGTTTGAGTGGGTTCATTATTCTTCACAGATGTGTAGCCATGGTATCAACACACACGCAGTACTTTTTCTAATCATATTCTTAGTAGTACTTGACTTTCACTTTATCAAATGAGAACTGCTTCACACGGTCTCTCACTCGTGTTGAGTGAACGTGTGTTTGTTTTTGTAGCTCAGCTCCCTAATTAGACCCATCTGACATTGATTAATTCGTTATGAAGATAGTTTGTTGAATTTTGCACGCATGTAATTGTTTTATTTGATTTGATTTTAAATGAAAGAATAGACCAGAACAAATCTGCTCTGTCAATCTCCTCCAAGCATCTTCTGAAAATTCCACTTCAAGATTCCACCCAGCTGCATTTAAATAAATTTTTTCCCCCATTCTCCATTTAAATGCTCTGATGTGGATGACTTGATCAGCTCCGTCATCGTTACAATCAGGATTTCAGTCGCACCGTGGTTTCTCACACCTTTACAAACTTAACCCGGCCAATGTTTTGAAAGTTCGCCGCTCTCATTGATCATCTTGATTGCTTCTGCCTTGGTCGCACTGCCCCACTGGCAGCTGCAGATATGTACGTCTCCTTCCATATGCCCTTTTGATTAATGGCGTGCCTGCACGGGCGATTGCAGTAATTGTCCTGTAAGTGGTTATATGTTTTGTTTCTACTAAAGCCAACTATCAAAATCCCAGTGTCCTTGGACAAAGCACAGAGCCTTGTTTAGTCGCCGAGGCTAACTAGCTCAGAATAATAGCAGCGTTCATTATATATATAACGAGGCTAACTAGCTCAGAATAATAGCAAAGTAGCGTTCATTATATATATATAAAATACTGCCAAATTAAACACGTTAATCATGTTAATTATTTGTGAAATTATTCATGATAAATCATGATTGATTAAGTTCAAAATGAATCGTGATTAATCACAATTAAGCCACGGCTACCCTGTGATTGGTTAGATTAAAAAAAATGATTGACAGCCTTATTTTTGATGCCTTGTCTATTCATTTTGCTTATTTAAACTGCGTAACCAAAGGAAAGCATTTTTATTCATGTGGCAATAATCTATAACCTATATGTTTATATTTCTGTGATGCTTTGGCCCCGAGGCAATGTCTCTGTCATTGGTGTAGAAACCCAGGCTTCACCTCCTGGGCAAGATCGAATCCCAGTTAGGGAGGTTGGTACCTTCTAGTGGACTCACCACCTACAGGAAGGTTCAGGGGGGTTGGTACGGTACAGTGTGAGTTGGGTGGCGGTCTTGCTGCCCCTGCGACCCGGTAACAGATAAGCGAATGAAATTGGATGGATGTTGATATTTCTACCAATGGAATCGATTCAAATTTACAACAAGAACAGGTCAAGATAGTCAGACGCCCAAATAAGGGAAGGCATACGTTGCATGTTTCAATGCCAGATGACTATAAAGCCTAATTCTAGTCAATCCACATGCACACGTTTGTAAATGTGCACAGTGTTATCGATGATTTAAAAGTCTCTGCTGCCGCGTCGCTCTCAAGACGGCAAATTAAACGATCACCATCAGTTAGCGGCTATCATTTTCTCACAGTCCTAGATTTGAGATGCGACATCGATTTCACGTGCAGCCAGGACTCATTGTTCTCTCCTGGCTTTGTAATCTCCCCTGTGCTGTCAAGTAAAGGGAAAAACAATTATTTTCCTCACGCATTACTTTATTCCATTAAATTAGCATATTCACTCCACTCTGCTCATTGACAGCGCTGTCGTCTTGTCTTTCTCAGACAGGAAAAAGAGAGAAGGGGGAGAAAAAAAGTTAAAGGGAAAGCAGGTGCTGTGTGAGTGGGAAAGACAAAGAGAGGCGGAAAAATAAGCAGACAAGGGGACACGTGAATGTAGAATGAGGATACTCTAGACTCTGAGGAGCAGAGAGAAAAGGCCATCTTTAAAAGTGACATACAAGTGCAATTTTTTATTTCTGTTTTATCTGGGGGTTTTTTTTTTTCTTACCTTCCACTACTCTCCTCTGAGACTTCTGTCTTAGGAACTCAAGAAGAGAAATTTACATGTGCCTTTTTATATATGCAGCAGTGTGGGGCTGTATTTGTGGATTTCACAAGTGCTGGGCTACCATTTAGTTCATGTTGATTTTCTGTGATTTATTATGTATGCCGTCATATAGACAGCAGTTCATTTTTTCTTGTATTTTTTCCCTCTTTTGCATTTTTAAATATGATAAAAAAAATGTTAATTTTGCAATATTTCAGTCATATATCTATCTATCTATCTATCTATCTATCTATCTATCCATC